>NC_046284.1:121061368-121361368 GCF_004115265.2 Rhinolophus ferrumequinum | reverse complement strand
AGAGCCTAGTCTGATGCATCTCTAGGCCAAGGAACACCGAGGATTGCTGGCAACCAAACGCATATATAGGCTACATATCTTCCTCCATTTTTTTTTTTTACCTTCACAGTTTTTATAGAGGTTGCTATTTATAAGAAATACTTTGCACAGCTCTTCATTTCCAATTCTGTGGTACACTTATGATTACGTTAAGGCCATTCATAGTTCCTTCCCCTGGAGAAACCTCCAGAACTCATTGCACAGCTAATGGAAGCTATGAATCCAGGAAACATGTAGGGAGACCCCTCCCACCTCTGTCTGCTGCTATACGAGGTCTGACAGATAAGTTCGGGAACTTGTTGCAACGCTGTTGCTCACCTTTTTTGATATCAGACGGATTATTCGTTATGAATGTGTCCCAACTGGACAAACAGTTAACCAAGCTTACTCTTTGGAAGTCCTGAAAAGGCTGCGTGAAAAAGTTAGACGACCTGAACTTTTCGCCAACAATTCATGGCTCTTGCATGACAACAATGCACCAGCTCACAGGGCACTGTCTGTGAGGGAGTTTTTAGCCAGTAAACACATAACTGTATTGGAACACCCTCCCTACTCACCTGATCTGGCCCCCAGTGACTTCTTTCTTTACTGGAAGATAAAGGAAATATTGAAAGGAAGGCATTTGGATGACATTCAGGACATCAAGGGTAATACAATGACAGCTCTGATGGCCATTCCAGAAAAAGAGTTCCAAAATGGCTTTGAAGGGTGGACTAGGCACTGGCGTCGGTGCATAGCTTCCCAAGAGGAGTACTTGGAAGGTGACTGAAGTGATATTCAGCAATGAGGTAGCACTTTTTCTAGGATGAGTTCGCGAACGTAATTGTCAGACCTCATATACAGTCTTGCACAATAGACAGGCAAAGGTGTGGCCTCCACTGGGAGAAGCACACTGTCGGCTTAGGGAGAGGTGAAAATGCTCCCCAAAACTAAGACCCAGAGGGGCAAAAGCACTCAACCAAGGTTGCCCAAGTTATTACACAGGTAAAGGTTCACAGAACAAGAATTGACACCCCTCTGTGCCTGATTCTACAGTTTTTGCTCCTTATAGCCCCTGGCACCAGGTTCCGGGCATGTTAACTGTACCACCGTCACAGTTTTGCAAATGGAGACATTTGCGTTGTGCACCATATGCATGGAAATAATCAAATGTCTCCAATAGCCTTCCCTGCGAAATAATCAATTCACCAACCCTTTGAAAATTATAATACCCTTAGTATAAATTAAAGTAGTAATGACTCTCCCATCCAGAGCAAGCCAGAAAGGGGCCCCCATAACAAAGGGAAATTTGCTGGCACAATTGAAAGCTGTCCTCATGGCAAGGAAGATGAGTCTGTGCTTGTAATTCTTCTCCCTCATTGGACCAACATTATCACGGTTAGCTGATTTTAGGAATTTGTTCTGTGTCATAAATTCACACTCGCCTGTATTTCAGCCGTAAAGGCTGCTTTATCCTTGGACTCGAGTACTAAAAATCCTAGCATTTTCAATTGTGGATTTGAAATGAACCCAGCCACCCAGCCACATGGCAGGGTCCCCACTACGTGCAGTGGAGAAAACCTGCATTTCCTGTGTCCCTTTGTCCTTTGACAGTGGCAGTTAAAACCGTGCTTGTGCACGAAAGGGCCCCTGTGAATTACAGAGGCACCTGTCTGATGCGGTGTGATAATTCCAGATGTCCTTCATGGATGCCGTGACATCTTCGCACTCACCCCGGTGCAATCCCCAGTGTTGCCACAATCCTCGGGAACACAAGCTCTCAACGCATGCTAACTATCGGTACACACCCACAGTTTCTTATCGGAAGCCCTTGGAGCCAGAGGGGTGTGGCATTCAGAGTCATGCATATTTTAGAAAGATGACGTGTGCCTTTGCCTAATCTCCTAGGATGCACTCAGCAGGTGGGGGTAACACGCAGTAACCAAACACAGGAATGTTCCTGCAGAAAAATGTACGACTGTTCCTCTCAGTGGGATGCATGAAGACCTCAAGTGCTATAATAATTAGTGTAGAGTGTATTTATACAGTAACATGCTGGCCAGTTGTATGACAGGGGACCATCATTACACGGAGTACTTCCTGTTTCTACGTAGCCAATTCAAAATAAATGAAAGCCATGTATACGTGTTCTGTCACGTATGTGCACGATCTCTGCGTGCTTGAATGACTTTGAGAAAACGGTCCATCAGGCCCCCCATAGCTCCTCCATCCTTTAGTAGTTGGCCATGTGATGACGGTTGAACAACAAGATTCTCCAAGGACATATGTGAAAACTGACCTTCTTTCTTTGTTCTGTCGCTTGTCGACCCAGACTTCTTTCTGAGCCGTCTGTCTCTAACTGAGCAAACGGCCATAAGCTTGTTCTTGGAGGCAACGATTAACAGGTCGCACATTTTAACCACGTGTAGGTCAGGGCTTTGGCAAACATTTTCTGTATAGGTCCACACGGTTCACATTGGTGGCTTCGCGGATTGTGTGGCCTGCTTTGGGATTGGAGATCAAAAGTAGCCACAGACCATAAAGAAAGGGAAGGGCATGGCTGTGTTCCAGTAACACGTTAGTGACCAAAACAGATGGTGGGCGGGGCCAGGCCCCCCAGGGCAGAGTTTGCCAACCTCTGTTCTATGGGATTTTTTTTTCACTCTAGTATTAGCATCAGGCTTATCAGTAGGTAGCAAACATACAGTTGAAGATGATGAATATTTGCTCTTTATGGAACACACAATTCCTTGATCAAAAGGCCATATGATTGCTTACTCGAGAACAAAGACACACTCAAAGCTTTGCATTTCACAAAAAGTGTGTGAGAGGGTACACCAGAAACTACTATTTTGTGGTTTTCTTCTAGCCCAACTTGTTCGCTATTGGGTAGCCTCGTTTTGAACTACTCAGAAATAATTTCTTCGGACAACTCCTCGTATTTGCATGATGATAAATAGGTACATTGAATTCACCATCTTGGTTGTTGGTTTTTCCAATCACTGACCACGCTGTATTGCCTCTGCCCAATGCGTGGACACCTCCAAGGACCGTCAACCTGAGCCTGACGGCCTCTCTCCCATTGCCTCTTATGGTATCTCTAGGATCTTAGCATGGCGGCAAGGTGGGGTTGTTTGATCAGCATTTGTAAATTTTGTGTAAAAAGACTTATTTTCATATGCATACATTCAGGACTGAAGTTTTATCAGCTGTGGTCTCATGTTGAATATCAGGAAATAGGTTTTGGGACAAGGTCTGTGTTCAGGAGGGTTTTGGGGTGGGTGAATTCTTGGGATCAACATTTGTGGGGGGTCAGGAAAGAAGGATAAGGGGCAGGGAGGAGTTGATCTGTGATATTGTCCCAATGAAGACCTCAGCCATTTCAGAGGGCGCTCACAGCTGGGATGGGCTCTCAGCGGTGTCCCATGTCAAGGCAAGGAGGGCATACCTTTGGGGACCAGGCGTTGTCTTTGGGCTACCACAAGTGTAGATGACATCACCTTGGCTTTCTTTGGCTGAGGGCAATTGCCAAAGACAGACTTAGCTCTAAGTTTGGTCACCCATCAGCACAACAGTCATTTGGGGTGTGGGAATGGGGACCTCAGTTCGCACTGGACATGTAGGGCTCACCCTGCACCATCCACCAATGACGTTCCCTCTGCAAATTTGTCAACACCACACCCTGCTCCTTCATGTTCAGAAGACATTTTTTCCCCCTGGATTTCCTTTTAGCTTCTTCAATTCTTTGAATGTACTGCATACTCAGATTTGCCTTTTGTGGTTCCTTCTGCATGGAACATTCTACAAGGTCTCCTGAGTCAGCAGACTGACTGACTCATTCCAATTTACCTGGACTCTCCCAGTTTGAAAACTGGAACCTGTTAATACCAGATATACTGGGACAGAGGGTCACTCTGTGGGAAACCAGATTCTGGTAACTTGCCTTTCCTATTTCTTTGCTATCTTACTATACCATCTTCTTGACCTTAGAGTCGTCCCGAACACACCACAATCGGGCCTGTTTTAATAACCACGCTTCTGGGCTATTCTAATGACAGATGCTTTCTCTTCTATTCATGGTTACTCCTGAGGTATTTTGAACTCCTTTAAACATTTTCCTGGTGCACTTAAGCCTAATGTCACAACAAACTAACACAATACAGTTGACGCGTGAACAACGTGGGTTTGAACCACGTGGGACCCCTTATACATGGATTTTTTTCCCCCAATAAGTACGTACAGTACTGTAAATGTATTTAATCTTCCTTATGATTTTCTCAATAACATTTCCTTTCCTCTAGCTTTCTTTCCTGTAAGGCTACAGTATATAATACATACAACATACAAAATATGTGTGCATCGACTATGTTACTGGGGAGCCTTCTGGTCAACAGTAGGCTATTGGTTGTTACGTTTTGGGGGAGGCAAAAGTTATACATGGACTTTTGACTGCACAGGGCGTCAAGCGCCCCTGACGCCCGTGTTGATTACAGCTCCACTATACTAGCAGACAGCTGGTGCTGGTGGGCTGAGACAAAGCCAGGCTTCCACTCAGCTCAGGTTGGGTTTTGCTGTCCTGCAAAAAATGAATTTTACAAAAATATTTTGGGTTCCCAGGGCTTTTTTGAGTCTCGGAGTCAAGGACAGGGAGGGTGGACTCTCATTCCATCCTTAGGTCACTATTTTCAGCAATGTAATGAGTACCATTGGAGAGGGTATCAGAAGGGTGGGGAGAAAAAATAGGCCAAGTACATGACCGGTACGTCGATTATACATAAACAGAGACCAAAAGGGGTAATGAAGCATGCTTATTATTTCTGAACTCACAAGCTAGTCAAAATATACATCCCTAATAATAGAGCAAGCTTAACCTCTTGCTCTTCTTCCGTCTCAGTCTGTGATTCTAATTTGGATTATAAATTTTGTGTAAAAAGACTTATTTTCACACAGTTTATCATCGTAATAGTGGATCCACCATTCACAGTTGGCTTTGTATAATGGGTTGAGCGAACCGGCAGTGACCCCATCCCCAGCTTGTCTTTCTCTGTCATCACACCCACTTTCATGATAGTTAGACTGATAGTCTAATGCACTGATCCGAAACCTTGGCTCTACTCACATGTGACAGCAGCTCATTCTTTGGGGTGGGGGTCTCTGGGATGGATGCTTCTTTCTGGGGGCCACTGTCCTGTGCATAGTAGGACATTTGGCAGCACCTCTGGGCTCTACCCACTGGATGCCGGTAGTACCCACCCAATTGCGAGAACCAGAAACAGCTCTAGACCTTCCCAAATGACCCCTCTTACATAAAATCACCCCTGCCTGAGAACCCCACAAATATTATTTTGAAAAATGTCTTTTGAGCACCAGTTCCATGCTGATATCTGAAAGCCTATTTCCTGTAAATAAAAAGTGTGGGCCAGAGACAGGGAAAGGATGAATTGGATCATTCGTGCCGCACAAGGGGAGTCGACCCGTTGTTCAAATCCACATCCACAGGAGCAGAATCTTGCCTGATCAGGTCACGGTGAAGGGATAGAGAAGGTGACCCTTCCCGGAGGGTCTGCTCTTCCCACAGTGGGAGGTGAAGGATCCATGCTGGCTGCACACCATTGCATTCCAACAGGAATCGAACATGAAACGCTATGCCGGAAGATTGATTACAGTTTCAAATGCCATCTCTGGGGGGGAAATAACATTTCTGGGACACTGATTGACCCTAAGAAATTGTTGCTGGAAGCCTAAATTCAATAAGCAAGCTCCATGTTTATAGGAATCTATACAACAGTCATTTTTCTCTTACGTGGTGTTTTCTTGTGATTCTCGTCTACTGAGTGGGATTATTCTTCACATTTTCAAAGTATAAACAGTAGATTTAGACATAAGTACATTGTTTCAAGGCATATGCTAGTTTTTGTCTACATGTCAGTGACTAAAAACGATCTGTATTCTTCTGTAGGTTCAAAGCCACCTTTTTGGCTTTTCTCTGAGCTCATTTTCAATTCGTGTGTAGGGCTACATAACAGAGCATGAGAAACTTTCTGTAAAGGGCCAGATAGTAAACATGTTTAGTTTTTCAAGGCAAACCATCTATTGCAACTACTCAACTCTGACACTATTCCACAGAAGCAGTCTTAGATAATCAGTAAACGCATGGATTTGGCTGTGTCCCAGTAAAGTTTATTTATGGATGACAAAATACGAACCCATGTACTTTTCACATATTGCAAAATAGTCTTTTCCCAATCATTTAAAAATGTAAACAAACAAACAAACAAACAAACAACACTTACTTGGCTACTAAAACAGATGGTAGGGGAAGGGCAGTTCTGGGGGATGGAGTTTATGTCCCCAGCTCTATTAAGAAAACATTTATTGAGCATTTGCTATGGGGGACAAATGGACCCTGCCCTCTTGATCTTCAGAGCCTGTGGGAAGGACAGATACAAAACACAAAGAAAGCAAATAAATGTATTATTGCAAATAGAGTTAACGGCTACCAAGGGGGGAAAAGGTACGATGATAGTCAACGATAGGGAAATAAGGCTTGATATTGGGTAATCAGATGGGGCTTCTCTGAGGTGGTGGCAACCAGGCAGAGAGGGGAAAGAAGAAACACGCAGGAAGAGCAAGAAAGCTCATTTCATTTGAGTGTTTCAGCGTGTGCTTATCCTGGTCCTTCTTCTTTTGCATGAATTCGTAGGATGAGCCCGGTGTGCCCCAACCCTCTTAGCTGAGAGAAGGTCACCTCGCTGTACCAGCACATGGTGGTCTCCATAACTTAAGATCTTTTGAGTACGACTCCCAAGACTGTCTCCAGATTCTTCTCAGTGTAACTATCAGAAACGCCCACGAGGGAACCTTCTCTCTGGAAATACCATTGCCGAGTACCAGGCTGTTTGCCTCACCCTGACCTACCAAGTTCAATAGCTGTATTTGTCAACCTGTACAGTGCAGTTTGGGGAGTTTCTAAAGGAATAACACGCATTTGGAGCTGTCCCAGTATAATTTTTGTTTGGAAAGGATTTGCCAACCAAAGGTCACTTTCCGAAGGAGAGCCTCGACGAGGTCCAACACCTTTTCCTAGAGAACAGCTGTGCTTCCCATGAGGGCAGTGCACTAGTAAGCAAAATCACACGCCATGTAGGAGGTGGGCAACGTGAGGACTGGAGGGGTGCAGATTTTCTTAATGGTTTTGCGCATAGCCTGGACCTTGGACGTGACTCTAGTTGAATCAACAAAGCCACCAACCCATGACAGAATGGGGAGGCCCTTGGTGTCCCTGTTGATTGCAACGGCTTTTCTGAGTCACCACCTGAGGGACAGAGCAGGCTGACTTCCTGTTGGAGGAGTTCTCCCACCCCCACCCTGGTGGAGGTGAGTGTGTGTGCTGTTGGGGAATCTGTTACAGAAGAGGCCACGTCTCTGTGACACTCTGCCATTGTGATGTCACAATGGACACTGTTTGGCATCAGGCTGTGTCCATTCCCCCTGTAGGGGCAGACTCAGAGGAATGCACACAGAGATGGTTTCAGAGACAACAGTGGTCATGTTTGGATAGAAAGATTCCCAAAGGTGGAAGCATGTCGAGGTGTCAGAGAGACCCCGGCTGTGGATCCTAGCTGTCCGCCCCGCGGGCCTCATGTCCTCAGGTAGCTGATTGACCTCTGCACCCAGGATGGTTGGGAAAGCAAAGGATGACCTTTGTTTGGGGACACACACGAATACCCGGATAATCCTGCTAGCCAACGTGATGGGAGCTGAAGCAAGGTTGCCGGGAGATTTCAGGATCTTCCAAGGCAGCTTCGGGCGGCGTCTTGCGTTACTGATAGTAGTTTTGCCCTCCCGGGGAATTTTGGCAACGTCTGGCGGCATGTGGCATTCCATGACTTTGGAGGGGTTTTGCTCCTGGCATCCAGTGGGTGGAGGCCAGGACTGCTGCTTCCCATCTCTGGGCACCTGGCACAGTCCCCACTATGAAGAGTCATCCGGCCTGATGGCAGTGATGTCCAGGGGCAGGATCCCTGCTCTGTGCAACTGCAGACTTTGCCTTAATCATCTCTTCCTAGACTAGTCAGTGGCCTTTTACTTTGAGGGATCTGCAGTCGAGTAAGAGTTGAAGAGAACAAAAAGACAATGATCCTTTAGGATTTTTTTTTTTTCCTATTTACACCCCACAGCAGGGGGTTCTCCTTCTCTGGAGGCTTAAACCTTCGGTTTATATTGTATGCATTCTTAATACTGAGCTGCTTACCGGATGCGTTTCCTATTGTGATTTCTGCAAGTTGTTCTTTAAAAGCATTGCGTGTTCCTCTTCTGTTTCAGAAAAACTTTTTCCAGGGGTTTAGAGAAGAATGTATTTCCTATCGTTCTTGTTAATGCAAGAGCTGGCTTTGATTTCTGATCCAGCTTTCAGAGCTGTAAGTGCCTGCTAAGTGGAGTTTTATTTTATTCCTCTGGAAAACAACTGTACATTGTGCAGAGAGAAAGCTTTGTGTGCTTTATTTACTTATTTATTTTGGGTCGTTTTAGTCTAGAGGGGAGATGGACAGTCTTTGGACCCAGCTAGAAAAACATGGACAGACTTGGTAGCTCATGAAAAGTATGAGGCTGAAAAGGCTCAGGATTAATTCATGGTGAACGAACACAGCTTTCATTATTCTTTCTTAACACGCTCACGGGGAGTGGGGGTCTTTCAGTGGGGACTACAATACCCGTGCCTAAATACTAATAACAACATCCATTATATCTTACCGACGTCAAGCCATTCTCGGGGTGTCCAGTGATGGTCTCGATTCAGAATGCAGGTTTCTCGATTACAGCACATTAAATTCTTTCCCTCTCCCAAAGAGGACGAAGGCTTTGAAGATAATCAAGAAAATACTTTTATCGCGTCTCTGCTATTTCTAATGTGTTCCCCTCCAAAGAAGTGTTTAGAGATATTCAAGTTTTCTTATGAAAGAAAAAAAAGAGACAAAAAAGAGGACGTTTTGTTTTTATGAAATGTCATTTTGTTTGACCTGCCAGCAGTCAGTTACCTTATTCTTCGATATATACTAGACTGGACGGTAATTTATTTTAACGCTTTGATGATGATGAAAAGGTTTTTCCAAGAGACTGGAGATCCTTCATAAGGCTATTCACAGCAGCAAATACCCATGATGATAAGCCCATTTGGGGGGCAAGGTAATCCCAACCAAAACACTTCTGGTGACTGTGTTGTTTCTTAGAGACAATGAATGAAAGAAGCTTCAGTAAGAGGCAAATTGAGAGAGAAAATGGAGTGGTTTGGAAGTTGTCCACTTAGCAAGCGATCAGGAGTGGGGTGCCTTGGTGTTATGTACCTCCTGAGAGGAGGAAGGAGAAGGGCACCCACACGCCTGGGTGGTGCCCTGCCACAAAGGCTGAGGCTCAATTTGGTCACAAGAACGTAAACAGACTCATCCACAACAGACCACATTGTAGAAGACCATTGACCTGGATTCTTGCCAAAAGAGTCAGTGTCACGGAAATCAAAGAAAGGTCCGAGAGTGCTGTTCCAGATTTGAAAAGACTGAGAAACAATGTAATAATACTGGAACTCTGAATGGATCCTGGATTAGAAAAAAGAACCAGGTGCTACAATTATCTGGGGACTGGTTAGGAGGTGGGTTGATTGAATCAACACAAGTGTTCACATTATGATTGTAGAAGAAAATGTCCTTGTTTTAGGAGACCCCTGCCGAACTCTTCAGGGGGTGAAGTGTCATCATCTATGCAACTGACAATGAAACATCATCGTGCACAAATGCAAATGCATCGCTTATCCTTTCTTAATCTTCTGATGTAGAAAAATACGTGTTGGTATGGATGTATACACATGCATATGTTCACATACAGAGAGACAGAGAAGGAAAACACACACATATGACAAAATATAAATAGTTGGTAAACCTAAGAGAAGGAGTACAGCTGTATTCATTTTTAGTTTTTCAACTATTTTGATTTTTTTAAAAATTAAATTTATTAGAGTGACATTGGTTAGTGAGACTAGGTTTCAAGTGTACTATTTTGTAAGACATCATCTGTATATTGCCTTGTGTGCTCACCATCCATAGTGTAGTTTCCCTTCCATCACCATATATTGGACCCCCTTGACCCTTTTCTACCTCCCCCAAACTCCTTCCCCTCTAATAACCACAATACTGTTGTCTGTGCGATGAGCTTTTTTCGTTCATTCGCTCGTTTCTTGAGTCTGTTTTCTATTTGACATGTGAGTGAAGTTATATGGTTCTTGAGAGTTTGAAAATTTCCCCCAAAAGAGTTGGGAGAAAAAAATACATAGGAAATTTTATCCTGCTTCTCCTGTTTAAGGGGATGTTTTGCTTCCATTGGTTTTGTTTTTAAAATTTCACACAGGACCACTTCCTAAGAGGCATGTGTTGTGTCTCCATCCTTTATCTGAATCCAAGGTTCCTGTGTTGGCTGTGATACTCCCCATATTCTGGTCCCATTTGTGGTGGGTTGCCATATTGCGTGGTTGTGATTTGAACTTGGCTACGTTTCATCCCTGTGATGTGAGTGAAGGTGATGAGGAATGGCCTGTGTTTGGGTAAGGTGCTATTTATAAAGTAATAGTGGAGCTGGCCATCTTGCTGTCCCATGTAGCTTCTCCCTGGAGTATTGAGTGCGTGGTAGATTGTTGGCAAGGGATGCATTCAGAACTTGTCAGTTCCTGCAGACCTTCTGTCGTGCGGGGCGTCCGGCGGGGTCTCTGGTCCCACTCCCCACACAAAAACGCAGGATATGGCCAGGCCAAAAAGGAACACCCACGGAGCCTTAGGTAGGGGAGTCATACCACTATACTCTCACTGGCGGCTGGGTTGGAGACACAGGAACCAGGAGCAACACAATTCTCAACCCTCACTGTGCCGCTTGCAGGCTCAGCCACCATCTCCTTGCTAGCTCCCCCTTTTTTTGCTAGCCTAGCCACGGCAGTTATATTAGTGCCCAATGGCTCACTGGTTACAGCTGACGGCCAACTAGCCACAGTTGATGGCCATTTGATCACAGTCGATGGCCATTTACTACCTGAGCCAGCACCTTTCTATGCGAGGCCGAGAGCCTGGAAACTGCTTTTTGGGGCTCTGTCCCCACACCTTCCCTCATTCCCAACTCCTGCTTTCTTTTCCCTGAGACACGGTTCACAGGAAAGTTTAACCGGCACTGAATACAATTGTGGGAGTTGTCTCAGGATGTTTATAAACAGTGCTGTATTCCCTATTCCCATTCCCGTGTTTGTCTCTGCACGGTTTGTCCGAGCTGGGTTAACGCAGGTGCTGTGTGTGTGTGGGTCTGTGCATTAAACCAGGAATCACACAGCCCGTTTTGCTTCTTGACAAGCATTGCCTGGCTTCAGAAGTTAGAGCAATTATTTTGTTCTACACTTTAAAAAAACTAGCATGTAAAAACACCTAAGGAATAAGGCATTTCATTTAAGTGGAGAGATCTACAGACGCACGCCAGGCAGGCACTTACGTTGCAATCTTGGCATCCGTTTTACTGGAAACACTGACTGTTAGACCCCAGAGGCTGTGCTTAACAAATGGTTCCTGTTGGAAACCCAAGGCCCCTTCCGGCTGCGACTGGAAGCCTCCTTGGACCTGGGAGGAATGGTCTGGGTTGATTCCACCCACTTTTAGCAGAGCAACGCTGAGTTTCACGTCTACTGGACCTTCTCTTGGCCAGAAGTTTCTCTGATGAAAAGCAGTGGCAACTGCTGATTTCTGTGCCTGCCCCGTTTTATAACCGAAGACGACACTGAGGCTGCAAGATGTCCAGTTGTTGACGTAAGGCCGAGGTGGCTCTGTCCCTGGCCACAATGCGTCTTAGCCACAGTTGCTTTAGCGTCATTACTGTCTCACTGCAGAGATTCACAGAGACGAAGAGACACTTGGGTTATCTTGGAAGGCATCCCATTTAAAGTCAAAGCTCGCTACTGTGGAAACACCTGAAGCTCTGTTGCATCTGCATCTCAGCTGTCTGTTGTCTCCCCATCTGTACCCGGCACACCTGGGCTGAGCTGTGTTCATCTCTCACGTGTTGACCACACAGGCCTCCAAAGCTTCTGTCTGCATCCCTCAAGACCTCTCCGACCATCCGCGGCCAAAACCCAGGCGCTCGTCTATCACTGGTCCTGATAGCGTCTCCATGACTGGAGAGAAGATGGAATTATGGATCCAGGGCTGGGAAGTTCTCCGGGGTTAGGCCTCCGCCAACCTTCCCATCCCCCCAGACCCCCCGCTGGCTCCCCGCTTGGGGCATGTCCTCGTCTTAGGAGATCTCTCCTACCAGCCAGGTTGTCTTCCCCCTTGGGGCCTCAGCCCAGCTCAGCTTGTTCTTGCACTTGAGGTCCAGCTAGGTGATACCTGCCTGCTTCCTGCTCCACATGCGTGCCCCTTTGGCATTTTCACACCATCCCAGATGTGACTTTTGTCTGCTATTGAAGACCTGAATCTTACCTGTCCAAGCTCTATGAGTGCAGGAACCATACAACGCTCCCCACTGTGTTTGAAGAACACCGAGTGCCTTACGTTTCTTAAATAATCGTGGAACGCTGAATTTTATAAAACGGTGCCCATGTTGTATAAATATTGATAGTCAGTGATACTCCTCGGATTTCAGTCAAAAAAACCAACTCTCCTTTCTGATCTGGTTTCGCCTCTTAGACTCCGATGTAAAGAACGGTCTTGAACCCTATCTGGCATTTCTCAATTTTCCTCTTTGCCAAATGTGGTGAAGACTAAAACCTGTGTAAGGTTATCTCCAGTTAATCAAGCTAGGATTCTGGACAAGGACAAAAAGCACCAGCTTCCTGGCAGAAGCAAGGACCTTTTGTTTTTCTTTATAGACCGAAACACAATTTTCTTTATAGAAAATTGTGTTTCGGTCTATAAAGAAAACAACGACTTGAAAACAACGAGTTGACTTGGAGCTGAGCTGCGACCTCCACAACTAGATTGAAAAAAAACAATGACTGGACTTGGAGCTGATGGGTCCTGGAAAAACACACTGTTCTCCAGTATTCCCCAATCAAAATTTTAATTTTTTTTTTAATTTATTGAGGTGACAATGGTTAGTAAAATTACATAGATTTCAGGTGTGCAATTCTGTTTCACATCATCTATAAATTACATTGTGTGTTCACCACCCAGAGTCAGGTCTCCTCCCATCACCATATATTTGATCCCCCTTACCCTCATCTCCCACCTCCCCACCCCCCAAAATTTTTTTCAACTAAGGGATGTGACTTTTCATCTGTTTTCCACTGCATCCTTCTGTCTGGCTGATAATCACCAATGAAGTGTGAAGTTTACACTGCACGGGACATGTTCTGATTATGATGATTTTTTTCCCCTATAGGAATCTCTTATTAAAACCTTCATTGTAGGAGTGATTTCTATGGAAAGATAGTCTACGATATAATTTCAAGTACAAAATAAATGTTCGTTGAAGTCAGTGAGGAAATAATCCATACCATAGAGCAGATTCAAATTCTTCGTCATGTTTCTGCATGAAATGTTGGAAGACAGGAATAAAAATGTCTGTAATTAGATTGATTTTATAATGGAGGGGCACAGCCTTCTAATTTGAAAGTGAAAATCAGCTGATAATGGGTGCTTGGTGCGATGCTGTTTTAACCGATGCTGCGATACTATTTTGTAGCTCTAGTGTTATTAAAGTCAACTCTGATTTTGGTGACATAATGGAAATTTACCATTTGATGTCCTATTGTCCTAATCCCCGGCTTCCATCCATTAAAACGTAGGTTTTGTTTTCTGAATTCTACATTTTTATCTCCGTACTTTAGTCTCCAGGAGTCCGTAGTTTTTTGCAGTTTCTCTTTGGAGCCTGAAGCAATTTGTTGAGTGCGTTTAGTTGTACAGTAATATTTTATACCAGACGAATGGGAGCCAGCTGGTTTTAGTTATCTGCCAAGTTTCTTTTCTTTTTTTTTTTATTAACTTCAGGTGTACAAAACAATGTAATAGACAATCACACCCCTCACAAGGTGATAACCCCCTTCCCTAATCTCCTACCCCTCTGACATCGTATATAGTTGTTACAATTCCACTGACTCTATTCCCTATGCTGTCCTCCACATGCTGTGACCACACATACATTAAATTATAGTTGACACTCAATATTCTTCAGCTTCAGCTTCAGGTGTACAGTGCAGTGGTCAGGCATCTACACCGTCCATGAAGTGGTCTCCCTACTAAGACAAGTGCCCATCTGACACCCTACACAATCTTTACAGCGTTATTGATTATATTCCCCAAACTGTATTTCCTATCCCCGTGGCAATCTTGTGGTTACCAATTGTGCTTTCTCATCCCCTCACCTTTGTGTGTTAAAGGTGAAACCAGATCAGAAAGGAGGTTTGATTACCCCCTTATCCCCACCCCCCTTCCATCTAGCAATCCTCAGTTTTGTTTCCCCTAAGTCTCTGAGTCTATTTCTGTTTAGTTTATTCGTTTATTCTCTTCTTTAGATTCCACACATAAGTGAGCTCTATCTGTCAAGTTTCTTCAGAGGTTGACCACGTTCTCAGCTAACGTATATTTACAACAACCAGTCACATGCCATCTCCTACCTTAGTTACTCGTGTTCTTCGCTTTGTAAAATAAGCATCAGACATGTTACTCTGAGAGAAAAAAAACATATTGCGTCCAGAGGGGAAGGATGATCTTCTATCACATCCATACTTGTTTTCAAATGCATCCTTCTCAATCATGATCCACCTGTGGTGCATTGGGGGAGGGGAGGGGGTCTACATGGTTTTAGGGAACTGTGCAGGAGGTTAGGTGCATTTGCCCTGGAACGTGGATTTAGATGCTACCTGGCCCACTATGAGAGTTTCACAGACCCCTCTGTGACATAATGTAACACACGGCACGTGAGCTCCTCTTGGCTGCAGGCTTCCAGTGTTTCTGAATTGGGCGACCCCTCAAACGCTGATCACCAGACTCACAACGTTACCATCCTCCTTTCAAACCCATCGTGCTCTCAATTTGGAATAATCACACCACCTACCTACCGTCTTTCTCTCTCTTTGCGTCAGATACGTTGGTGGTTATTTATTTATTTGTTTTCCCAGCGAAATGTACCAAAAAGGAGGTAGTGATCAATGGAGCTTGTTACCTATTGGGGAAGACGGGAAAGGTAGGCCAGGTGCACGATGTTTGAGCGATGCTGTGCCTGCGGCTGTGTTTTCCTGAGCCTCACATTTCTAACCCGAGCTTCCTTCCGCGAGGAATTGTTAATTCAGTTCTGCGCAACAAGGATTTGTTATACATTTGCCGTGTGCTCGTGCTTAAAGAATAAGGACTTCAGAAGCTTTCTCTAAAAAGGAAGTCTTATTTATTTATTTTTTTCTGATTATGCGACAAGGGCCAGTTGCACAGATTCAGATAGAACGTCATTATTTTAAAATCAGAGCTCGTTAAATTGAAATTGTCTCAATTAGGGTCTCTTCAGGCCAACGGGAAGCCCAGGTTCATATTCTTTTTACTCCCATTAGTAAAAATTATCATATCTGAGGGCTTTGTAAATTTAATTATGACTGTCTCCATTGGCAGGAAGACACGATGATTGGTTTGTGCTTTGCAGGCTTTTTTCCGATTGGAAAAATAAGTAAAACATTTAATAAATACAAGAATGTATAAAGAATCACATAAAACCATTGGTAGACCCACTCTCCCAAAACGCATGACGAATAAAATGATATCATCTTTCTTTCCAGTTATGTACATACATGTCTACACAGCACAGAAAACATACATACTGATATATAAATATAAATGTTTTTATTTTTTAATTTGCAATCATGCTGCCTTTACTTGATGTCAGAGTCTGCCTTTTCTACCCTAAAAGTATATTCAGAAGGTTTTCTTCATGAAAGATATTCTTCCAAAACCAAGAATTTTAAGGGCTGCATAGTAGTCTGTCATTTATTTAACCTTTTTCCAATTCTGTCTTCACCAATGTCTAACTCATGTTGGCAGCAATATTTTGATAAACGACACATGTGTGTGTCTCTCAGGGTTTTTGGAGGATAAATTTCTGGAAACGGAAGCACTGATTCAAAGAGTGTGAAACTTGAGATGCCTGATAGCCACTGAAATGTGCTCCCTCAGTCTGTCCAAGTCTGCGTTTCCACAACCCATGAGAAAGAGCCCCCATGTCACCACCTCTTTTCCAAGACGCAGTGTCATCACATCGTACCATTTGGTAGTTTATCCCCCACCGTGCTTTCTCTCTCTTTATTCCTCAGGTTGGACCTCTGCTTATGATATCCCCATTTTGTATCTTTTCTCCCGTTACCCATCACCTTGCCTTTTCATTCCATTTTCCTTTGAGAGGTCCTCCCTCGCTCTCCACAGCATTTTGCTGAAGGACTTCGTCTGTTACCGTGTGCTGCCTTTCCAAAAGCCCTGTTTGGTTCTCTAAACGTACTTTTTCCAAAGCATTCATTACTTATTGATTGGTTGATGATTGATTAATTTTTTTTGGGGGGGTGGGGGTCCTTTTGTCTTCCCTGCCTGTTGGAGATTCCTTTCAAATGCATTGTGGCCTTTAGCTTCTGTTTGCGGTAAACGGAGGTTCTGCAATGCTGGCCCAAAGCCATGTGCTTATTGCCATGCAAACTTGTAGGTCTGTCTTGATGGCTGTCTGGTCTGTACAGCAGTGGCCTCTAGCTGTGATTATCTGTTGTTTGGGGCCATCCACTTTCTGCAGAGAGAGAAACCCAGTCTTCCAGAGAATGGGGAACCCTGTACAGGAGGAAGCCCCTGGCCCAGGGGGGCACGGTGTCCCAAGCCCCCTCAGGCACTCAGTTTTCAGCCTCGTCTGGGTGCTGACTCAGGGACTCCTCCAACATCGAGTTGCCACTCTCTGAAAACCTGTGGAAATTTCTCGTCTGCTCTCCATCTGCCTTTGTCCCACTGGGTTACTAGATTTTAAAATTTCTTTATTGGAACTTCAAGTGGTATTTGGAGATCATTTTGGTACATCTGCCATTTACCCTCAAAACTAGCGGCCTCTCTGCAGAGACAATTCAAATTGTCTCATTTCAGCCGATGCTCTCCGTCCAGCTGGGTGGTGGTGTTACTAATTGTCAATCATGCTAGACCTACAAGAGTAGTGATGCAAATGTTTCATCCTAATGCCTTGATAGAAAGATCTTGTCCCATTTATCAATAGCTGACGGTTATTTGCATTACAAACAAACAGAAAACCATAGAAGTCAAGAGCATTACATACCGTGTTTCCCCGAAAATAAGACCTAACCGGAAAATAAGCCCTAGCGTGATTTTTCAGGAGGACATCTCCTGAACATAAGTCCTAATGCGTATTTTGGAGCAAACCTTAATATGAGACCTGGTCTTATTTTTGGGGAAACACGGTAGTAGGCGTGGGTGTCCCTGTATTGAATAAAAAATAAATCCTAAGCTGAAAGAAGAGCTAACCAAAGTTACTCTGCAAAACTTGGTTGTGAGTTTGCTCGTTTCTTGTGTCATACAGACCCAGGGGTGATCCGCGAAAATAACTCATTCGTTTAGGTTTGGGAGGAAACTTGGTATTCTTTTCCTGTAATGCATTTTGATTGCTTAAAACTTGTATTAAAAATTACACCCGTTCCCTCATGTTAAGGAAACACAATTTTAGGAACTGCTGATTGATTTTTCGGCATTACTCAGGAGTTGCATTTTTTACTCAGAAAATAGCAACAAGCTTGCTGCCCTGAAAACACCCTTGGGATTTGACACATGAATTTTTTTGGCATTGTCTTCAAGTGTTTCCGTGATCTGTGCAAACTACACGGATGATGGCAGTCCTGGGAAGTAGTGCTCTGGAGACTGTTGGTTACCTTTGAACAGTTCGGTCAAAAGATCATCTCTTCTGAACACATTCAGGCAGGGGAAGGACTGAATTTAGTTTTCCCTCTGGATTGCATTCATAAATACTAATTTAAAACTTTTAATTTTTTTTCTCCTAAATGATGTCAGGAAAAAGGTCTCGTAGGTAAAGATGAAATAACCAAACTCCAATATGAAAATTTCACCATTTAGGACAGATGGATCGGTGGACAGAGTAACATTGAGATTTCAAAGCAGTTTAGTGTTTGTACTCCAAATTGGAATTTCACTAAAAGAAGGGTCATTTTGTGCAAATGAACTTGTATGTCGACCTGCTTGTATTTTTGTCCACTCATTCGTAATTATAACCCGGTCAGGAATCTAACAAGTAACTGAAGAATTATCTTCTAACTCAGTGGAAAGAATCGTTTACTAGGTAATGTACGGCAAGTCCAAGATTACATATATCTGTTAAAAAACATGACCTGTCCACAGATGAATGCATGACAAATATTTTCTCAGTTCCCCTGAGCCCTAGGTATTGAGGCGATTGGAGCGGGTGGGAGGGTGGCAGAAGAAGAATGGTTTCCTGGCCCCCTAGAGTTCCTAGGACAGTGGGAAAATAGGACCAGCTATTGAACTGGACCCAATCCAGTGTCAACTGCTCACTTCTATATCATAGTAAAACCTGACACTTGCTTCACGAGCAGTGACGTGGGGATCAGCGTTTGCTGCTCTTCTTACGATACAGTATAAATGTGCGTGAATGAAACGTGGTCACTCAGCTGTCTGTCTCCATAAGATATTGAGATTTTCTTACTCTTCGTTACTTTGTATTTTGGTTTGTTTTTTAAATGCGTTTTTCTTTTTCTTGTGGTCATAAAAGTAAGACCTCTTAATTTAAAAAAAAAAAATCCAAAAATCAGAAAAGCACACACACAAAATTACATACCATAATCTCACCACCCATACTAACCACTGTAATTGTGTGTGTGTGTGT
The DNA here is from genome assembly GCF_004115265.2 of Rhinolophus ferrumequinum. Taxonomy (NCBI): domain Eukaryota; kingdom Metazoa; phylum Chordata; class Mammalia; order Chiroptera; family Rhinolophidae; genus Rhinolophus; species Rhinolophus ferrumequinum. The sequence goes on along the minus strand of NC_046284.1, from coordinate 121,342,450 downwards.
GTGTGTGTGTGTGTGTGTGTGATTCTAGAATTTCCTAGGACTCATGTATAGAAATGACAGCTTACTATTTGTTCCACGGCATAATTTCTGTTTTTTTAAATGTTACTTTGAAGTAATTATAAAGTCACAGGTAGATACAAATGATAGTACAGAGAGGTCTCTTACACCCATCACAATGATAAACACCTATTGTTTCCAACAGACATACTTGCTATGTTCTTCTGGACCTGGATACTCCTGAGGAACTAAAATAACTGCTGTTTCCACCTCCTTCCTTCCGCCCTCCCTAACTTCTTTTCTTCTTTCTTTCCTAATTTCCTCCCTTCTTCCTACCTTATATTCGTCCCTTCCTTCTTGTATTCATTTCATAGGGCTCCTCTAACAAATGACCACACACTCGGTGGCTTACACCAACATAAATTCCTCATCTTACAGTTCTGGCAGTCAGAGTCCAAAGTGCATTTCACGGGGCTAACAACCAAGATGTCGGTGGAGCCGGTCTTCCTCTTGCGCCTTCAGATATTCACAGGTTCTGAGGACTAGGTCGTGGACATTTTGGGGGGCTATTATTCAGCCCACCCAGCTTCCCTTTGTCCTTTGTGCTCTGAGGTTGGTCCACCCAGACAGTACATCCAGGACCTTTATTAAACTCTGGGGATCATGCTAAGCCTTGCGTAGTGTGTCATATAGAGTTTGGCTCAATATATACTTATTGATGGAATGAAAAAATGAATGAGGTGCAGAGATAATCACCACGGAATTTTGTTTTCATATGTGAGATATGAAAACTCAGAGTTATAATCCAGAATCCCTAGTCCAAGCTCTCTCTAGCTTTGGCCAGAAAAGTATCTGGTTTAACCTCGAAACCCACTGTATTCATTTTCTGTGGTTTCCTGACAGTGACTTCAAACAACAGCCACACCTTCCCTCCCAGTCTCTGCGGGTCAGGAGTCCAGGCAGAGGTAGACGGCTGCTCTGCTCAGGGCTCCCCCAGCCCGACTCCTCAGATGGCTCAGTTCCTTTGAAGGGAGTTGCCCAATTGGGTCAGGTGCACCCAAGGCAATCACTCCCTTTTGAACTGAGTCAGTTAACAGGTGAGTCACCTGATTACAGGAATCACATCCGTCCCACTCATGGGCCTTAACCTTTCAGGGAACCTCCGTGTCAAGGGGGCGGCATTATCCTCGCTGAGCACACTAGGGGGCAGAAGTATCCGTGTCTGTCTTAAAATTCTGTCTTTCACATTTTTCTGGGGTGTGGCGGTTGGACCTCGTCCCCTGTAGAAAGTTCTCCCCCCAGGCGGCTCCTTCTTTTCTGTGTGTCCCGACTGGCTCTGTACATCCCACACCTTTGCTCTAAAGACAGTTATCTGGTTTGTGGGTTGAGTCCATGAGAGCTCTAGGACCTCGTTGCTGTAGGAGGGACGTAGCTATAATCCTGCATCACAGAAGATGCCTTGCATGCGGATTAAGAGAAACAGAGGCACATGTGTGTGTGGGAAGCTCAGAGTTAGTCTGTCAGCCCTCGGGGCCAGACTGAACTCTAGCGTGGATGGCCCACTAGGGGTCTTCCACGTTGGTCTCGTAGGGGTCGAGGAACCTCCCATGACGGATACAGACGGATACCTCTGTATCTGGGGTAAATCTGTGGAGAGACTTGTTGAGACCACCTGGCAGATTCAAGTGACGGAGGCATCGTTTTGGACCCACATGGGGTTGTTCCACAAGCTCACCAGGCGGTGGAAACGGAATTCTGGAATATTCCACATCTTTTAGCAGACTCTGTTTTTGTGTTTGTCCTATGGGGGCAGGGGAACGGTAAAAGCGAAGATAATTATGTCCTTTCTATGGATGGGTTTTCCTATGGAGAAAGTCATTTTATTTTTGTCACCAAATGCAGTGCGTTGTGAGTACTACATGCTGTGTCACGTGTAGATCCACTTGGAGATAGACCCGAAAGAATATGAAAAGCTCACAATCTGGCTCCCAGCACGTCTTCATTTTGCATCCATACGATAGCGTCCTCTGATCTCCCGAGCCCACGGGGATTTGTGGAGGTGACCGGGATTCCCTGGTGACGATGGGGGTTGGGAGGAGTCGTTTCTTCTGGCTGAATGCAGACCCCACCCCCCACCCAAGGTTGGTCAAGCTTGTCTCTAAATGCTTCGCCGTGTGACCTTCAACAGGCCCCTGCACGTTTCACAACGTGGTTTTCTCATTGATAATTGTGCCTCCATCATGCGGTTCTTCTGTGAGGATTAGATGTGGCGCCACCCACCCTGTCCCTCATCACGCATACTGGACACTTTTGAGGGGGACGAGAGGTGCGGGTACTAATGACGCTAGAGCAGCCAGCCCCGCACGTCCGCGGGGTGGGATGTGTAACCAGGTTGCCATGGCGCTACCCGTTGAGCGTGCGGTGGAAGGGGTCGTCACGGCTGTCATCTCATGGTCGTCACCGTCATTTATTATGTACAACACACCGGGCTGTACCTGTGTCTAGCAGGCACTTGATGAATGTTACCTATGTTTGTTTCTACCTGAGAAGGTTCACTTTCTCTGCTCCGCATCATGCTAAGGTTGTTTTTGTTTGTTTGTTTGTTGACCAGTTGCTGGGACACTCAGTGCAAAGTTGGTAACCTAGTTTGGCCCATAGGTAGATGTACCTATGTATTTCCTCTCTTAACCTTTCCATGGAACCGTCCTCCCAAATTCTTCATGTACTCACACATGCCTTCTCGTCTCCAGTTGCACACACACAGGACCTACAATCTAGAAAGAATGACTTGCTTTCTTTAGATGTCCGTGGAAACCTCAGTAAAGTGCAATCCTTCTTGTATTTTTTTTTTTAACATCTTCATGAAGGGGGTTCACACGTCAGTGGGTAATGGTGACGAGGACAAGAGTATTTGGGAGGCATTTATACCAGGGTTCAATTCATGGCTTCACCTCCTGTACTCCCAGACAAGTGTGAACAGCTGTCTCAGGCTCACTGTTCTTGTGAAACAGGGATGAGCACACTGCCCCGTGATGGGTTTCTCAGAAGTCAATGACGTAATGAGTCGCTAGGGAACTCAGTTCTTTCCTGTTGCCCCCGACAGCCCCTCTACCTCCCCCCATTATACTGCCACCCCTGCAGGAAGCCCCATATGAACTACAGCCATGGGCTGTCTTGTCTTTTGGTTCCGGTTGAGTTTGGCTAAGGAAAGCCAGGAGATTGGAAGGCGAGGGGACTCAGATCCAGGAATCCATACAGCCCCCTCTGCCTTCCCGGCAGGTTGCCCAGGAAGGGCTGTGTTCTCGACTGAGGGTCTCAGTTCCCCTCAAGGGTCTTCACTGGCTCTGGTGACCTGCCCTTTGGGCATTGGGGTGCTACCAGAATTCAGAGCCAACCCTCTACCGCCTGATTTCCCTCTTCACGTCACTGTCAGCTGTCTTTTCAGTAACGTCTCCTAGTCTGCCTGTATCTTGTCTTTCCTGATGGGCTATCTGCGTGATTCTGGCGCCTTCCTGGTGCCCTCAGGAAAGTGGCAGTCCATTCCCCATGGACCACCCAGGCCATGCACGGTAGCCCTGAAGCGAAACAGGAGCTGCTCGTTTGGAGCTCGTGCGTATAGCAAACGTATTGGAATACGTTGCTCCGTCAAGCTGATCAGAGTTGTCTAGCAGAGTGTCCAAGTGACAGATAAGCTTATGTGCCCTGCAACCTGACAATGACGTGCCTAGCATCTCCTGAGATGGGGTGGGCACACTCCCGCACCTTTCTGGTTTTTTTTCTTCATTTAATCGAAATGATGTTAGTTAAGTGGCATCTGGCTTTGGGAACACGCTTAGCAGCCGCGATACTACAGCAAGGACTGTGATTCTGTTGTCTGTGTGATACTTCTCAGGGAAGGAAAGTGGGTTTTATGTAAAAGTCAGTCTTGAAAAAGCCTCCAAATCTGCTATTCCAAGAGTTTCTTCTCCCCAGCCAGCCTGGTCTGCATGATGACAAATAGAAAACACCGATACAGACTCAGTAAGGAGAGCTTTTTATTCCAGAGGATTATTGCAAAGGGGGAAATGCTCTGACAGTACAGTCTGGGAGGGTTTCAAAGGTTAGGCAAAAAGGGTGTTTCTATTATAGGCAAGAGTAAAGCAGGCCAGAAGAACCAGGCATAGGGGTGTGGGAGGAAAGGGGGGCCTGACTGGACAGTAGACGAGAGAATAGTTTACCCTGAGCCCAGCCTATCCCCAGCTGGAGCCATCTGCTGCCTCAGGGAACCAAAGGTGAGGGTCCTGGGGAAAGGAGCAAAAGTGAACCAAAGTTTCGTTAACAAGCGTTTTATCCCCCTTGATCCGTGGGGACAAGCAATTCAGTGAAGCGTTTATGAGTGCAAGAACGGGAATCGGAAGGGTCTGTCTTTGGCTTAGTCCCAGACAGTGTGAGGAAGAGGGAGAATTTCCCCCTCTCCCCTTCTTGAGTTCTTCCACCTGGACTAATAATGAAATAGACGCAAGGCTTGATTCACAGGAAGAAGAACTAACTTACTCTGTGTGCATGGGAGATCATAAATGGTGATGCTCTCTAATGGTATGGAGCAGCCAGCTTTCTATACGTTTTAGGCAAGGACAGGATAAGTCTGTGAAGAAATGACAGGGCAAAGACTCTTACATTGGGGTGCTCATTACGGAGAAATGTAAACAAAGCTTTGGCTTGGTTAGTAAATTAGGAAAGGAGTAGCAGGCTTTGTTTATTCAAGCTTTTTGGCCCTGGATTCCTTAATTCAAGCAATCAGGGTATCTCTCCCAGCCCCCAAGCACTAAGGGGGACATCTTTGACAGGGGACATAGATGTCCTGTGTTCAAGGAAACAAGGGAGGGTCAGCGTGACCTTCCTGCATGGGGTGCTGGTCAAGTAACTGTAATTCAAAGCAGCCAATATGCCATTGTGGAATGTTTGGGGGCGGCCTGCCCCAGGTCCTGACCGTTGGCATGGGGACTATCTGTGAATTTTCTCCGAGTCCTACGGGGAGAGAGATTGTTTGCAGTCAACTATTTTGCAGAACAGAGGGTGAGCACATTTCTTAGCTGTTGCTGTTTTTTCAGATCGCTGTGAAATGGCAGCTTTGTCAGTGGTGTGACTTGATCCTAACTGCCTCTTCTCCCGCTTGTGGTTGTTGAGCCGCGAGGATACATTATTCAAGGGACACACCAAGAGGAGGCATCCTTAGGCTTCCCTTCGTTGCATGAGCTTCACAACCCGTGCCACTGGCCATGCCCCAGGAGCAGGGCCAAGCTGGACGGAAAAGTTGTGCTCAAGAGGGAAGCCAAAACTCAGCTGCACAGGCCCTCTTTCTAGGAGAAGTTTCCTCATGGGAAGATGGTTAATAAACTCCTGCTGATGTAGAAACTGTGAGTGGAGGATCAGCGACTGAAGTTGCTGTCTCCTGGACCATCTGCTCCCATCCCCAGTGACAAAGGTGAAACTCGGCCATAGCCTGTTGCTTTTAAACATGAACCAGAGCTGGGAACTTTACGGTAGGCTACCTGCTTCTTTTGAGTATTCTCTCAACAAGAGAATGCACGTATTTCTTAAACTCTGTTGTTGCTTGGTAATTTCCATTGATTATAATGATTTTCTGTGAGACTTCGCAAGACAAGGCTTGGAAGGGGTTATGCCTGGGGCTGATTACCGAGATGCAAATTGCTTTTATGGCTGTTTCAAAACATTCAAATGACCCATCATTACATGAGGTGGTCAAATCCTTTGTTAATTATCGTCTTCCTGTCGAGATTTTTGTGTCAGGCCATCTCATCCAGGGTCTAGCAGGCAGAGCAAGAAGCACGGTGCAGAGAGATGCCGTGCAAAGATGGAGGAGAATGCTTGTTTGGTGGGGTGTTTTGCTCACTGGGTAAGCTTTTGCTTTTTCATTTCCGCCTCAGGGTATCGTGGATGATGAGTTTGCCTGTGGACTGATGGAATCTCCTGGTTGGGAAAGATTAAACTGGTCATTTTGTTCAAATTCCCTACTTGTCCAAGAAGTAATCCATCTGCAATATCCCCGACAGATGGGCATCTTTCAGTCTCCACCGGGTTGTGGCAGGACAAAGGTGCAATTTGACAGGCTGACCATTTCGTGGGCTGGCAAGCTTCTTACAAGATCAAGTTCCTTATTTTGAACGCAGTCCTAGCTCTGGCCTCTGAGACAACAGCTGAATCTCTCTCTTTGGGAGACAGCCACTGAGGCAAATTTAAATACAACTGTCGTGCCTTTTGTGCCCTGGATGAAATGTTACCAGTTCCTGCGTCATCGTCATCACTTATGCATAATGCTTTCTGTACTCTCAACAGCCTGTTTGTTCTTTCCCCGATAAGCTAATTTGTGTCGGTCCCTCTTAAGTAGCAATGATCTGAACAGAAAAGTGTTCCAACCGTGGTGTGACGTGGGGAGAATTGAGTGCGTCTTCTTTTCCTCGTCACCAAAACACCCCCTTATTCATAGACATGGAAGCAGCCTTAGTTTTCGCCTTAGTGATTTCAAGTCATTCCTTCACTCATCGGAAGTAGATTAAAATTGTCAGAAGAGTGTCCATTAGGCCGTATCTTACCAATCAATAGGAGCGTCCTCCTACTGATGACTATGCTTCCTAAATAAGTAGATTACATGTGTCACCGTGGATTTTTCGGTCCCTTTTCCTCTTTGCTTCCACCTGTGACGATATCCCTGAGACTTTATTCTCTTCCAAAGCACAGACAACCTTCCACTTGCTGCCTAAAGTATTCTCATAGCGCATTCACACAAATCATCAGTATAAATTAATTGCATCGAGCAGCCGTAAAGCAGACTGCAAACCCTTTCACACTCGTTACAAAGCTTTGACAAATCATCAGTTACTTAGAACGTCCGTTTAGCCAGCCACAATTCAGAGATACTGTACCATGCGATTTTCAGATTCTGGGCTAGAATTCCTACTCCTTCTGCTGGTATTACTGGGGTAAGAGGTCTGGCAGCCCCCTTAAAGGAGACAAAGCCTGCATTGTCCCGAGAGAGCTCAAGGGGTGGTTCCAGTGATGGCTGTTTACTTTCCTACATGCACACACGCCCCCTATAACAATATTCATTCTGGAATCTTGTAGCAGATACATCTGCAATGAACTAATCTCTGGTTCCTAATATCTTCCTTTTGTACTTAAAACTAATGTGGCTGTTTATAAAGTGACATCATGACATCATTTATAAAGTGACTGCATGTCCATCCGGTCAGTATGTCTACGGATATTTACCTAATGCATGCAGTGTACTCAATGACTATACTGCGTACCATTGGTGAACATTTGCAGAGGTACCATCGTAACAGGTAGGGGACTGCCTTTTTAGCTAATTAATTAGGGGAATTATATCCTCTTGTCAAGTATAATTGTGGCGCTGTTTGAACTCGGATCGTCTCGGTTGACGATTGTTATAATTGTCTGTCAGTGAGTGAAATAATAAGCCTGAAGCTTACACAAACTCAACCTATGAAAACCCTTGCCAGAGCCATCCATGCGTACTTCGTAGAAGGCGGTTTTCAGTTAGGACATCCCCCGTGGGACTGAGCACACAGAACCTAGCAAATTGGGGGCCAGGGGCCCTCCTTTGCAAAGGGGGTGTCTTGGGTCTTTTTCAAAAAGACATTTAACCCATGCATTGTCGTTAAGTGTCTCGTATTATCTCTGCCTTCACAATGTCGTCCATCTCAGCGGAAAGAATGTCACCCTCCGCAGTGGACTTGCAGATGACGTTTCTCTGAGTGCACCTCTTCCCATCGGCCTGGGAATTTCTTTTCAAACTTTGTATTCCGAAGATGAGATCTACTCATGTATTTACACGAAAACCACTTTTCAGCTGAAGGCAATTTCGAATCGCTTCCTATTAATCGTATTGACTGACAAAGACAATAGATATTGCTTTATCCAACAGGTACTAACAGTGGAAGACAATAAATGTACTTAAATTCTTTTAGGGATCCTTGTACGTATTTATTATTATGATGATGGACGTTTGAGAAGCTGTGTCTGATCATGTTTACATTTGCATATCTTATGCTACTTTATGCCATATACCTATGTGTGTGTATATATACATGTATACATACATGTATACGTACATGTATACATACATGTATATATACATACAGAAGGTGCTAAAAATGTGTATACACATTTTAAGAAAGGAAAAAACTGTATTAAAATTATGCTAATGGGGGAACCACTTTGAGCATCTCTTGTCATTGCAGAAATCCAACGTGACTTGTATTCATCTTTTGTTATCGGTATATATTGAGTATTACAAGTTTAATACAGTTTTTTCCTTTCTTAAAATGTGCATACATTTTTTGGGGCACCCTCTCTGTATTTTGTGATAGATGTTGAGTGTAAAATAGTGGACCCTGATTATTTGCCCCAAGAAACCATCGCACCCCTTGGTCCACCTGGCCACTCGTGGGAGCTGTTCTGTCCTTACACATGTTGTTGGCTTCAACTTGAAATAGGTCCAGTCCGCCTCTGGCTTCAGATGCTTCGAGGGGCAATCTCACTTCCCTTTTAGCAGAGCTTTGGATCAGAGTGCCACTGAGGCCCAAAGGAGTCACTCAGCTTTACAGCCTGGCTGCTGATTTGTTGGTTCTTTGAGGAATTGTCTGTTCTCTCTTTTCCTCTGGATGTGGTCATCTCAGGTGCCCCTCCTGTCTGGGGGGTGGGGACAGGCATGACTACCCCTGGCGACCCCTCAGAGTGCCCAGGGGACCTCCGCTGGCTTTCCTACCTTGCCCCAGCCGGGTCATCCTGCCCCTAGGGGCAGGATGACCTGCAGGATGGACTGGATGGCTTGGGTGCAGATGGACGGTCTTCTCAGGATCTAATTGATCTGCTGTGTCCCCCATTCCACATGCAGGAAACACCCCTTTCCTTTTTGGCTGGTTCCCCATCTGCTGCCGATGTCCTCCAGCAGGGATGAAGGCAACCGAGGGTCTCTCGTTTGTAGGAAAGTTCATCACGTACCTTTGCATACTCAACTTTCTGATCTCATTTTATAATTTTAACTTAGAGCCTCACAGGCTGGTGAGGAGGTAAAATGGTGCAGCTGCCGTGGAAAACAATCGGGTGTCTCCTCAGTAAGTGGATCAGAATTCCCATGTGACCCTGCCATTCCACTTCTAGGTATCCAACCCAGAGAATTGTAAAGAGGGGTTCCAACAAAAGCCTGTACAGGAATGCTCATAGCAGCACCAGTGAGAACACCCCGAAAGTGGAAGCAACACAACTGTCTGCCAACAGATGAGTAGATACACAAAATGGGGCAGGACCATACAGTGGACTAGAACTCAGCCATGAAAAGGAACAAAGGGGGAATACTTGCTACAGTGCCTGTGAGCCTTGAAAACATGATGCTCCGTGAGAGAAGCCAGGCACAAAAGGCCGCGTAGGATGCGATTCCATTTATATGAAATGTCCCCCGTAGGCAAATCCATAGAGAAAGCAACTTACTGGTTGCCAAGAGCTGGAGGGAGGAGCAAATGGGGAGGGATTGCTGAACGAGTGCAGTTTCCTTTTAGGGGTGATGAAAAAATGTCCGGAGCTCGATAGAGATGATAGTTGCACAATCTTGTGAATGCACTAAATGAAGTGACTATGATTTCAAGACTTAGTGCTTTATCTTGTCATTATGAGCTGGGGGGAGGTTCCCTTTGACTTTCTTCATCTTAATTGCCAGTGAAAGCTGGTTGCTTATGTCATATCCTGTTTCTTCCTCTTTTTTTTCCCCCTTTAAACATTTTCAACTGTGTACATGCGTCTTGACTGGACAGAGACTAGCTATCAGCATCTACATGCCGGGGTGTCCTTTCAGGGTACTTAGGATCCAATGACAAAGGGCCAGGCAGTGTATGTAGACCAGTGGCGGTTCTTCGTGAAACCTGAGGATCAGATCTGGCGAACCAAATTGAGACCAGGAGCTGGTGGGACTTGTGTGAACCGGAAGGTCTCGGGGAAATGGAGTAGAGGGGAGTGTGAGGGGCCCCCAAAGCCAGACGCTGTCCACAGGGTACTTACGTGACGTGGGAGGGATGGTGCTGGACTCGTGGACTACTAACGTTTGTATGTGCATTGTGACTAACAAACACGTTTACAGGACTTGGTCCCGTTTAGTTTGTAACCACCTTGAGATATAGAGGATGGTCGTGGAGAAGGCACAGTGACGCCCATTTAGCGGTTGGACGTTGTGTCTTCTTCCTTCTGCCTTGGCTCGTTTCTGAGATCCTGTATCCAAGAGGAAGAGGCTGACAAGGTTTCCGTTCAAATTTGTGGCCACTTTTGCTGAGACCAATGTGGTGGACGCAGTGGGTGGCCAGTGTTGCATTTTAATGGGGGAATGAGAAGGATGATGGCCCTGGCACTGGAAGGCGGATTCCTTGAGCTCAAGGCTAGAAGACAGGGGCTGCTGCTGGTCAGGGGACCGTGGCGTGAGCCAATACTGACACCCGAGCACACAGGGCTCTTAGCTGGAGTCCCATGGGCAACTGTAGATGTCAGGCCGGGTCACCTTTCCCCGAGGCCGTGGGGTGGGTTCCACGTAGACACACAAGCAGGGATGTGATCATTATGACATCACCTCGGACCGCTTTTACATCGAGTCTTCCTGTGGCTGGACATTGAACCTTGGAGAGTAGTCTAATGGGACCATGCATGTCAACTGCCTACCATCTTAACTACCCAAGCAATGAAAACAAACAAAGAAAACGCCTCTGCATTCTCATTGCAGATCCTCAGAGGTCTATGCACACATTTATAGCGGCCAAAACTCCGCGGTGATGATGTGACAGCTTGGGGGAGGGACGTCCCCATCCTGGCAGGAAAGACGGCCAGGCTGGTTGTCATTTCTCTGAAATGCCTCTAAACGTGGAGGGATTGACTAGCTTGCTGAAGGTTGAGGTGAAGACTAACAGCTGGCTGGCCATCCAGGTAGTGCCAATGTCCTCAGCTAAAATAATCTTCTTCTTTTTCATCTCAAGCCATCACCGGGCTGAATGGTTCTCACCCCCATAAAGATAGTCGTCGTACCCCACACGGGACAATCCCAGAGGCCTTCTGATCTGTACAGCACTGATGAGAACAGCAGGATGCGAGGAAGCGTTTCACTCCATTTCCAAACCCCTTGCTCTCTCTCGTCCTCCAAACTTCCTGCGCGTTCTGTGTTCCTCACCTTTTGCATTTGCTGCCCGTGCTTGCATTCTTGCCCGTTGCCTGTCCCGTAGGCCGTCCTTCATACTGAATGTTACAAATCCAGGGAAGGTCGGGGTACCCTGGGGTGTTTTCACTGGGGGATTCTGAAACATGCAAATACCCCAAACGTTGACCCAGGCTCGGCTCCTTCCTGTGAGTTCCCTGAGAAAACTGTGTAGGGATGACCTCTGTGGCTAGACTAGCATTTTACTATTGGCTCCAGCCCCGAATCCCCAAAAGCCCCTAGCGGGAGAGGCCAGAATCTGTTCAGCGTGGTCCCTGCAAATGCCACACGTCAGGCCATCATTCTTCAAACAGCGGGAGGGGTGATGGGGCCCTCTGGGGTCTCCTTCATAAGGGCACGAGTCCCATTCAGGAGGGCTCCACGCTAGTTTCCTAACTGACTCCCCAAATCCCCACCTCCTGATGCCATCACACAGTGGTCAGGGCTTCCACATCTGAAACTGGGGAGATGGGGCTCAAACGTGCAGAGCAACGCAGTTTCTAGATACGTGCTTCTTACATGATCCTACCCCCCCCCCCGTGCGGAGGTCATCCAACCCTGGCCTTCTCATACTTTCCGCCATGTCCTACCCGAATGATCATGGTTCTCCAGGACCCAAAACGGGCCCCTTGGGGCGACCCTCAACGTGCCATTGGGGAAGTCCTAGGATGTGCACATTCTCCAGAATTTGGAGAAGCACCCTGACACACAGTTTTCTTCGTAAATTATAGATGCATAAAAGCATTAGGTAGGCCGTGAAGAGTGGATAGCAGCAAAGCCTGTGGATTTGCAGGCTGACTAGGTGTATTAATGGGCTAAGCATGAGAGTGATACCCTCACAATAAGAGGCCTTTCAAAGTGACAGGCCACAATGTTTATCTGAGATCCATGAGAATAGCAAGTCAGGAAGCACTGATTCAGGCAGCAGCCCAGACAGTGTTCCGATGAGGACACAAAGGCCAGGGGTGTTTATGAGAAAGGGAGGGGACAATGACATCACAGAAGGAAGGCGTTGCTATCGGTGCAGATAACGTGACACAGTGACGCTGATGCTGAACAGTGTTTTTAATTTTCAGCCCAGAGTCATCCATCCTGTAGTCACGACACCTGCTTTCTTGTTGTCTTTGCAAACAGCTCTTTGGGAAACCAGGCTGCTAAGGCCCCGTCCTGAGGTGACTTTGTCCTGTGTTATAATAACATCCAAGGTTTGAGAAGTAAGACAGGCTAGGCCATTCCTCTGGGAGGGCAGCTCCAACTCCATATTAAAGGGGTTCTGTTGATATAACTTTGGCAAGAGACATGGTTTCCTTTCATACGGTCACCTTTTGATGAGTGCGATTTCCATCGGTGCCTCGGCCAAAGCACAAAGGTGCCAGTGATGGACCCTTGGGATCTCGCTGCAGTAGTTCAAACTAAAATTGTGGTGGACGAACCCCATCTATGAACTCGCTCCAGTTATGCCAAGTGGGAATGCACTGGGATGTATGAGGCGTGCGTGCCTAACAAGATTATTACAATTTTTCCTGCCGGTTTCATCTCCGGGAGGCATCTCTTGATGACAGAGCTCTGGGCCCCCTAAAGAACAACTGTGTTGAAAATATGTAGTCTTGGGTGGCCACTTAGCTCAGGTGGTTAGAGTGTGGTGCTAATAACACCAAGGTTGCTGGTTCGATCCCTACATGGTCCACTGTGAGCTGCACCCTCCTTAAAAAAAAAAACAACAAAAACGAAAAAACATGTAGTCTTCCAAAGCTTAGCAAAATGAAAGGGAGTTGAAGTGCAAGCAGAGATATTCCACGTTGGTTATTCACATTTGTAAACACACTGTTCTCTTGACAATGCAACTCCATCCAAAATGGAGGTCTTTAATTTGTTCTTTATTTTGGGGGAAAAAAATGCAGTTGAGTGTTCAGATGACCTCTTATCCTTAAAAGACGACCCACTCACTACAAAATATACTTTACACAAAATGACCCTTTATCAAAGCTCTGTGACATCACATATTTTCTGGGGAGCGCGATAATGTGACTAAATATTTGCTTACAATAATTATGAATTATGGTGTGCAGAATTTCTACGGCTTTGTCTTAGAAGCAAACCAAAAGATGTAAATGTCTAGCTACAAGAGATTCAGCTATTTAGAATGAAAACAATGAATTAGCAACAATAAAAATTTCTTTGGAAAAATTTGGGACAACATTGCAATAGGAACTTTTCTAAGGCATTTAAATCTATAAAAATACCTGCTTAAACATGTATTTGGATGAGTTCATTGCTGTCCAAATGTCAGACTATTTTTCTTTGTGAATTTCAAACAGGACATCTGTTAGATAACACTTTGTTAACCGGATTTCATTTATTATCCATGGCTTGAATTGGAGAAAAATTGCATTTTTCTAAACAAAACGTGGTTTGTAGTGTAGGTGTCTTTCTATTTTTTCAATAAGCCTTTTTTCCCCATGAAGCAGATATATCTGGAATATAGACGTTGCCGTGGTAAAAATTTGTTATGCAAGCACAGTGTTCATTTTATTTTAATGAACAAATTTAATGTCATTACACCTCGAGTTATGAAAATGTTCTTTTGTCTCTCTCCTTCATAATAATTCTGTTTTAGGAATAGCTACCTTCTCAAAAAAGCTCTTTTTTGCTTTGGCCAAATTAAGATTGTTCAGAGAAATAATTTGTTTTTTCAAAGGGGGAAATTATGCAGATTTTCAGAACTTAATGTGCCATGCTCTTAATATTTTACAGCACTTTCATTTCATGTTTAAGTACTTTTATCAACCAACTCTGTTTTAATAGTTTAAAACATCTTCATAAACACCTTGTTCTAATCCTTACTTGTGGGGAAACAATCAGGTCTGGTTCCTTTAGATGGTAATAATCTATATGCAGTGGGATTCTAAGTGGCTATTAACAAACTTAAATTTGCAAACATTCTTAATTGGCCTAGAAGGAAGTTCTGACTCTACCCCTAATAACGTGTACCCCGGGCACCTTTTGAGGTATAATTGGTGATAAATGGTCACCTTGTGCTAACCAAAACCATTAGGCCATTCAGAAATGAACATAGATATTAATCATTATTAATGGTCTTTAACTCTCTTGGGCTTAATTTCAATTAAAAAACAAAAAAAGTTGGGCACCTGTACTAATGCTTTCACCACAGCGCATAGAACGTTGGAATGCTTTTTGCCCAAGCAGCACACACAGGTACAATGGATCCTGACGATGGCGACATTTTGGCATCGAGAGGACGCATTGTCATAAGCCCCGGACATTTTCTGTCTTCATTGTTCCTTTTCACAGCTAATGGCCCCAATACCTTTCAGAGAGCAAGGTTGAAGAACCATTGATCGCTCTGTCTTCCTGACACCTCATATCCAGTCAGTTACCAAGTTCTATTGATTGCGTCTCACATCGGTTCTGTTCTCCCAGCCCGCCTGCCCCCACCTAGTCTGGGGTTAGTCAGCATCTTTGTGGGGTTATGGCCGTTGTCTGCACCTGCTGTCCAGCCTCTGCCCGATCCATCCACCACAGAGCGACAGAGTGAGTGTCTGAGGATGCAAATCAAACATGCCTGTCATCCCCTGATTAAAATCTTCGCTGTCTTCCCATCACTTCGAGACTAAGATAAATGTCCTTTGTGGGCGGACAGCGCCCTCAGGTCTGACCCCTGCTGTGTCTGGAGACTTTTCCCCCCCTCACAGTGAGAGTTTTGCATGGAAAAAATCAACAACAACAACCCAACGAAAACACATGGCACACAGTTGTAGGAATGCTGTGCGCTCAGCCATTTGTTCAACAAGCACAGAACAAATGACTGTGGAGAGAAGCCTGTCTCCTGAGTGACTCTCCAAGTTGTCAGTTTATATATATGTTTTCTTTTGTACATTTATAATAAAACTGAAACCCTAGCAAAACAAAGTTTATCTGAAAAATAATCTGATTTCATTTTTGTGTATAGTAGGAAGCGCAGTAGCCCCAGGTCGGTCCCTGAATGGGTGGAATTTTAGTGGAACTTTACTTAAGACTCAGAGCTGAATTTTGTTCTATTTAATCTCTCTTTCAGTCATATCCCTCTGGGCTACCGTACATACTTTCTTCCGTGCCTGGCATTTTCAGTTGTAAAACAAAGCTTCATTTTCCACATGGTTGGTGAACTGAGCAGTGCATCTTTAAATTACTTCTATGAATTCTGACTACTCATCAGTAATGAGACGTGTCCTTGAAATGAGTTCTGCATGACCTTCCAAGCCACTGCCAAGAAAGCTTTGTTCAGATCCTCATTAAGAAGTGGACTTCCCATCTTAAGCGATTGTACTTGGTATTAGCTCTCAACTGTTACTGAAAAATGACCCCAAAATGTAGCACCTTAAAGCAACACACACTTGTTATCTCACAGTTTGTGTCAGGAATCTGGGCACAGCTGAGCTGGTTCTTATGCTCCCATTGCCGAGCTGGCCAGGGTGGTGGTCTCATCCGACGGTTCGACAGAGGCAGAAGGTGTTTCTAAGCTCACTCAGGTGATTGTGGGCAGGATTTGTTGCTTTTAGGCTGTTGGCCTCATTCTCTTGCTGGCTGTTGGCTGGGAGTCTCCCTCAGTCCCTCCATGGGGTTGTTCCAACATGGCAGCTCCCTTCCTCAAAAGCCAGCAAGAGATGGAGTCTACTGGCAAGACGGACGTCAGAGTCTTGGGCAGACTAATTGCAGAAGGGATGTTCCCATCGTTTCCATATTCTGTTCCTTAGAACCGAGTCTCAAGTTCCGGTCAAAGGCGAGTGCGTCATCCAAGATGTAAATACCAGGAGGGGTGTCATTGGGCTATCTTTGTCGGTCTCCCAGATCTTTGTTTAAAACTCTATTACTGTAGCTAGTCTACATGAAATTGCAGTAAGATCACTGGTTATGATGACTGGTAACAACTATTGGTCCCTAACTATTTATTACTCCCTTATCGAGCCATAGTACTATGAATATAATTTTATCCTCACTGTAATGCTTCTAAGGTATTATTATTATGGTTATCTGCATTTTATAGGGGAAAATGCTGACAAAGAAGCTAGATAAATGGTCCGTGGATTCACTGTAGAAGCCACATTTCTCACTCCGCTGCTCCCGTTAGTGGGTTCTGTAGTTGTGGGTTCCTTCCTTGGGCCAGTCAGAGCCTTGCAGGGTGATTCTGTGTCTCATTAACCTCAAAACTATCACAAAACTGTCACACTGTCTTTTATCAAGTTTTTGCCCTGTAAGCGTTTGTCGAGTTGAAGTGGATTTGGTTGAACTATCAGTGAATTGCTTTTAATGGCAAAGGTATGGATACATTAAAATACTCCTAACAAGTCAAATTTGTCTAGCACTTTGTCATGTGGGAAATCTTTTATTTTTCTTTCTCTTTGGGAGAGAACAGGGGAATGTTCTCTTCCCCGCCCCAGCTTTATTGAGGTATAATAGACACAATCAATTTACACCACACACACACACACACACACACACACACACACACACACACACACACACGGTGCCAAAAAATGTATACACATTTTAAGAAAGGAAAAAACTGTATTCATCATAATACTCAATATATAACAATAACAAAAGATGAACACAAGCCACGTGTGACTTCTGCAATGACAAGAGGTGCTCAAAGTGGTTCCCATCAGCGTCCAGACACTTCTGATCATGGTAAACTACTGCTTGAGCGTAGATACCATCTCTTAAAGTGTGCATACATTTTTTGGCACCCTTGGTATATATTTAAAAAGAAAACGTGATGTTTGTTATACAAATACGTTGTGAAATGATTATCACTGGTAACTAACACATTTTTCACCTCACCCAGTTAATGTTTTTGTGTGTGAGGGGGACACTTATAAAAGACCTACTGTTGAAACAAATTTCAAGTATACAATACAGTATGACTAACTATTGTCACCGTGCTGTGCAGTAGATCCCCAGAATGTATTCCTCTTATAACTCTTAAGTTTATACCCTTTAATCCACATCTGCCCGTTACCCTCCACCCCCAGCCACCACCCTTCTACTCTCTGCTTCTATGAGTTCAACTTTTTGTTTGTTTGGTTGGTTAGGTTTTTGTTTTGTTTTCTTTTGTTGTTTTTTTTTTTTAAGAGTCCACGTATGAATGAGATCATACAGTATTTGTCTCTGTCTGGCTGGCTTATTTTCCTAGGATAATTCTCTCCATGTCCATCCATGTTGTCTCAAATGGCAGGGTTGCCTTCCTTTTTTTTTTTTTTTTTTTTTTTTAAAGATTTTATTGGGAAGGGGAACAGGACTTTATTGGGGAACTATGTGTACTTCCAGGATTTTTTCCAAGTCAAGTTGTTGTCCTTTCAATCTTAGTTGTGGAGGGCGCAGCTCAGCTCCAGGTCCAGTTGCCGTTGTTAGTTGCAGGGGGCACAGCCCACCATCCCTTGCAGGAGTCGAACCGGCAACCTTGTGGTTGAGAGGCCGCGCTCCAAGCAACTGAGCCATCCGGGAGTTCAGTGGCAGCTCAGCTCAAGGTGCTGTGTTCAATCTTAGTTGCAGGGGGCGCTGCCCACCATCCCTTGAGGGAGTCAAGGAATCAAACCAGCAACCTGTGGTTGAGAGCCCACTGGCCCATGTGGGAATTGAACCGGCAGCCTTCGGAGTTAGGAGCACGGAGCTCCAACCGCCTGAGCCACAGGGCTGGCCCGGTTTCGTTCTTTTTTAAGGATGAATAATATTCCATTGTATCTATACCACATCTTTATCCATTCATCCATCAACAGACGCTTAAGTTGTGTCCATGTCTTGACTGTAGAGAATAATGCTGCAGGGAGCACGGGGGTGCAGGTATCTCTCCCAGGTCCTGACTTCGTGGAAACCCTCTTTCATCACCACTGTTGACTGCCCTGTGGCATCTCGCTGAAATATATGGGGAATGAGGCACAGTGGGCTGAAACTTCAAGCTCAAGTCCTCATAGCTGGTGGCCTGAGCTGGGACCAGTCCCCTGTCGCTGAAGTCTCCACTCATTCCTCTACTCCCAGGAAAACAGAGAGCAAAAGCCAGCAAGGAGAGAATTCAGGAGAGAGGTAGGGAAAGCGAGAGTGGTTGCAAGAAGAGAAAACAGTAGTCATACTTCCCCGGTTGCTTATCTTTAAAAGAAGGGGACAGAGTCGAGCTGAGTTCGCTTTTATGAAAAGGGGTGGTGATCTTTGAAAGGGAGAGAAGAGAAGTAGGAGAAGATTGAGAGAGAGAGAAGGGTGTTGCTTCAAATTACCAGTGCGTGGGAGAAAGGGTCCTTTGATCGGGGTTCAGAAGGCACCTGGCACGTGGACTGTCGGGAGAGGAGAGCTGCTGGTGGGAGGGCAGGGTGGGGAAAGAGTTGCCACGTGGACCGGTGACAGACACGTAGCAGGTAAGGACAGAGGAGAAGGAATCCCAGAGCCTAACGGTCTCTTTCTGACACCCTCACCCTCACCCTCACCAGGCATTTCAGAGCTTCTGTAACCAGCAGGGCACGGTACAGGTGAGGAATGTGATCTGTTGGCATTTAAGATGGACTTGTGGGTACAAAGGTGAAATTTGTGTTTCCTCAGAGGGCTTACAGTTTCCAGATCCTTCCACAGAAGCCAAGCTTCCTTTCACATAGGCGAACAAAGGAAGTGAATCGTAGTTGTGTTGTGTGCAGGAGGCAGATTTCACAGATGATGAGAAGGGTGACAGGCAGGTTATAACTGGGTCATTCTGAACTGGGGGTAATTTTGCCTCCCAGGGGACATGTGGCAATATCCACAGAGATATCTGGTTTCAGAATTTGGGAAGGGAGGGGCCTGCTACTGAACGTCCTGCAGGGAATAGCATAGCATCCTTCCCCACAACCAAGCATTATCCAATCCCAAATGTCACAAGTGCCGAGGCTCGGAGACCGGTTTACAAGTCGAAGGCTATTAAGTTGAATATCACCCATGACAGCCACGTTCCTGCGCCATTTCTTCATGTAGGCGACGTGGGGAAAGGGCTTACGGTGCATGCCCCCAGAAAACTGTAGTTGTACAAGAAGACATTGTATTTATTTATTTTCTGTATTAAGGGGAACATGAAAACATTAGGTGGGTGGAAACACATACCCACAGCGTTCCGGTGTCCGCCTCCCCTGGTGTGAATGGTCTGTGTTGCATTCTTGGGGACAGGAAGTTATGATACGTACTCTTGAATACATCACGGGTATTCGTTATGGATTTGCACGCCTTTAAATCCACTTAGGGACCCCTGATGCCCCAACCTTAAGTGTTCCGTAGGCCTTACTAATGGGTGTCATCGGTGACCTCCACATGCTCTAGCACGTGTCACTCTCCCTATTTAGAGATGGACGCTAATTGTTGAAATAATCTATTACCCATATTTCCTTCCCACCATTTACAGAATGGTTCATGGCCTTTCTCAGTCACCTCTTTGCTTGAATTAGAGTGAGGGATTTTGAACTCAACGGAGTAAACGTCGACTCTGGATTGCATGCGGTTTTCTCTGATGCTTGTTCAGCCAGCCAGCTGTCCTGGTCCCTGCGGTCCAGTTACGGAGGAGGGCCACCTTCCAATCTCACATCCACAGACGTGGTCGAGGGTTATTTACTCACTGGCTCAAGCCCCGGGTATTGACTGTTTGATGTCAGAGCGTGTGTCCAGAGAGAAGCACGCTGCCTTGTGCAAAGCCCCACAGCTCCCTTGTGAACCATGTCCCCTCCCCAGTGTATTCCTGACACAATGTGTTCTGCTAAGGTCTTTCTTGATTTCTCAGGCCCAAGTTCTCCCAGGATAGGCCCGCAACTCAAATGGCCTGTCGGTCATTTAACCCCATCATTGCAGAGCCAAGGCATTAGGGATGAGTCCCCAGCTGCTCACGTGCTTGCAGGTTCTCTTTCTCATCTCATATTCAGTTTGCAATCCCTATGGACATCAGAGAGGGGTTTCTGGTATGTGCGCCTTAAGCGCCATCCTCCCCAAATTCCTGCAGCCTGTTATTCTCTAAAGGAATGGAATGGCGTAGGGTGAGTGTGTGTTGTGATGACAGCCATAGCAGAGGGATGGATTCCTTTCCTGGGCGCGTGTTCTCTGATCTCTAGCCAGTTCCCGGAGATGCCCAAGCCTGTGGACCTTGTGTTCCTTGAGTCTGGAAAGATTTACCTACATTTCTGTTTCCCTTTTAAAAGCTGCTCCACCAACACTCACAGCTAATTTCAGAAGGGATGTGACCCTGAAAATGTGCTCTTCATAACGTGCTTGTTTTCCCAGGACTCAAATAGAGAACTCTTAGCTAATCACACAACCCAGCTTCTATAAAGAGAGCGGGAGATGGTTGTGTTTTCATTGTTTGAAACAGAGCGTACGTGTTGGTCTAGGGTAGAAAGGAGAGGTCATTGCTCTCCATGAAAAGGAAAGACTTGTTTTGGAAACAAATGCACAAGAAAAAGGATAAAATTCTTTCCCCTCTGGCATCATAGACAGTGTGTCTTTGGAGCTCGTGTTGTCTGGGGCGGATGGGTTGCAAGAATGCCCCTTCTGAAATGTGTGTGAGGAGAGAGGAAGGTTCTAGAGAAGGAGGTGAACGGTCCACCACACACCGGCATCCTTCACCTCTCTCCTTTTTCCCTTTGCAGGAAGATGAAGATATTTTTGCTTCTGCTGCTCTTCCTGTGTGAGGCCCAGAGCCGTGCCACGTCAAGGCCCAACTTTGTCGTGCTGATAGCTGACGACCTTGGCATTGGAGATCCCGGGTGTTATGGAAACAAGACCCTCAGGTTGGGTGACATGCCTATTGTGCAAACCCATGGCCGTGCTTGTGGGCGCTTGTCCCACATTGCAGACCATGTGGCGATGGTTTAAACCCTCCAAACCGGCACACGTTGATGTGTGATTTCACAGAGACACCCAGATAGAGCGGTAAGGAAGGCAGGTGTGACATTGTGTGAACAGGTGTAGTAAGTTGGATACACTCAGAGGGGTCACCAGGAAGGTGGTCGTCATCACGCTTGCTTGCTGGCCGCTACCGTGCTGCTGTTTTTCACATCCTCAGTTTTCTTGCCTTTGTTTCAGTTGGTGTGAAGGCTGCCCTGGCCCATGCATGCTTGTCACCCTCCCACTCAGACCTCCACCCCTTCCTTCCTCTTCTTATCCAGGCTGTTCTCCATCATCATTCAGACACTCTGTTGGGGACAGATGTCCCAGGGACACATGGGATGATGCTAGAACGTTTCGTGGGCCACTGGTAACTGCAGCGGTAGGAAGAAACACACTGGGACCAGACTAAGACAGAAGAGGGAGTTTGGATTCTGAGCCTCCTGCGTAAAACTGACTTCACCTAAGAAACAGTGGAAGAGCCCTTTGGCTTGAAAAGGAAAGTCAGCCTTGGGGGTAGAATCTTGGTATCAGCATTGTACTTTCCTCTTATGATAATGACAAAATTTTCCCTTACGATCACAACCAAAATGGTTCCGTGCAGAGCTTCATGTCACAGACCATCAATTCACACCGAATTCAAGGAGAGGACGGGGAAAGAGATCATTTGCTTTTACTAGAATGTTCTCGTAAGATCAATGAGTAGTAAATATATGTAGGGCTCGGGGACAGACCCATTGCTAAGTGCCACAGGAACCTGATTTATTTCCGTATCAGTTGCTCTGGCATCTTCTTTTCAAGGTGACAATGCATCTTGGAAAGTGTGTTTCATGGTTACGTGTCAGAGCGGACAAAAATTAAATTACTTTTTTGAGAAGAAATTTGCCTACAAGATATAGCCACGTGCACGTCAGTTCCAGCCTGAATCTTTGCACTAGATGTTGCTTGTTGTTTTAAATATGCTGCCCTATGACACGCGTTAGATTTTTAGACATGTGTACAGGGATAAGATCTGCACTCAGTGTTCTCTTAAAATTTTAATGGACCGCGAATATTTCCTGCCCCACCTTTTGCTTCATTTTATAAAAAGTTTAGATCTCACTTCCTGACATCTGTGAGATGAACTTTGTTAGTAATTTCATGTTTCTTATCAATCATAACGTCTATTTTTAAATTTTATATATTCTTAATATCATGTAATATTAAATATAATAATAATAATGCTGAATATAATATTCATATAATGTTAGATGTAATAGTCCTAAAGTTTATTGAGATAATTAGATAATTGTTTCTACTCAAGGGCCTTAATTAAAAAAATTACAATCAAGCCTTTAAGGTTTAGTTTCTACCAATTATCAAAAGAAAAAAAAAAGTGTATAAAAGTCCCAAGGAAGAACCCCTGTCAGTGTCTTACCTCAGTCTGTCTTCTTATCCATATTAGATTCCAGGCCTTTCTGAATTACATTTCTCACTTTGTATTTTATAGTATCACACGCCAAAGTTGTCAGGTTTCTCAGTGGGCCCACAGAGGTACCATGAGGCTTAAGTCCTTTACAGTTTTGGTCTTCTAAGCACCGTGTAGCTTTAGGCCAAAATGAAAGTGGAAGTCTTGACAATTAAATGCATAAACTACACTCACAGGTGGGAGACCCATTTGACAGTACACATGTAACGAAATGTGCACTTTCCCTTCAAGATGTGTGTTATTGCTGACTCTTCTATATGGGCCCTGGACCAGAAAGGCTGTGGGGCCCTAACTGGGAGCAAGACGCGTGCTCCACCCTCACGGGCCGCCATCTTGGAAGGCAGCACAATTAGCCACGTTGTCCTCTTATAATGTGGAAGCTGCTGCAATAGCGAGTGCAGCTAGATGTCTGACACAGGGAATGGGCCCCTCCCCTGGGACAGGTGTAGTAAGTCGGAGGCCATAAAAGGCCCGTGAGAATCCCTACTATGCCTGGAACTGAAGGATGGAAAATAACCAGCCAGGCAGACAGGGAGGAACCAGGGTTCCCAGTGGGACATATGGGATAAGAGTTCAGCGTGCTCCAAGAACTGGAACGCATTCATTCCCGAATACCAAGGAAGTTTGGAATGACTTCCTAAGGTGATGGGTCTGGAGCAAAAGCACCAGGATGGTTTATCTTGCATAATGCGTCGTCCTAGAAGTGAGCCCATAAATATTTAAATAAGTAAAGAAGCATTTATGAAGCATAAAGACCATGAGCCAACACGGCGTGGAAGTGATTTTATAGCATGCCGCTTTTTCACATTAGCCTGCATCCCTTTTTCCTGGACCATATTAACGCATTTGTTGAAGTTCACTGATAAATATGCATGATTCCCTGTATTCCCTTCTCCATGGAGGCAGGTGGAAATTAGGCAGAGGCTGGTGAGACCTGATTAGTGGTTCCCCTTTGGCTGTGGCTGGAACAGAGGAGGGAAGCTATCCCCAGAGCTTTCTCTATTGAGGGCATGGAGGTAACTGGGGGGACATGAGTTGGGGAGGAATGAGGCCTTGGTCCATCTCACTCACCCTCCTCACAGTAGCTAATTGTGAAGACGTGTCCCTCTGTTCTAAACCAGGGCTAAGGGAGCAGGAGTTCAGAGCCCTCTGAGGGCATGTGGGGCTCCCTGGACCAGTCGTTTTGGGACCACTGAGCGCTCAGCGTGGTTTTCTTCTTTCTCATTCTGAGTCTTTGTTCTATGCCCCCTCTCCATTTCCTGCCCTCTCTCCCACTTCACACAACCCCACACAACCCTCAGTATCCCAGGACAGGTGTCTCCCTATGAAAAACCGCAGAGAATGCTGCATTTTCAAAGTGATCATGAATAACATGGTTCTTTTCTCCTAGGACTCCCAATATTGATGGGTTGGCCAAAGGAGGAGTGAAACTCACTCAGCACTTGGCCGCGTCTCCACTATGCACGCCAAGCAGGGCAGCCCTCATGACAGGCCGGTACTCCATCCGATCAGGTAACCTCCTGGCTCTATCGTCGTGACGACCCTTCTCCTTGGGGCGTCTTCCATGTTCCAATCTTTGTGGTTCCCCTATCCTAATCCTTGATTTTCTGCTGCCTCAGGAATGGCGTCTCGGTCGCGTGTGGGCGTTTTCCTCTTCTCAGCTTCTTCTGGAGGACTTCCCAGCAGTGAGATTACATTCGCCAAGCTCCTGAAGACTCAAGGCTATGCCACAGCTCTGATAGGTGTGGGCCGCTGAGTTTGGGGAGGCAAGGACCTGGGCAGGTTGAGCGGGGCAGTGTGGAGGCGGGACAGCAGTGTTGCTGGGGTTGATGCTGCCAACACAGTGGGCACAACTTTAAAGAGGAAAGAAATGATTACAGTTCTAAAGTAAAGCACGATGCCCCCATCTGGGCTATTTGAATGTGTGGATATATGTTATTGTGTGTGTGTGGATGGCTGGAGAGAGAGAGAGAGAGAGAGAGAGAGAGAGAGAGAGAGAGAGAGACGATGACAGACACACAGATGGATCAGCAGGTGGATATATGGGTAGATGGAAAGACAGATGAGCTAAGTGACAGAGACAGGCAAAATACATCAATAGATAAGATGGATGATGGATAGATGGATGGTTGGATGGATGGATGAGACAGATCGATAATGGATAGATATAATTGTACACACACAGAGCGTAAAAAGCCCCATACACACCATGCTATTGGTAAAGATTTTCCTCGTACATGTAATACTAAAATTGTGTCATCATTTGTCTCAGTCGATATTCCCATATTGATTTTATTCCATTGATATGAATGATGGCTTCTGCCTTCTTCCTTGATAAGCTTGGGTCTATATGCAGGTCATCAGATGAATCCTAGAAAATCTCACAGTAGCAAAGTGACCATTCTTGGTTCTCATCCATGTTGTCCTAAAACCATCTTCATTTTCCTTTTTGTGAGGCACTCGCTAATTTAGTGGCATAATTAACATTTTATAAGAAATGTTCATAGGTGCTTAACATAATTGCTGAGTTATGAGTATGATTTCCTCATGCCTCAAGGGTAATTTTTTGGGGAAAAGATTCATTTCCACGGTTACCATTCAGGGAACAAAATCAAGTTGCTTCCAAGACTTTAATTTTAATCAAATGTTTTCAAAAACCATGTATCCCAGAAAAAACGTGTTTTTCTATGTAGTTACATCTCGTGCCCTTTACGTATCTTAGGTATTTGTCTTTCGTTTTGTTTTGTGTTTCAATCATTAGATTTTACTACTTGTTTTCTGGTAGAGGGAGTAGTTGATTCCCTAGTATTTGTGGAAAAGGAACCAAAAAAGGAAAGAAAATCTGTAGGGCCCTACGGAATAGGACTTTGGCTCATAACTAGGCAGACACATGCTACTTCTTAGTGTGGGAAGTAGAAGTCCACACACAAGTCATGGTGTCTTTGGGGACTCAAAATATCACCCCTTTGTCTCCTCAGGGAAGTGGCACCTTGGGATCCACTGCCACAACAAAACCGACTTTTGTCACCACCCTTTAAACCACGGCTTCGATTATTTCCATGGGCTGCCCGTGACCAACTTGAGAGACTGCAAACCCGGGCATGGCACTGTCTTCATGTCCGGCATCAGGCTGCTGGTCTTCATTCCTCTTCAGGTCATTGCGATTGCCCTCCTCACCTTGGCAGTGCTCAAGTGGCTGGGGCTCTGCCACGTGCCCCCTGCCGTCTTCTTCTGCCTCATTTTCCTGGCCGCTCTGATCCTTGCCTCCCTGCTGTGCTTCCTCCACTACTTCCGGCCCCTGAACTGCTTCCTCGTCAGGAACTACAACATCACCCAGCAGCCCCTGTCTTATGACAACCTCACGCAGAGGCTGACAGAGGATGCGAGCCAGTTCATACGACGGTGGGTATCGCCCCTCACCCTGGCACCGCCGGTGAAACACGA
Source organism: Rhinolophus ferrumequinum (assembly GCF_004115265.2). Lineage (NCBI taxonomy): Eukaryota > Metazoa > Chordata > Mammalia > Chiroptera > Rhinolophidae > Rhinolophus > Rhinolophus ferrumequinum. The sequence goes on along the minus strand of NC_046284.1, from coordinate 121,316,411 downwards.
TGCTCGGTGGTTCCCACACCGGTGGGACAATCAGGCTGGGCCTTCTGGCCACACTCCGCCTCCCACGCTGGGTGCAGTCCTCCCGCCAGGCTCTTGGGTGATGGGATGTGAAGAATGAGATGGCACGTGTTGGGTGGCCTCAGAAAGGAATTGTGATGCTGTGGGCTGTCCCCAGAATGGCTTTGTCAGGATCCCTCACATCCTGTGTGTGTGACGCCGTGCCAAAAAAAAAAAAAATGTCTACTGGATGCCCAAGGGGGCTTCAGATCCCACTGTGGTGTTTAATCATCACATGTGAGGTCAGGAGAGAAAAGGTCCCTGCGTGTGGCTTGAGGATACAGGTTGCCCTTGTCATGTAAATAATAGGGGGACATCCAAAATGTTCAAGGCAAATTTCTAAGAGAAACGAACCTCCGTGAGAGAGCTGGGTGAACTGAGTGATCTCTCTGCGGTTAGTTAGGTGGGTGCCCTTTGGCTCACGGTTCTGGGGGTTGCAATCAGCACAGAGAATGACCGTCACCTGAGCCATGAACACCAATGCTGAGGAGATGTTCTAGCAGGAGCACGTGCTCTTCAAACCAAACCAAACCATTTGTTCCATTTGTCTTATGACAAATAAGGACAGTGGTACAGAGACTCGGTCTTATCCAGGCGGCAAATCCTGGAGAAACCGGGCGCTCCCAGCCAGGTGGCCTGGCGAGAGACGTAACGTGACTTTAAGAGAAGGGGGCAGGTAGGGAGCTGGCAGCCATGCCCCTGAACACCTATTTCACTTATCACCTGCACGTGGAGGCACGTGGAGTTGTCAGTTCCTACAGGAAGCCTAACCATTGGCCCAGGAGCCAGGGACACACACAGATGGGGTGGCCACACACATCCTGGGCAGCCACAGCGCTTGCTTCAGAACCATCCATTGTGCAACAGCTTAGTACATGGTGTCAAATAAGGGAGGGCCATTCTAACAATCACACATAGACAAAGAAGGCAGGAGGGGAACGTCCCTTGAGTATCGTTATGGGGCATGATCCCACAGACTATGTAAGGAGAATCTGGGATGCTTGCTATTAATAGAACTGCTTACCTGTAGAGATTTCTACTGAGTATACCTGCAGTAAGACCACACGTCTTCATTCCAACAAGCTCTCCAAGACATTCTAGCCCAGGCAGCCCCTAGGATGTTCTGACAAATACTGGAGCATACGTGGAGCATAGTTTTGTTGTTAGGGACAAATGCCACGATCGTCATGATGCCCCTAGATTTTTCTAGAAGGGGATGCTGACACGTGGTCAAATGCAAAAGCTTTAGAATGTTATAAGATGGACATTTTACATCACCCTCCAGTAAGATGTACACAGATATTTAACTGAAACATGTTTCCTCAGATGATCTTTTTCTTGCAAGAGTGATTGCTTTTAATACTTCCTACCCTGTTGTGTTCTGTTTTATTTTTATTTTTCAACCTATCTGGTTGTGACACTAAATTAATGTCATAACTCAACGGTGGGTCACGGTCTGCATGGTTGACAAAGCACTCACCTCGTGGGTTCACTGTGGTGTGTTTTATAAATAAGAGAACGGCCATTCCAAGATAGAATGGGGCTCCCAGGATTGCAGACCTATCCGTTTAAGCCAAAACACAGCAGTCTGCTGTTTGGTAAATTTGCTGTGAAATCAAACCCTCTCACATCACTTTCCATCTCCCAGCAATCTCGCAGAAACAGAGAGGAGATTAATAATACAAAGCCCGTTATGGAATGACAGGGTTCAGAAATGATAACGCGCTTTCCAGGGGGAATCAGTGTTTTACAACATGTGGTATTTTGACAGAAATGAATCCACAGGGTTTATGAATATTCATAGGATTGCAAGGCATTTTAATGGGTTCCTTAGCATCTGACTTTGGGAAGGGAGCAAAATAAATTGGATTATCAAATGGATATTGAAGCCCAACCAGTTTATGTTGATTATATTGAGCTTTGTGAAATTTTATTCCAGAACTGGAGACAGGTGTTTTAGCAACACCATGGTTGCAGGCTATTGAGTTATTATGAAAGGGTTTATTCTTCAGAATAGATGGTTCCAGTGAAAATGGCTGTTGTCCACATTTGAGCCATGCAGACGTGGTCAATACAAGTGGAAATACTAGAATTTGTGTACTGCAGAAGCTATTCACAAAACGTCTTTTTACATACATTATCCGAAGACACAAGGATTTAAACCGCCTAGGTAAAACCATGTTTGGGTAAAATCGTCTTCTTGTGTTATATTAGATATCAGACTCCCTGCATGTGAGGTCCAAGATCTTAAGAGATTTGCCTCAATATGTCACCACAGAATCATAACAATGGTGACACCACCATATTTACAAAAATGGTTTTCAAGGACCGGAGGACACATGTCTGTGTGTCGTCTCATTGGCCAGGATGTCCTGAATCATTTAGGCAGGTCTCACCACATTTATGAGAAATGGATTTGGAGTTAGAAGCAGAAGAAAGAAAAGCAATCAAACCATTGACAGTGTTTGTGATGTTTATTCAAATGCTTTTGGATTCGAACTTTTCCCCATTGAAACCGGTGCTTTATTTTGATGTAGTAACATAAAAAGCCATTTGGGGTACCGAACTCCTGCTTAGTTCATACGTCAAAGGCCACGGGGAGGATGATTTGATCTCTTTATATTCTTTCTCTAAACCTTGTTGCTGAAATGATTTGTATACTCAAGGGTGAGTTCTTGAGTATACAAATCCTGAGATGCTAGCTCAGGATGGGAAGATATGAGTGATGGGGCAGAAGACAAAAACGCTGCCTTGGATCATGAGGCTCTCAAAGGAGGCCTGCTTCACCCAACGTGGCACGTGCCCTGGGATTCCAAGAGCATGTTCCCAGGTTGAGTAGGGTGGCAATTTGGAATATATAGCCATGCACTCCACGGTCCTTCACCCTCGTTCACTCTTTCCGGGCTAAAATTTATCATGGGGGGAGATGCTTGTACTGTTGGACAGCTAGATAATGCGCTCACCATATGTTATAAGCTGTATAGCAATTCAAGAGACAGGTCGTCCTTAATATACTTTAATTAGCAAGAAGTCTTTGCTGCTCTCACAGGTGGGGATGCAGTGTGGGTTTCGTAGAGATGCCCATCCCTCCTTGTGTGCCCTGAATGAAGGATGCTACAGCCATCTGGCTGTCTCCACTGGCACTGAGGCACGTTCATATGTCACTGTGCTTGCCACTTATACCAGGCACTGTGGATACACACATATCATTTACAGTGCGTCTCACACTCATCACCTCTTCTGCGCTACAAAATGACCTTGCAAGATGCAGAAAGAGATGTTTTCCTGTGGAGGAATTGTAGGCTCCAACCTTTTGAGTCAACAGGCAAAGCCCCATAGCTTTTGGTAGAGACTGGATTGAAAGCCATAGCTAATGCTTCATGAAACCTCTCCTCAGCGGTGGAGTGGACCATAAAGAGACCCGTCCCTTCTTTGCTCTGCCGTCTACAGCTGATTTACTGATAAGGTCCGAGTATGGGTTTGTTGGAAGAAGAGTAGATAATGGACTAGGGGTCTCAACACCCCTTCTCCAAATTTCTCCAAAGGAGAATGCGGCCCGGTCACTCTGACGTAAGCACTAATGTGAGTCGTGTGACGGTTACCATGGTGACGGGGAAGTATCTGGGTATTCTGACAAGAAATCAAGGCTGCATCGTGACAGGTGAATTTAGCAAGTTGATTGTATTCCCAAAGGAGTTTTTCTTTACTTCAAGTGAAGGCCACATTTAAAAAGGTGTGATGCCAGAGGGTAGAACAAGATGTAGGTTTCACGTCATTCTCAGTCGAGAGAGGCGAACCTCGGTCATTCCACGGTGCGAAGATCCAGATACGCTGGCCCTTTCCTCCCTAAATTCATTGAAAACAGCCCCTCATTGCTAGGGAAAACATTGAAGGTGGATGAAACCACTCTGATTTTCTCTGCAAATACACACAGGGTCCCTCTGCAGTGGCAACTTCCAAGTCCAAGGGTGCCTTTGTAGCACCCACGTAACTTGTATCGTTTATGGTATCCAGTTCTCGGGTTCCGAAATTCATGTGAACTGCACCACGAGCGCTGTGTTCTCCAGGCTGCAGCTTATGCAGATTGAATCAACATATTCGATATACTCGTATGTGCATGTGTATTTTAGGAGACTACAATTACAAGTGAAATAAATGCGAAGCGTGTTCGGTTAAGCTTCCTACGACAGATCCATTGTATCTTTAGCCCTGGGTCTACTGGAAAGCCAGTCCACAAATGGGAAGCAATGATGTAGAGTTCTGTTTTTGATCTCTGATAGCCCAGAGTGGTAAGATCTGCCTTTTTTGAGTTTAGCAAGCCCCGATCCCGACCTCTATCCACAGGGAAGTCTCCAAGACATCAGGAATATGGAAAGCAGGAGTAAGCAGGGCAGACAGCACATACATGGAAAGATTATGCTCTCGCTGGAACATCATGGGGAAGAGCCCCCTCCACCATTTTTCTAAGGAGTGTAGTTTTCCAGTAAATACATACTCCTTCCTGCAAGCATTGCTTGTGTAGTCCTAACGCCCTAAAACCAGTGACAGCTGATGCACGTGTCATTGGAAGATAAGACTTTTTGTCCTGCTGTCCTGCCATCGTAACTTGGCTCAGTCAGAATTCTGAACTGCATTTACAGGATCCCTCCAAACTAGCTTTGCACATTTCCTGTTGGGCTGTGGAAGAAGCAGCCTTGATGGATACCTTTGACTTAGCACAAAGCACCTTCTAAATAAAGGGACCATGGGATGAATTTAGTAGGTCATCTAAGCCAGAGTTTAAGCCAGAAAGGAATAGGGGTGATACTGATTTTAATTTGAGGTAAGGAAAGTAAATTGGATTAAAGATTAAGGGCAACACACAGGGACACACACGCACGTTTAAAGGTGGAAAGGGTAAGTAATTAGAGAACTGTCTTGTTCAATAAGCGAAGGCAACACTTGATGGGTTCCTAACGGTCGTGGGCTAACAGGATGTGAATTTAGGAATGGAGGGTTTCTTTGGATGAGCCCCGAGCTCAGTCCAGTGATGGATGGATGCATGTCTGTCGCCGTATGGGGTCCAGGTCCATGCATTCCTCCCTGCTTGTGTGCGGACAAAGGACTCTGAGACTGTCATCAAACCCACAGACCTCTTTCGTGTCCTGGGATTATGACCTACACTGAAATCAGGAAGCATGAGCTTTGGTAGATCTGGTGCTGAAGTGCACAAACACGGTGGCCCAGGCTGGTGAGGAAGCGAATGATGCCGGGGTACGAGCCTTGGGACCCAGTGGAGCTGCACTTGGTCCCGCTCACTGAGGGAGGTGCCGCCAGCCAAGTGCGGTCCTGCGTGGATGCAGCTGACTTTCCAACCTTCAGGAGACATCAGAAATGCCTGCTGTTGGTTTTTGGTTTTTTCAGGGAACTCTTTTGGGGGGATATTTTTTTTAGTGGGAAACTTCTCCGTGTTTTAAACATTAGCTCGTTTGTTAGCATGCAGTGTTTCCAATGTTGGATGAATCGCTCCACTCTCTGTGACTTAGAACGGACCCAGCTGTGCCCACTTCCTGGGTTCCCTCTGGGAGCACGTGAGGGTTTCTGTACTCACATTCATCACAGGCTTGTTTCCCCATGTCCAGACTCGGGGAGAGCCTGTAGAAATCAACGATCTGTCCTTACGTTGTGTGTCAGAAAATAACAGAGGTACTGTTAACAGGGCAAATGCACTCCAGTGGGGTGAATATAGGCCGTCTTGTTTGCGTTTCTTGGAGGGTCCATCCAAGGGTTTGCTCCCCGCACTGTGTCACACGAGGTGTGACAATTAAGTTCACAAACTTGTTGCAATGATGTTGCTCACCTTTTTTGATATCAGAGGGATTATTCATTCTGAATTGGTACCAACTGGACAAACAGTTAACCAAGTTTACTATTTGGAAGTGCTGAAAAGGCTTCATGAAAAAGTTAGATGACCTGAACTTTTCGCCAACAATTCATGGCTCTTGCATCACGACAATGCACCCACTCACAGGGCACTGTCTGTGAGGGGGTTTTTAGCCAGTAAACAAATAACTGTATTGGAACACCCTCCCTACTCCCCTGATCTGGCCCCTAATGACTTCTTTCTTTACCTGAAGATAAAGGAAATAGTGAAAGGAAGATATTTTGATGGCATTGAGGACATCAAGGGTAATATGATGGCAGCTCTGATGGCCATTCCAGAAAAAGAGTTCCAAAATTGCTTTGAAGGGTGGACTAGGCACTGGTGTCCATGCATAGCTTCCCAAGGGGAGTCCTTCGAAGGTGACCGTAGTGATATTCAGCAGTGAGGGATGTAGCACTTTTTGTAGGCTGACTTCATGGACTGAATTATCCGACCTCGTATGTCTATCTTATTAGGGCACCCCTGAGCTGTTTGCATCCTTCACTCAGCCACTCTTCCACTAGCTCGTTCCAGAATAAGTAATGATGAGCCCTGAGGCTGGACAGTCCCCATTCACCACCCACCTGTGTTGTCCCCTGAGATAGGGTGTGAAGTCCCATATGTCTGCTTACTTACGGGCTCCTGCAGAGAGGTAGGGCCTCCATCTAGGAGATGGAGAAGGAGGTGGGGCGGGAAGAAGAGGAAGTTGTCATCCAGACCACTCTAATTCTCCTCTAATAAATAAAAAGAAATATGACTGATTTTCCAAAGGCACTTTTGAACTCGAGGTCCTTCCACGGGCTCACATTTCCTACGACAATGGACTTCAGTTGTTGCTTACTTTATATCACCGAAAACACCGGGACATTTTTAATCTTTTTCCTTTTTTTTAATTTTCCTCACAGAAGTTCAATATCTTCCGCTTTCAGGGTTAGGCTCTTTAATGAATGTAAGGGAGGCAATTTAAAACCGGAAGCATCACACAATCTTTCCCCCACTGGTTCTAGAGTAGGACGCATGGATGAATGAGGCACTTTAGTTCAAGTTCAGCAAGGGCCTGGGGGGTTGAAGGTGATTACGGATGGTGTCTGTAGTGTAGCCTGCTCCGTTTATTCCATTGTGGGTAGAAGCCACATACAGTCCTCTAAAGTAATGTTACATGGCAACAGGCCAGGCTGCCCCCCAGGAATGATGTCACAGACAGCCCTGCCTACAGAGCCAGTGTGGGGACCCAGGATGCGTGTCATAGCTAGGAGGACACGGGCAAGACGAAAAGCAGGGCTGCGTGTTAAGTCTAGTTACACAAATGGCCGTTCAGCCCTGGGTATCTGTCATCCACCTATGTTTTTGTGGGCAGGAGGTGGTTTTCATTTTTATCTTTAAGATAGATCTTCCATTTTCTATGATGAGGAAAGCATCATGGGCCCCTTTAAAAAGTTAACGCAGCATAAAAACGTATACAGTAGAAAGGCAACATTCTTGCCCGTCTTCACTGCCCCACCCCAAGCACTTGCCTCGCCCGACCCAAGATACAGCAAAACCCACGTGTTGGTGCTGTCTTTCTGGGCTGCTTTCCGTATATATCTTTGTGTGTGTGTGTGTGTGTGTGTGTGTGTGTGCGTGTGTGTGTGTGTGTGTGTGTGTTTTTAATGATTCTGAGTTATTGAATGAAGAGTTTGGCACATGCCGTAGAAACTGCGGTTTTTGCTCACCGGGTGGATGCGCAGGATAGCATCTGCCACGGTCCATTTCCATATCTTGAATATCGTATGAGGGAATAGCTTCAACACCGCTGTGTTTATGGAAAACTCTATATGCCCTGGGGCATCTGCCTTTCTCTGGGCAGTCGTGCGGACTCAGATATATTCTCCTTCGCTGTGTTTATCACCTGATGGACTCTCTCTGTGGCTGTTAAAATACCTTAGACTCATCATGGATGTGGCTTGTGGATGGCAGGATATGGTCCAGCCTGTGTTTCTATTTTCAGTGCCTAGGACTGTGTCAGCAGAACGTTCTTTCAGTAGGTATGAAAATGCCTGGATGGAAGAAGTGGACAGCTGGGTGTGTATGTCTGTCTGCTGTGTACAGTAGTGGTCATAGGAACCCTGGCGGGCTAGCTGGATGCCCTTATCTGGTTTCTGCCATCCTCTAATCACATGACCGAAATCTCTCAGACAGAATCAACATACACTCCTATTTCCATTGCAGTTATTCCCCATGCTGACTCAAGTGGGGACACTGGTGGAATAATAAAGGGCAAACCCTCCCATGGGGAATAGTTTATTCAAGACCTTCGTGGCTGACAGAAAAATAACACCACGGCCATCTCCGTGCCTAGATGTTCACTCCTGCATTTCTAGGACGTAAATCTTTCTTTTCTGAGATTGAAATGATTGCAGGTTGCTGGGGAGACCCAAAGCTGCCTTCTGTATTGCTGACAAATAGAAGGAAGGCATATAGCAGCTGAAAGTTCTATCTTTTCACACAGCATGCAAGACAGTGGCAATAAATTTTCAAAAAAGTTGTTTACTGAAGTGCTTCAGCGAATAAAAAAAAGGAGTTAAGCTCTTACTGAGAAATTGCCCTCCCACCCACTGGCTGAAGGGACATTCAGTTCCCAAGGTCATAGAGAAGAACGGAGACCCAGACCTCCGCCATGAGCTGGACCGTGAGGGAAATGGCTGTTCCTGCTCTCTTGAAGGATGTAACTAAGCAGAAATCCCTTCACCTGAGAGCAAGCTGTGAGTTACGCTCCAGGGTGGTTGCCATGCACCTGCTGCTTTATGTCTGTCTAGCCTACATTGAATATACCTCTGTTCCCAGATGGTGAATCTTTGTGGTTTAGTGTTTTAGCTCACTGGGCATGCTTTTCTACATTTTCCAGTTTTGTTTTTGTACATATAACGTACGACCTTGGCTGGTATCTGAGATGTCTAGCCTACTGAATGAAAAACTGCTGCTCTGGAGAGAGATGCTAGAAAAAGGATCCTGTAAATAGACACATTTTAATAATAAATGAGTTAATGGCCTTCTTCCCTTCTACTGAGTGCCCTCCTACATTCAAAGACAAAGTCACATTCCGTGGCCTTGATTGAACTCCAAAGTGGTGTGTCTTCGACTGCACTTGACAGCTGTTACTATCCTCACCATGAATGGCGTTTACCTGGGTTCCTTTCTTTGGTTATTGTGCCAACCTTTTCATTTACTTTTTTTCATCATCACCTCACATTTTAAAATGCCTTGATCATGTGATCCTGCCGTAATGTTGATGGCGGCCTCTTTCTTCTTTATCTTTTTTTTCCCCAAAAAAATACTGTTGGCCATGCAATAGCTCAGAGAATATATTCTCAGCAAATTCCATCAGTCACATCTTGTATTTCCTGCATGACCATATATGCACTTGGAAGATTGAGTTTTTAAGCTTCCTTATCTATTTTCCTTAACTTTACATCTAAAAATAAATAGGAGAACAGACGAGAGTTAAATTGCAGTGAAATAGTCCCCATGCATAATGTAACTGTCTATTTGGGGATGAGTGTAACGAATGTCATTTCATGTTCATTTTGGGAAACCAAAGTTGGTTTTTAGGGCGATAATCTACATTTTGAAAAGGAGGTACAAGGTGTCCAGGTGTGAATAAACTTTCCCCAGAATGAGTAGGACAGAGGTGTCACAGGCTGCCCTGTGTGACAGCAGTGTCACAGGCAGAGGTGTCACAGGCTGCCCCCGTGACACACCATGACTTAGGTTCGGTTCTTCCAGGCTCTTTGAGGGACTGCCTTAGTGGACATTCTCATGTGTAAATCCTCAGCTGGGATGACAGTCCAATGCTTCCATCTGAAATTAATCTCTCTTCTTTTCTTTCTGAGTAGGAGTAGTGAGCATTTATAGAGCAGACCTTGGGGGTTCCATTTCTCATGCCTTCTCATTCCAGTTACTAGAGAGGTGGGGCGAGCCACTTTGAACCTTTTTCTTTTGTTTCTTAATTATGAAACAGTTACAGCATTCCTTCCTTTTATAATCTTGTCAAAGAAAAAACAGTGATGGAATCCATCACCAAGCACTGGAACTATAAAACACTGTGCGAATGATTAATGATAAGTTGCTGAATTGGATTTGTTTTGTGAGAACAGGAGGTGCCTGGCTCACTCTCATTCCAGTGCAATGTTTGTGCTTATGTTCTGTTTCAATAAATGAGGGCTGAATAAATGAATGGAGGGACCCTAGAAGTAAAATATGATAACCAGTAGATTTGAGGAGGTGGCCCACGAGGTGCTGTGTGGGCTGACAGAACCCAAGCGATATTCATTGTGAATTAAGAAATTCACATATAAAAGAAACATTGATTTCAATAAATAGATTATTTCTTTAGAACTTTTGATGGTTGAAAAAGATGTTGAACATGGGGGATGATCGTTTCAAAATGCCCAGAGACTTCAGGCTTAAATGAGAAATCCAGGGGGGAAAAAACCATATATATATGTGTGTGTGTGCATATATATATATATTATATATATATATATGTATATATATAATATGTATATATTCTAATTATATATATAATACCTACACATATATAATACCTACATATATATAAAACCTACTTATCTATATCTACAGATATAAGTATAAAATACAATGCCTACTTATATATATATAATACCTACTCTAGAGTCCTTTTACATAAACCATGTTGCATTGAGGACTCCCCTGAAGTACACTGGACTGCTGGGCGGACTTGCCAAAGCTGAGAGAGCTGACGCAATGTTTCATGGAATAACAGAGGTTTCCTGAACTTATGGTATCTGCCAATCACTGTGCCAGTGTCAAGGACGCATAGATGTAAATGACATGCCCCAGCTCAGGGTCTAGAGGGAGAAGGAATGCATGTAAATGATTCTTGGGTAGTGCAGCAAATGCTTTCTTAAACATTGCGTCCATCCATTCCCCATACATCCACCATCCATCCTTTCATCCACATCCATCCATCCCCCACCCATCCATCCATCCATCCATCCATCCACCCATCCTGTCATCCATTCTTCCTTCCACCCATCCATCCTTTCATCCATCTATCAATCCTTCCATCGCCCCATCCATCCACCATCCATCCTTTCATCCATCCATCCATCCATCCATCCATCCCCCATCCATCCATCCATCCCTTCACTCCTTCATTTGGCAATATTATTGAGCACTTTCCTCAGGTCAGGCAGAGAGGTGTGCACGCGAGAGCCATCTTTGGGACCAGATAACAACACGTTGGGTTGGAGTTTGGGGTATGTGAGTGTGTTGGCATTACGACAAGGCTGAGGTGGAACTCTATGTGTTTTTGATAATAAGCCTGCAGCCTAGAGATTTGGGGTGTCCATCCAAGTTCATAAGAGGTGGTTGAAGGAAGAGCTAGAACCAGTGTGAGAGCAAGGCATCGGGTGTGCACAGTGAGGCAGTGGCTGTCTTTAGGGTGTGTCTCTTTCAGGCCATGTGGCTTCTTGTGTGCGTCTCTGAGAGCTGTGTGCACCTGTACTGGAATGTGAGCACACATCCTGTGCCGTCACTCAATATCCCCTTTTAGCAGGAAAGGCATTGATGATGCTTCCCAGACAAAGGTAAAGATGGAGTCTGTTACATGACACCAAAATGCAACCATTAAGTGCATTTCTCCGAGGCCAAATGGACGTAAAGAGGACGTGGTGTGACTCATTGATTCTTTTCAGTCTACTAGGAGGTGAAACCCCATACCTTCCCACTGTGACCGGGCTCATAGCAGTTGTTTTATGGCCCACACATCAACAGAGATTTATAACTCTTAAGCATCTGTGTGTTCTCACCAATAATGAGAGAGTACATTTTGGTGGACTCTGAATTAGAAAATGCTTTTGATAACACGAAACTCTCTAGACTATATATAGATTAGGGCCAGTTCAAAGAGTGTTCCCTTAGCTTCCAAAATTTCAGTGTTGACAATTGAGTGTTCATTCTGGGAAACCTCTTTTGTAGCAGAAGTTGGGCAATATGGCAGAACACGGAGTTGAATTGACGTTAGAACAGTGTTGCTATAAGAAGTGATACTTCAAGAGACAGTCTCGGCTCGGTAGTAGCTTGTGTGTTTATACATTCCAAAGCGAATACTCTTTTGAAGGCACTGGATTTGATTTTGATCACCATATAGGCAGGGAAGAAGAGTAGAATTGAAGAAAAAAGCAGGCCATCCGTTCTCCACTCCGTTTTGTTGCCCTTGAGAAGGTCCCAAGGACATATGTAGCATTTCAGTCTGCCCACCTGTAGAGGGCGACGATGAATCTCTTCATAGAGACAGTAGATAGACTTCCCTTTCCCCGAATAAAAGGTTCCATATTGGGCATCATTTTGTGGTGTTTTCTGAGTCATCAGATAGCATCATGCAATAATAGTTTGATCGTCATCAGAATGGTAGCAAACGTGCTCATGTAGCTTTTGGAATTTTTTCCCCCCCAGGAATGCCAAGAAACCCTTCCTGCTGGTCATGTCCTATCTTCATGTTCACACGGCCCTCTTCGCTTCCAAGGACTTTGCCGGGAAAAGCCAACACGGCATTTACGGGGATGCTGTCGAGGAAATGGACTGGAGTGTGGGTATGTGTGTGTTTATCTTCAACATGTACTTGAAATGTGGCCGGATCTTTGCCTCCTTGGAGCTGATGTCCTATGAGTGCCCACCTCTGTGATGGGTGCCTCTGTACACCGCACTAATGGTGAAGGTTACACCACTCGTGGAAAGTGCATTCAGCCCTGTGTTTATGATCGTAGTAGCCCATGAATACATTGCCGGGGAAGTTTGGGTCTCTGGGCTGGCCATCAAAGCAATTAATGGAAAGAGGGGCCAAAGCATTCGCCCTCGTCATCACTTATTCTATTAACAATTAAATATGAGCTACAGCTTGTCTTTAGCAAAATTAGGGAAGGGGTGGGTTTGGGATTCAGAATCTCGCAGCTGCCGGGGACACACCTGACGAGTCTCCCACGGAGTCTTGTGTAAATGCTGTTACCGTCCCTGCCACAATTCACTGTGTCTCTTCATTGGAGAGCATCCGTTGTTTCTGCTGCATCTCTCAGGATGGTAGAGTCTCTTTTTCTCTGTGTTCCCTTCTTCTTCCTAAGAGAATGCCCCATTTCTGAGAAACGGCGTGTTTTTCAGTCACTGGCTCAATAAGAAGTCTCAAGACTTCTTATTGAGGCTTTCTTCTAGAAACACGGCTCACAGCTCTTTGTGAGAATCATGACCACACTTTCTCTGATTTTCTTTGGCACGGCTAAGCAGTCTTGGAAACAAGATTACGTGAGCTAAGCAAAGACGTGTAAACCCAGTGGGCTCTGAACTTCTCACTCACGTTCTGTCACCTCCAGGGACATTGTCTTGTGTTGACATGACTCGGTCCACATCCTGACAAAATTGTCCAAATGCCACCACTCAACCAGCTTGTCTAAGACTTTTGTATATTTGCTTTCCGTTCCTTTTCACCTCCTCTCTCATTCTTTCTTCCTTTTCTTTTTTGTTCACCGAATTGATAGTTTCTAACTTTGTAATCTCGATGTTACAGAAATAATGTGAACATTGCTGCATAGTTTTTGTTGGTAGTGATTTGTTTTAAGCAGTAAATTGAATGTGATTATGGCCCCCTGCTGCGGTGATTACCAGAACAAGTACTGTTTCGTTTCATTTTGCTTTGTTCAAACCTTGGGAAGAGAGCCTTCTTATGGACCAAGTAGATTGGACCCTTATTCTGGCTTCTACCTCTTTCTTTATCTCTGTGCGCTTGAGAGATATCTTAAATCTCTAGGCTTCCAGTCTGTTGTCTTTTTATGAAGAATTCAGATGAGGCAAGTTCTAAGTTGGGTGTTGTTTTTTTTTTTTTTCTGTAACACTCTGTGATTCTATAAAATAACAGAAGTGAGTACAAATGATGAATTCCAGGAAGATCAAAACCAGAACATTCCCTCTAATGAGGTTTATAAGAAGAATCAATTATACTTAAGACTTTTACGTACACCCATACAACCCTGCCTCCTTTCATTTCTCCTTAAAATGCTGCATGTCAATCAGTTTACATTTTCCGTTCCTTCACAGTGCAAATCAGTAGACTATTTTGTAGTGTGAATCCGTGGACTATTTTCTTTTTAATGAGTGTGATACGGTAACATAACAGGTTTCTTATACAGCTCGGAGACATTTGTTGCAAATAAGCCCACACTAGCATAGTCACATAGTAATTAATTTTTAGTTAATTATTATGGCATGTATGGCTACCCTGACTCATTCAAAGTCTAACTTCTAATGTGTTTTTGTTTGTTTGGGTTTTTTGTTTGTTTGTTTGCTTAGTACTGATTCCTCTGGAATAAAGAGTATGTTTCAATCTTTGAGATTTGCATTAGACCCTGATACTATGTTAATTGACTGTGGGTTTTTGTTTTTTGCTAAAAAAATTAAATCCTTCCTCTAAGCCATTACATGAATTTGTCAGGATAAAATGGGGGACATTTGCTTAAAAAGCACGTGCCTGAGCAAGAAGCAGCTGGGATAGGAGTGGGTACACTGCAAGGGGACGTGTCTGTTGTTCAGAGTACATTCTTTGAAAAATTTGGGAGGTGGCCTTATTATATGAGCCTGATTTTTCCACTGCTGGTCTCTCTGTATCTGTAAAGGCCCGTTCAGACCCCAAAGAACCTTTATTACTTAATTTTCCGCCGCGCTCTTGTGGTTTATTGCCTTATTCACAGTTGTGTGACTGTTTCTCTTGTGTTGTTATAATAATGGAGGAAAAACTGACCGCATGGATGTGGTGTGAGGGCAATGAATGGAGTAAAAGCCCTCAGGGGGGCCCAAACCAAGGCACTCGATTACCGCTATGTGATTTGAGAGGTGGGCGGCGCGCGTTCAAAATCATGGTTACTGCCTCGTGAGTGCGTGCCCAGCACCACCCCTGGACTTCACACACCTTTCCTCCCTTGGTCCACACTCCGTGTAGCAGGTAAAGGGGTCGTCCTTCCTGTTCCGTGGGTAAGGCAGGTGAGGCTGGGCGAAGGTTAAATACACCTGTCCCGGGTTACCCAATTAATAGTGTCTTAGTGATGTACGGTGATCAGTGAATCACGGGCAGGAAGGGCTAGCTCATTCTTTACTCACGTTCATGGCATATGGACCCTGTGCCTAAGTTTGGGGGATGAGAGGGGATGCAGTTATGATGAGACCCTTGGCTTGAGAGACTTTAGGGGCTACTAAGGGATTTGAACTTCTTCCAGGAGATCTTATAATAATGCAGAGCAGAACAGGACAAATGGGGGTCCCGAGAGAGGTGTGAAAAAGTGCTTGAGCGGTTTGGAAGGGGGACGGGCGCGCGTGTGTGGATACAAAGGTTACCCCATTGTTTCAGCAGGGCGCATGTACAGCTGCGTCCTTTGGGCAGTCGTGGGGTCCTTGCAAAGTCTGATGTTCACTCCCAATAAGTACGAGGAAAACCGTGGGTAAAATCAGTGTTTGCAAATGCATAGCTAAGTCTTTTAGGCGTGGGCCATTCTGGCTGTTTTTCTGGAAAAGGAATGACATTTACCTATGAATGGTGGGGGTGCAGAGGGGGTGCAGGGAGGGCTGCAGGTAGTTCTGGCCAGGGGTGTCCTCTCTGTGGCCTGGACCACTGCAGCCAGCGCAACCCCAGTCTGTCCGCTGGACCTTGCAAGCAGTCAGTGTTTACGCAGAAAGCCCCGTGCTATTGATAGAACCACATGAAGGAATCGTAAATCAGTGAGTGCTCTGGATTAGACTAGCAAATTCTGTATCCGACAAGGAGAAAAACAAGGAATCAGGGGAGCGCTCTAAGGCCTCAAATCAAACCTCCCAATTAAAAAGAAATATTCCTGCCGCTTCCAAGGGTGGGGACCCAGTGACCTATGTGGGATTCTTGCTTCCAAATAAAAACACTGAGCCTTTTTCCTTTTATTATTATTTTTTTATCCATCTCCCACCTCCCTTCCCTCTGTCAACCATCATCTTGTTCTCTATGAGTTTGATTTTTGTGTTTTTTCTGTAGAATTATTTTTAAAAATTCAGTTATAGTTGATATTCAATATTACATTAGTTTCAGGCGTACAGCACAGTGGTTACACATTTGTATAACTTACAAGATGACCCCTCTGGTAAGTCTAGTCCCCACCTGGCACCATACACAGTTATTAAAATATTATGAACTATATTTCCTATGCTGTACTTGACTATTTTGTAACCATCAATTTCTACTTCTTAATCCCTTCACCTTTTTCACTCATCCCCGTCCCTCCAACCGCCCTCCCGTCTGGCAACCGTTTTCTGTATCTCTGAGTCTGTTTCTGTTTTCTCTGTTTATGTTGTTTTTTTAGATTCCACATAAAAGTGAGATCATGTGGTATTTGTCTTTCTCTGTGTGACGTATTTCACTCAGCATGATACCCTCTGGGTCCATCCATACTGTCACAAATGGTAAGATTTCATGCCTTTTTAAATGGCCAAGTAATACTCCATTGTATATAGTGTATTCCACATCTACTTTATCCAGTTGTCTATGGATGGGACACTTGGGTTGCTTCCGTATCTTGGCTATTGTAAATAATGCTGCAGTGAACATAGGGGTGCATATGTCTTGCTGAGTTACTGTTTTTGATTTTGAATAAATACCCAGAAGTAGAATTGCTGTGTCATAAGGTACTTCTGTTTTCAGTTTTTGGAGGAACCTCCATACTTCTCTGCACAGTGGCTGCACCAATTTGCATTCCCAATGACAGTGTCTGAGGGTTCGCTTTTCTCCAGGTCCTCGTCAACACTTGTGTGTTGACTTTTGATGATAGCCATTCTGACAGGTATGAACCACAGATAGCTCATTGTGGTTTTGATTTGCATTTCCCTGATGATTGGTGATGTTGAGCAAGTGTGCCTTTTTACTTAAGTGGAAGAAACACTAACCATCCTCGTGGGACTCCAGAAGATTTCAGGAGTTTGGCTTTCAGTTATTCAGGATCTGTAATGTGGCACCCCCTTGTGGATACATCTGAAAAGGCAACCCTCAGTTTCTCCTTTTGGTGTCTTTCAGTCTGGGGCGCTAGCTAGACAGCGCCACCTTCTGTGGGTGCAGGAATGGAACAGAGAACCAACTGGAAGAAAAAAAAAATACTTGATGCATTCGTGAAAGACCAACGGGGATGGGGGTGTGGGATGGTGCAGAATGAATTCCTCTTTTCCTTGCCTGACATACACTTGAGCACATTAGTGGCCACACATCAAATCCGTCTTAAGGGTTGGAGACTACACCGGAGGGCGTCATTTAGCAAGAGGTCAGGAGAATCACAAGATACACAGGAAAACTGCAAATGAGGAGCCTTAGATTAGGTATTGGTTAAAGCCCTTCCAACATGCACCGTGATTCTAACCAGGTCTTAGCTTATTGGATATGGGTCTGATGGGTGATGCATTTAAAAATGGACTCTTTCTAAGAGTATGTAGCTGAAATAGTTGTGGGAGCCTGAAATGCAGTGTGAAATGAATAACTCTCAGTTAATAGGTTTGTTTCCCTGGGCATGCCTGCCCTGGTTGACTTTATGTAGAAGACGTCTGCCATACACTAGGCATATGGGAGGTGCTCAGTAACTAAATTTTCAAGGTAAAATCATGGGGAGCAGGTTTCTGATAGTTGCATGGCTCTTATCCAACATTCTGAAACTGCTGGGCAAGTCTGGCCTTCTCTTACATTTGCAGGGAAGGGTCCACCCGTGGGAGTGGATGAGATTTCCTTGCAAGAATGTTAAAATCAGTGGAGCAACCTTGTGACTCAAGAATCATCTCCATCTCAATCCAGGATAAGAGAGTAGAAATCAGCTTTCTATGTTTCAAAAGCTACCATTGCAGGACCTCAGAAAGCCGTGCCGATATTCCCTTTGTCATTCTTTTGTTCTCTACAAATCTCAGCCGTGAGCTTATGTATTTCCCCTGGGATTCAGTACATCCATTTCCTATCTTGACTCTTCCACGAGCTCTTATTCTTGATAAATGGGATTTTCTTTTAAACGTGAGAATCATGGGCTCACTGTCGATGCGTACTGAAAGTGGGAGCCCAGGTGGAACATTGAGAGGAAAGGCAAGATGGGAAGAATCCCCAAAGAAAAGCATAAGAGCAGCCAGAGACACAGAAGGAAGGCTAGGAGAAGTGGGGTCATGGCGTTTTCGGGGTGGAGAGCAGTCCAAGGAAAGAGGCTCAATACCAAGGTGGACTTCAGAGACATCATTTAAGGAAGACGTGAAGAGGGACCAGTGGATTTAGCGCCTATAAACTTTAGGACTGTAATGGATTGCAGAGCGAGTGGCATTGGAGGAGTTGGTGGTCAGTGAGGTTAGACATCCCTTTTAGGAACATGGCAGGACTTGAGTAGAGGGATGACTTCCTGGTTATATCTCAGCCCATCTGTGCTGGGAGACCATCAGATGGCTGTTACATCAGTATGTGGAACTATGTGATTTTCAGTCTGATGCCCTGGCAGGGAGAAGGATCACTGCATTGAATGATGATTGAAGTGTTGCCAGGACTGTCATGAAAGCTAACTGGACATGGCGCTTGAGCAATTAACAAGGGAAGGACTGAAGTTGTAAAGTATGGGAGGGGAATGAGGAAAGACAGAGGCTGGTGGCTTGGGACACGATCGGCTGGAGGTCCAAACATGATTGTAGGACAGGTGTTAGAAGGCTGGGACAAGGTGAAAGGCTTTACATTGCAGAGGTGGAACATTTCGGATGTTTACAGATCTGTGGCGTGGATTTAGGATGATGAATGAAGGACTAAAATGCAAGGAGCTTTTGTGTCAAGGAGATCAAGGAACTCGGTAGCCAGAACATTCAGCCAGTATCTTCACTGTGACAGCGGAGGTTGGATGTGGTGTGAATTCTTAAATGTGTTTTTAATTTGCATTTGTTTGAAAGCATGCTGTGTAGAGTTTAAATAAAACTAAATAAAGCTGGGTGACACTGGCTCCAGAATGGACACAGTGATGAAAAAGAACAGGGAGCCCAAAAAGAGAATCACATGTAAATGTAAAGGTGGCATTTCAAGGCTAAGAATAGCTGGCATATTAGTTATGATTACAGTTTTTGGAGACGTTATAGTTACCTCACTGGTGTCTGGCACTGTGGTCAGTGTTTTGCATGCACTTAAGAGGGAAGATGATGGTGGTGATGGTGATGATGATACTGATGGTGGTGATGATACTGATGGTGATGATGATACTGATGGTGGTGATTGTGGTGATGATGATGGTGATGGTGGTGATGGTGGTGATGGTGGTGATGATGGTGGTGGTGATGGTGGTGATGATGGTGGTGGTGATGGTGGTGATGGTGGTGATGGTGGTGGTGGTGATGGTGGTGATGGTGATGGTGATGATGATGGTGATGGTGGTGATGGTGGTGATGGTGGTGATGGTGACGGTGATGATGATGGTGGTAATGATGGTTATAAGTGATGATGGTGACAGTAAAGATGCTGCTGGTATGATGGTGATGATGATTTTGATGAAGAACAAGGAAATAGTGATGGTGGTGAACAAATGGTGATGGATGAAAATAAGGATGCTTGAAGAAGATGAAAACTGTGAAGATGATAGGAGGAGGAAGAAGGGATTATGGTCAACATGAAGAAGTCCATGTTCAAGGGAAATGAAGTATAGAAAACTTAACTCACTTGCCCTAAGTCAAGGAGATAACATGTGATGGCTACGATTTCAATCTTGCATAACATGTCACAGTTGTGTATTGCACACTGGGCCATACTGGTGTTTCCCATTTGTCTATGTAAACTCCCCATGCACATTGAATTAGGAAAATGGAACTGGTAAAGAATGTAGTCACGGGAGGTGGAGTACAGCATAAGGAAGATACAGCATAAGGAATCGTAACAGCTATATATGATATCAGAAACTAAAAAAAAACCCAAACAAAATATGGTGGGGTAAAAAAAAGAATGCAAGAAAATATACTGGGACCTATTTTTCTGATACATAGTTAAGCAAAGGCTTCCTAAGCATAAAAGAAAAGGAATAAATAATAAAAGAAACAACTGATAGATTTAACCACATAAAATCTAAAATTCTCTGATGTCCAAAAAAGATAAGAAACTAAAAATATCATTGACAAACTAGTTAAAAAGTATGTGTAACATCTACGCAAAAGAAAAAAAAAATCCCAAGATATAGAATTAGTACAAAGAAATCAATAAAAAGATGAATACCAGGAAAAGAAATTTGCTGTACCAATTTATTGTATCAGTTCACTGCACGTTTGCTGGCATTGAGCATTATTTCTAAAAAAAAAAAAAAAAAAAAGTCCACAAAACAACCCCCCAAAATCTTTGCTAATACGATGAGTGAAAGAGGGAAACTGTTTTTTCAATTACACAGACTGCATTATATTGATTTCTAAAGAGGTCTGACATTTTTCTTTTTTTTTTTATTAAACAAACAAAAACACATCCGTTGTCATTTATCAGGCTGGGTCAGCGTGTCTTCTGAAGACCCGTACCCAAGGATAACACGACATAGTCCCATGGCAACAGGATCTTTCATGAACTTTGCACTGCTCATTGTACCACTTAGTTTAGCTTACCAAGTATATTTTAAATATTCAGTCAGTGCTTTTGATTTCTGAATCCCAAGGCGTCTAGGGCACAATTATTAAAATTCATCGCAAGCCAAAAATTGGATTTTATTTTCACACTGGTGCGTCTCATCATTGACAATTCCCTTTTGGAATTTTCAAAAGACTTAAGTCATCTGGGGGAAAGAGAGAAAGGAGAGAGAGAGAGAGAGAGAGAGAGAGAGAGAGCTCACACATGGTCCTTTTGCATTAAGTTTTCTTCAGTTGCATCCCAAATAGCATGCATTAAAAAAAAAAATGCACACGTTTGTAAAATCTACTTAATTTATTAAGTTCAGTGTCATGCCAATTTCCCAAAGTAGAAACCGAAGTTTTCAAAAACAAAGCAAGAAAGAAGGAAATTTGTTAGGTTATCGCAGACTATCAAACATTGGCTATATGTTTGAAATGGCAGCATGGTGGTGAATCAGATAAAGCGTGACCTCCGTTCCTATTACTGTAAGCCCTTGTGACCGAGATAATCATGAAATAGAGCCTGCAGACAGTATCTTTCCAGGGAGTTTTCACAGTGTCTGGTGTCACACCATCACGGCCAGTGAACCCAGTTTTTTATTCAAGCAAATCCAGCCAGGAGAGAAATGAAACAGTTTCCATTACAGACGCTGTTTCCCTCGATGCAAGATACATAAATGAGGTCAGGAAAGTTCAGGAAAACTTAGGAAGTGATGACAAACCCATACATCACAAATGAATGACTACTACAGATTTCACCTCTGGATCATGTTCTTTCCAGGATTGGCAAACGTATTAATGAAGAGACAGTATAATACACTCTCCATTTGCAATGGCAGGCCCTGAGATTGGGGACACGAGCAAAAACGATGACAGAAATATGCTGCTAGGCTGTTTAAGATGCTTTGTGGGGACTGTCAGAATGCTTTCTCAGATAGTCCATGGGGCATCGTTACTGGGATGCCATTTCATGTTGGTTCAGACTCCTGCCAGCCTTGAAGACAAAGAAAAAATGAGTTTACGATCAATTAAAATAAAATCACCTATGCCAAGATTTTCCATTGTTGCCCCTCTCTGAAGTGCATGTTGGAAGTGTTCTTTGGGAGAGAGTGGGCAGGGGTAGGAGGACATACAGGCGTGAGATGTCACTGGTCAGCTGGAGTCACTCTTCCTTCTGTGTCCCTGTAGCCTTCTTTTCGTGAAAAACACTTCAATGAAAAACATTTCATTGTTGCCTCTGTCGAGCGTGCATTTTTAAAAGTTGAATGTTTTCTTCCCTTTACGCACTTCTTTTTCTGGTGACTGGGTTGATCCAGAGTATGCAAAGCCAAAGAACACAGACAGACAACAGACAGGGAATGTGCCATTGATCCCATGTCCAGCTGGTCACCTTGCCCTGGGCTGTAAACCCCTATGAACCCTGCATAGGGTTCATTTTTTTTTTTTTTGTATGTTGCCAATATTATCTAATAATATTCAGATGCAGTCCTTATTGTTGTGAAGAGTATGTTACACAAACTATACACGCTCTTTTGCAGTTTTCGTTTTTCACGGAACTCTGCACGTGGTCGTTTTCCAATTTCAGCATTGCAGTTTTCGTGTCATCTTTGACTACAGTTTCCTTAACCGTTCCTCTGGGAGAGACATCTCAGTTCCCAAGGACTTTTGGTTTTTATCTATTTCAAGCAATGCTACAGTCATGACACCCTGGCTGGTAAACTTGTGAAAGCTATACTGTCTACCTGTGTAAAATTGTGGGAGCATTTTTTGAAAGAAAAAATTTTCCAAAATTCAGAGGCTGGATCCATGGGTGTTAAACTTGTGCGTTTTAGTAGATGGCACCTAAAAAATATCTTACCCTTTTACTCCCTTCAGCAAATGGGACGCCCATTCACAATCTATGAAAATGCTAAATAACGTCCTCATAATCTTCCCAGCTCTAGATATTGTGATTCTAAAACTATGTTTACTTTTGTATTTGTCAGGTACACTGTGCTGTTTCCCTACTTAAATTTCCCTTTGTGTTGCTTTTGGACTTGAGAGGTTTCATTTCCATCCATTTCTATCCAAGGTTGTATTTTTTCACTTAAGAATTCCCAGTTTGTATTCTTTGGGCAGTTGTGTACTGGGTTGTCAGTCTTTTCCTTATTGATTAGTACGGGCGGTCTACATATGGAGAACATTGCCATTTTACTTGTCATATGTTATGAATGTTTTCCCTACTGTGCCGTGTGTGTGTTTTCATTTTATTTATAGATTCTTTTGTGATGAATTCCCGTGGTCGAATTTGACGGCCTTTCCTTTCGTGGCTTTGATGACTACCTAAATTAAAAAAGTAAAAAAGCTTTCTCTGCTCACCGAATTGTATACCCTTTATCTTGCATTTCTTCCCAATATGTGTATGGTCTTATGCTTTACGGTCCGGAAGAGGAGTCTGAGTATGTGTGTGCATGTGTGTGTACAGGACCATGTGCTATCATTTGCTCAGTGTTACGGTTATTGGATTTGGTTGGTGAACACTCTCGGCCACTTGCTGGCCACATACCCTCTCCAGACAGAATGCATTTAGAGGCATCCTCACGCAGTCTTCTGAGCATGGCACGCTGTTAGCCCGTTTTACAGATGTGTAAAGCAAGGCACATACAACCGAAGTAGCTTGTCCCAGGTGGCAACTGGCAGAGGCAGAGTTCCGACCCAGGTCCCATGTGTTCCACCTTATGTGGTGCTAAGCGGGACTGATGGCCTCATGCCACATGGCTTCTGCACATTGGTGGCAGCAGGGGTACCAGGGAAGGGCATAGATTTGGGGAGCAGACTCCTGATGTTGCAACCCACCTCTGTCACATGACACCCTGGCTGGTAAACTTGTCAGATTCCGTTTCTCACTGAGCCTCTATTTCCTCAACTGTAAAATGGGATTATAACATTCCCTATCTTGCTGGAATGTCTTGAAGAACACTGGGATGTATTCAGGACTCCACAAACATTCATTATTGTTATGGCAGCTCCACACTCAGCTTTCATTGCCTCGCACGTTCCGTGATCTCCTGTCTCTCACCGTGCCTTCCCTTTGCCATCTCTCTTCTAAGTGTACTTCCTTTTGCTTTCCTGATGAGAAGGGAAGCATATGGCCATAGATATCCCAGGACACAGTTTCATGTGTTGGAGTCTGGTGACTTTTTGTCGGTTTGCCATCCAGCCATGAGGACATGGAGTGAATGCGGCCTTTCCATGACCTTTGTCGTCTGAGGTTACTGGAGCATACATCTCTGCCTACAGTCTGAAGGAGATGCATCTCTAAGGTGCCTTGTGGAGTGGGAATCCACGACGGCTCCCCGTCGGCAAGGAGCTGACTGTCTGCGTCCTCACGTGACTTCTGGAAACACCTCCTTGGGCCCCACCTCTCAACATGGCAGCCGGAGCCCTGGGTTTGGAGCCAGGAAGGCATGCTTCTCTTGTATTAGCTTAGGGATATATGCATTTGGAAAGGGGTTTCCTTACGGCAGGATTCTGTAAGTCATTTTATTTGCACCTGAGCAGTAGAAAAAAAAGTGAAAGTAGCATATTTCCATAGGTGACTTCTTCTGAAGGCAACATTGAGCTTATCCATTGGGTACCCCAACGACCACTGATGCACCAAATTAAACAGAGCAAATTTCTACTGTTTCTGAAATTAACTAGGTGCTTACTGTACTTGACATATAATTTCATTCCTGTGAAGTCACTTAGAGCAGACACACCCATTGAGTCTAATTTAGAGGAAGATGGCTTTGGATGTTTATCGGTTACTTAAATTTTAAAACAAAGGCTTGGCGACATTCACCTACATAATCTCCTGTTACTCATGGCAAAAGGTAACATTTGAACATGATCACATTTCCAGTTTATAGAAAACTGTTAGAGAAAGAACATGGTTGTCATAATATTTTTTCATTCTGCAATAAGACAGCAGCCAGAAGAGAACAAAAATGACAAAATCACAGCATTTTAAGTCTTTTCACTTTAATCACTGGAAGGCAGAATAGCCCATCAAATAGCTTTGTCGATGTTCTTATTTCTTGCCTGCAAAATTTTATCAGTGGTAACCATCTTACAAATGCATTTGTGCATCTGACTTTTAGTAAGCAGACATACTGTACTTTAAGAAGAAGAAAACCTACAGGAAATAAGCTCCTTTGACAATCTTTGAAGCTTTGAAGACTGACTTTGAGAAACACACACACACACACACACACACACACACATTTTGTTTTGTTTATATAATGTGACATTTTGGTTTTGTTTCCTGCTTCCTTGCAGTTAAGCAGAGGGGAAGGGGACACATGAAAGGACATTACGATTCGTTTTGAAATAAAAGGAATCATCTTATTCGCAAATAAGGTAGATAGTTCCATCTTGGAAATTCTTTGTCATTTTATCGTCACAGAATTTCGGAGATGGCACGTTGGCACAGAGACACTTCCTGTACAGAACACAGCTCTTCTAGAAAGCAGGGTCTGGCTCAGATATCATCAGTGAAGAAGGGTTGCAGTCTGTTAGATTTGGGTCAAAGAAAGGGATTCTTTGTCCAGAACAGTAGACAGACTTTTAACAACCACACGTGTTAGTGAGTAGGGATGAGATCTACCCTAAAGAGCATCCAACCCTCTGCATTTCTTTTGGCATGAGTGTGTGACCACCAAATATAATATATAATAATTTAGTACCTGCTAAATACTATACTCGTTTCCTACCACCCTATTTCACCGAAAGCCAGGACATCCCTTAGCTCACTGTAGTTCCATAGATGGCCTCTGCTTGCTTTTCTCCATAGATGTGTCTTTCATGACCTGGTTCTATATATCTGCAGTAGGGTCTTTATTCTCATGGGAGTAAGTTCTCCATCCTTCTGGTGGCCGTGGCTCCAAAGTCCCACTGGAAGCATTTCTTAATTTGAAGGGCCGCTCTTCTTACTTTGCGGCTGGACAGACATGGAAGGTACTGGAAATGGAGGTCCCTGATCAGGGTCCCGTTTTCTCACGCTCACTGTCCTAAAATGCCAGTTGCCTGCTCTCTGCTATCCATTCCTCCTTCCGTTTTGAAATCCACCGTGGGAGAGGTCATCAGGCTTGCCCTTGGGTCAGGAGAGAGGAGAAAGACTGGCGGTTCTACCACTGCCCGAACTCGGGAGGTCACCTATGTGAACCTCAGTGGTCCCTACTGGCATCTACATTGCAGGGTCAGACGTCTGTGTACGTGGCATTTGAGAGTTGGAACACTCATGCGCTCCCTGACCATCGGTCCCTCAAACATGTTTATCGGGCATCTGTACGGTGTACGTTTTAAAGGGTAGACAGTGAGATTCCTGATGCAGCGCCAACATCAAAAACTAATCTGTGGTTGAAGACAATAGCAAGGTATGGCCACAGGAACGTAAAGATTAGAACCGTTGAATTGGCCCTCTTTGCCTGTCTTGCCTGGGTGGCAGTGCCGAAGTCATTTTCCGCTCTATTTCTCTGTGACTCCCATCAGGCCCAGTGGACACCCCGTGTACATGCCAGGGTCAGTCCTGGGCTCCACTTTCAACTGCGTTGATTTTTAAATGCTTCGTTCTTGCAGATGGATCTTATCGTCACAAATGCATTCCCCCTCTCCATTAACCTATTTCTGATTGTATACGGGGGCTTTAGGTGTGCACATCTGGAAAACTAAACATAAATCAGGGGCTCCCAAAATCCAATGGTACCGGACTAGCAAGAATGAAGGAGACACATGCATTGTGTATATTTTTCTTTCGCCTTTCTGTCTATGTGAGGTTCCAGTAAATCTGCGTTTGGGACAAAAGAGAACATTTGATGGACAAAGAGGTTTTTGCCACCTTAGCCTAGAGATGTAAACACGACATAGTGAGAGGGCGAAAAGGATGGAGGCAGGATTCTGGTCCAAACTTCTGGCCGTCATATTTACTTGGAATTTCATAGTTCAGAATATTGATTTTGGCTCTCTACATTAATTTAGTTTCTTTATCATTCACCTCTGGGTTTCACAAATTCTGTAACAATGTGACCATTTTTACAAAGCCTGAAGCTTAATTTCATGGTCTCGAGCCTGGGATGGATATTATTTTCCGTTGAATTTACATCTCTAAGTACAATGAATTGTTTTTAGCATCGTTTTACAAATCATTTCCAGGAAGAAGATAACATCATAAATTCCCATTGGTCTCAGTAGCCCAATTAATTCAAACAGGATTAATAAGCTCTGTGGGAGCTTTTTAACAACATGAGTAGTAGCAACAACAGTCTAACCATAACAAGAATTAAACATTAACAATCGCTAAACCGTAAAAGCCTTTAGTGTATTCTGGTCACTTATGGGAACATGGCAGGTGGATTTTTCCACTTACTCCCCCACTGCGGGATGAGATGTTTTTATCATCATCTCTAGTTTACAGGTAGTGGGAGAGTGAAGTTGGAGCGGCTGCGTGACCGCTTGTCAGCAGCATGGAATGATGTCTGTTCTGTTGAGTTAACTGAGATGATAGAGCCCCCAGCTTGTGTCCCATTGCATGTTCTCTGTAACACAAGCCTGTTAGGAAAAAGGACCCGTAATAGTTTTCTTCCAGCTTCTGGATGGCACGAGTCCATCACGTCCTATGTCCTTGATGTTGCCTCATATACAATAAAGATGTCTGTGTTGAAAATTTAAAAAAAAAAAACAATTTTTTTTAAAAAAGAAAGAAAATGAAATACTGGGTGTGGAGAACAGGAACATGTAGCTACGAGTCTGACAGTAGTGCTTTGGATAAACATCTGCCACCGTCAGCCGCTCAGAATGAGCACATTTAATCTGCTGGTTCAATATTTGAAGTCATAGAAAGAAAATATGCATTAGGATTTGGGAGATTGGGTGAAAGCAGTGTTCAAGTACTATTCCACTGAGTACCAACAATGTATGTGTTTGAAAGGTGAGGTCAAAATTGGGGTTCAGGGATGGATCTGAATGCCAGGACCCCATAAGGGCTCGTCAAAAACTGGAATGCAGCAGTCCCCTTGCGTAGATATATTCCCCCTGCTTGAATTAATTGAATCACTCAGATTGAAACAAAGTCATGTGTCTAGAATAGTCAGCCCAGTACCTGACATACAAGAACAGCTCAACAAATGCTAACTGCTATTATTATTATTATTATTATTATTATTATTATTATTATTATAATATTATTATTATTGTCTTTCCTTTCCCATATGCCCCCATTGCGCCAAGTCGAAAAATCGTGGATGAGAAAAATGTCTATGATGGAAGAGTTAACACAGAGTTGCACCATTCCTGTGTTTTTTGTTTGTTTGTTTTAATGTTGTGATTACGATTTCATCATATATTTGAGATGTCCCCTGTGCGTGTCATGCTCTCCAGAAGAGCCCGTCTGCCCTTACCTTGATATTAAGGACCTCGGAGTAAGAGCTAAACTGCTTCTAAGAGCTTGAGGTCTGCGGGTAAAGTCAGCACGTCACCCCGAGTGGGGTGGGCTTCGCACGGGAGCTGCAGACAGGCAAAGTAAAAGCCACACTGATCAGAAGCAATCCTAAGAGAGAAGCGTGGTGACGTGTTTGTCAGCGTGTCCAGTTGTAATTTGAGGGGTGAGAAGGACTGGTATCTGTGATTCACGTGCAAGGGTGGTGGCGGAAGGAAGCCTCATTTTCAGTTCTGTATCTCCAGCTTTATAGACGGCAAACTCTGGTGCAGAAGAAATCTAGTCCTAAAATAAAAATGAGTATGGATGGTATGGCCGGGCATCATAAATAGAACTCTGAAGGGTTTCGTTTCCTTGATCATTCCTGTTGTCTCCGGTCGATTCTCTACTCACAGCCCAGCTCAGGCAGGAAGGGGAGTGTCAGTGCTTCCAACCGTATGTTTCTGAAGACGTTCTAGCTGCTCTGTTTCTGGAGCATTGCATAGGCTTCGATCCCAGACATGGCCCTTGGGCATCTGGGCAACCTGATTATTCTCTGTGACAAAGCCTGGATAACCTCCCCTGGCAATTTCAGCTGGTGGCCATCCCAGAGACCAACTGTGTCAGTGGAATCCCCGAGCCTTATTTTCCACAAGAACGTCAAGCGCAGGAAACCCTCTGGCATAGCTGCATCCAGAATGGGGAAGCTGTATGTTGACTCCAAGGGCTGCCCTTTAAACTATTTCCTGCCAGTCCGATTGCCTGCTCCTCAGGTCAACTGTCCTGTTGCGTTACTTATGACCCTCGGGCCTCAGTGACAGCAGTGACTGACCCACAGTGCCTTCCTCGGACTCACAGGTGTGCCCACTTATCTTCTGCCAGACACACATGCGCAAGTCCGTTGAACAGACACGACGATGGTGTTCTCCTGGGTGTGTTGATGTCGTTCACACAGGAAGGCAGCGGGGAGCTCTGTGAGAATGAGAGCGAGTTGGAGTTCTTCAAGTGATTTCTGGGAAACGCAACAGCCTGGAGAAAGAGCAGGTTCTTGTCACTCCAGGAACGTGGCTGGGTGGGGACTGGAGAGCATCGCAGATGGAGGGAGCAGATGCTAGTGCAGGGGGAGAAATCGCACTTCACGGTGCTGTGATTAGGGCAGCGCTGGGTTTAATGGAGGACATCACAACATTTTTATAACAATCAGGTATAGCCTCCCCGCGATAAGAATGAATTTCCCAGAAACACTAGGCACTCTGACAGGACCTAATGAACAAGGAAACACCCGGAAAGTGAAGAAAGGGTCGTCTCCGGAATGACAGCATTTCGGTCATACAGTTTTCCGCTTGTTAAGCAGCCTATGCCTCCGAATTACGTGTGTATTTACTGGGTGTAAAAGTGAGTGCATTGGATGGTCTGAAAGTCTAGCTAAACCTCGTTGTCAGTGTAGTTCCTGAAATCTGTAACATGCCAACCCTCTCTTTTGGTTATGTGTTTATTCAACATTTACTCACACGTAACCTTTCTTTCCAGAGTATGGTCCTTATACATCATCTAGGAACTTTTCAAAAATTCAGGGTCTCGGACCTCACTCGCTCCAGATTCAGTGAACGAGAATCTTCATTTTAGCACGGTCTCCAGATGAGAAATAAGCCTGTTAGAGTTTGAGAAGCGCTATGAATGCACTAGGGAACCTATATTCTAAATGCAATGTCTTGATTATTGTTCAACCAGGAGAACGAAAAAACAATCGCATAAATTAAGGCATCATGTAGCCTCATCAGTTCCCTAATATCCCATTGGCTTACTTTCCTGTCACTATTTGGAAAATACTTAGGGTTGTCTTCTAAACGTGTTTTGAGCGAAATTTTTATGTTAACACAGGCGATGTGGAAGCGAGTGAAATAATAAAGGAACCCCGATTTAACGGAAGTGATGCCTGGGGTAGCATAGAAGCAGATTAGAGCTGGCGTGGGGTGTGTGCATGTGAGTACCCATGGCTGTCAGGGGACGATTTATCCTTGTATGAAAGCACGTCAAAGAAGGTAGTTCCATGGCTCCTCGACCGTTAGTTTCTGGCAGGCACACGTGCATGTACATCGTGACAAAGCTTCCTTTCCTGTCCTCAGTCTGTCATTAGTGGTGATGGAAGCCAGCCTCTGTCATCACTCAGCATGTGGAAATGCCATACGAAGCAGAGGTCACCCTCTCGCTCCCAGTAACCTTAGTTCCTCACACCATCTCTTACCGAACTGAGGTTTGGCTGCTTGCCACTCGTGAGCCAGTGACCGAGCGACAAGGGTTGGTGGTAAGAAAAGGAGGTCTATTCAAGATGCCGGCATTCCGGGAAGATGGTAGACTGCTGTCACAAAGGCCACCTTCCCCGTGCCTAGAATGGTCAAGACACTTTATAGGTGCACACGAAGAGGCAGAACAAAGGAAAGGGGCAGTTCCTCACGCCACTGCTTAGTGTTGACATCCAGGAGTACATCTCCTGGGTTCCAGTTTGTTCCGCAATGGTCATCTTGAACCCGAACATAGGGGGGATTCATGTCACTAGATCTGGCTTCCCATTGGAGACAGTCAATCTCCAGGTACACTGACAGATATGTCTCGGCATATGGGGTGTTGCTTATGCTTCTAATTGTCCCTAAGCTAACAAAGAATTGCCTTCCGCGGGCCAATGACAGTGGATTTTCCCTACACCACTCAGTAACTAACTCAGGAGAATATCAGAATTTAGGTGAAAGCGGACTGCCTGGAACAACGCCTAGCATTTTCCAGCTTGATGGAGAGACACAGTCCTTACCAGGTGCTGCATGAGATAATCTCATTTATCTTCAAGATCTGTGCTCAGCAGGAATCTTTGAGTCCCACCGTTAACCTGTTGGTCAGAGGAAGGACTGACTAACATAGTTTTAAGGGACCTTTTTAGGATTCCCTGAGTTCCCTGGAGGCACGTTGAATAGGCGGAAATTCTTTCTTAATCATTCATGGTGGGTGGTGGAAGGAGGTTTTTTTTTCCTTAATGAGTCCAAGGCCTATAAAAAAGGGTCTTTACGTCACAGCATTTCGCTCCAATATTTTGTCCACCTTGTAGAAGAAAAGAGAGAGCCAAATCAGCTGAAATGACAAGCTTCAACGAGGCAAGATGATTTCTTAAATTTATTTTCATCTTTCCGTTACAGTTGACATGCAATATTATCTGAATGTCAGGTGTAGAAGGTACACTGAGCATTCACTGTGTGACAAGTCTTGGGCTGAGTGTGTCGGGCGTTATTCCCCTCCTACACTTCTCCAGACACCCCTCTACTACTGTAGGTTATCAGCTCCAATATAGAGGTGAGTTCTGAGGACCCAGGAGTCCGACCAGGTCTGCTCGTGTCAGGAGCCGGAAGCCAGAGTTTGAGCTCTTAGATCTATGTGATGCCACCTCCTCTGGCAAAGCCCTTATCTGCCCTGGTTTAGCGTATCCAGCCCTGGCTCTCGGCAGTGGCTTCACACTTGTTTGTAGAACGACCACCTGGAATGAAGGGACTATCTAGAATTTAGGCTTCCTCTGCAACCCACGCCCACGCCTGCACGACCAACAGACCAGATTTTCCCATTTCCAAGTGTTCTTCTTTAGGATTACAAAAGTCTGGTCAGGAAGCTCTCATTTTCTGATAAGCTGGCTCTTGTTGTGTCCAGTTAAATGACAAATTGCTCTTGAAATGGCTTATTTTCTGTATTTGTTTCATTCAGGGAACAATATGAGCGCGCTTTGGAAATAAAGCATTTCATTTATAAGTTATCCTGCAGCCCACCATCGGTAATTCAAAACTATCATCCTATATAAATTGCTGTCATTAGACCTTGAGAGCCTTACTGAAAAATAATATTTGCGGACCTCTGACTTGCAATGTGTTGCTCTGAAAGCAAGAATAATACAGCGGCATTTGTTCCCACGGGAGATTCCTGTTCGGAATTTTTAGGAGAGAAATGTATTAGACCTCTGTAGGATCAATCTTATGAAAAATTAAATGGTTAATGGGCTCGGGGCTTTACAAATGAGAGCCTGGCTTAAGACCTCAACAGTATGGGTTTCACAGTGTGTGTTGAGGGCGGGGGGAGTAGGACTAAATGGAAATCAGAAACCCGGCAATCTCTCCACAGATTGAACCAAATAGTCCACCAGTGGTACAACGGCCTCAGCTAGGTTCCCTTGTAGTCATCCCAGCCTGGCTGGCTGTGACGCTTTCGATGAACATGACAATTAAACACTCTAGGCAGTGAGTAAGATAAATGCATGGGGATAGGGTCCAGGTATTATCATGGAAATACAGGGAGGTGGAGGAAATATCCCGGAAGGAGGGTTAAGATGGGGAAGGATGCCGTATGTGGTTCAGTAGAAGTAATGTGTGTGCTAAATGCAGCCAGCTTGAACGCAAGTAACAGGTCACCAGGAGGCTTTGGAGGAGAACACTGTCCCCGATACTGTGTCGTGTCCCTGCCTTTACCTCCCAGCCCACGGTTAGTAGGTGTTTCCTAAATGCACGTTGAATACATGGATGAGGAAGTATGGAGTCACCATTGCATTTGAAAGACAGTGTTTTGCTTTTTATTAATTAGGAGGCTATTGTTTGGAGCAGTTTCAGGTTTACAGAAAGCTTGAGTAGAGAGTGCAGAGATTGTTCCTACGTTGCCTTTCTTCCACACACCATTTTCCTTATGACATCAGCTGATGAGCCCGTATTGACACATGACTAGCACCTAAAATCTATACTTTGTGTTAAAGTCCCCTGTTTGAATTGTGCCTTCTGTGACTTTAGACAAATGCACAGTGACAGGTACCCATCATGACAGTGTCACACAGACTAGTTTCACTGCACCCAAAATCCTCTGCGCTCTGCCTGGTATCCCTCCTTAGCCAGTCACCCCTGGCAACCGCTCATCTTTCCATGTCACCATAGTTCGCCTTTTCCAGAACTTCTAGTGGGATCACACAGTATTGAGTCTTTTCAGACTGGCTTCTTTCACCAGGTAATTTGCATTTCACGTTCCTCTGTGTCCCTTCATGACTTGATAGCTCATTTCTTTTTAGCGCTGACCAATATTCTATTGTCGGGATGGACCATAGTTTATGTACCGATCGCCTACTGAAGGACATCTTGCGGGCTTCCAAGGGTTTGGCACTTCTCAGTAAACCTGCTATAAATATCTGTGGGCATGTTTTTA
The DNA here is from genome assembly GCF_004115265.2 of Rhinolophus ferrumequinum. Taxonomy (NCBI): domain Eukaryota; kingdom Metazoa; phylum Chordata; class Mammalia; order Chiroptera; family Rhinolophidae; genus Rhinolophus; species Rhinolophus ferrumequinum. The sequence continues at coordinate 121,283,154 of NC_046284.1, read as the reverse complement.
TGTCCATAGACATTATCGCAGAAGCCACATTTCTGAAAAATGCCGTGTCTTCACAGGATGTTCTTCATGCGAAGATACTTATAAATATAGGAAATGTGCATTTCATTGCAAATGGAGGTGCATCGTTGCATGCCCTTTTGCAAAATATTAATCACAACCCAGGGAAGTAAAACCGTCCATGCCCTGCTACCTACCTCGTCTGTATGATTTTTACTTAGAAAATTGTTATATGAGCCCAAACGGGCACTTTTTCTTCAAAGTATAAGGAGGGTCCTATCGCCTTATTGCTTCTTCCTATTTCAGTTCATTAAGCTAATTACCATTTTCCGTGTGACGAGGCTTAAATCAGAGCCAGATCACTCAAAGCCCAACTGCATAGGTAAGGTTTCCTTAGCTGTGTCAACGCCACCACACTACGTATCTGCCTGATACTAATTTATCACAGGAGACAAATCCCTAAAATGGCCCCTGTGCCTCTCAGTCCTTGGTTCTCAGTATGACTGTGTATATATGATGTGTCTTCTTGGCATGTTTATTATACGAGTTGGCAAATTGAGAAAGATGGAACGTACTTCACTCCCCGGCATTAGCAATGACAGAACAAAAATATGACCTGCCACAAATGACTTGGTCTTGCTTTTGCATCAGAAATCTACTCGATCACCTCCGTGCAGAGTGGACTCTGCAGCCTTTGTCCCCTTTGCTGGGCCAAGCAGGTGACGGTGCAACCCTGGGGTACAGGGCCTGTCTGCACTGAGGTCTGACCTACCTGCTGGATGGGATGTACCTGCAGTCAGTTATTATTTCTGCTGCAAAGGATGCAGTGTGTCCTCGTAGAATTCCAATTGTTGTGGTTGTCCTGCAGTGACGAGATGGACCCCACGCCAAAATTTGGGTCCTGTGTTGGGTGGGAATAATGATGCCACACCCACACTATGTGGGTATGAAAAGATTTATGACTCAGAACGAGGCTTCCTGGGGAGAGCAGAGTCCCTCCCAGGCTGGTCTGAAAATGGCTTAAGAGAGATGGCAAAGAGACGATTTTCTTGGTGGGCAGAGCTGGAGAGTGGATGCAGGTTGTGGCATGCAGGCAGCGGCTTGCACGGTTTGAATCTCCAGGGACGCAGAAGGACCGAACACCAGGCTTTCTCATTAGCTGGTTGGGCACAAGTGGAAGCAGGGAGAGGTGAGGCTCTTAGCCGTCACACAGCAGCAGATGGAGTCAGACTGTACTACACCCATCAGTGTAACTGTGTATGCATAACTTCTTAAGTTATTCGATTCGTAACTTATTACATTAAACCAGCAGCATGAGCATATAGATCTGTGTGGAAATTAGAAATTGTCTGCCTCTAGTTTGACCGTCATTTTGTTCGGGTGTGAGAGCTGGTGACAGGTTTCTAATCAGAGAGTCCACATTTATCCCTTTCTTCAGTCTTCATCTGGCTCCTGTTTTCCCGCATGGAAAATTTTGGGCATACAGAGAAGTAGACAGAAAAGTACATAAGCTCACTCATGCCCTTTATCTACCCTTGTTTAATCTAGACCCCTACTCACTTCCCTTCTTCCTGGACGGATGGGAAGGAGCCAGCAACCATCATATTGTTCCATCCACGGGCGTCTCTATTTTCTTTTTTCCTTAATGGACTTTTTTACTCCTCTGCGATTCTTGTCGAGTCCCTCCCAGTGACAACACCGGGCTCGAGAGCCTTGATTTTGGAATCAGATTTCACTCTTACTTTCTGGCTCTCCCATTTCTGAGCTGCATGACTTTCAACAGGTCTCGCATCTATTCAGAGTATTGTTCTGTCATCTGTAAAATGGATGACAAAAACAAAAACAAGAAAGAACTCTTTACTCGTAGGGTTCAGTGGGGTCGAAACGAGAGAACATGTGCTATCGTCCTAAGCACAAAAGCGTGCTCAGTAGAAGGTAGCACTTATCCTATTGGTGTTAGTACTGTTCTTAGTTTGAAGTGTTATGAGGGGTAGTATATATACAGTGTGAGTTCCGGGGAAGGAAGGCGAGGACAAGAAAAAGGACAGTCGGAGGCACAGTGGTACTCATGATGGGTAAGTCTAGACGTGGGTGTCTGCTGTCGTTCTTCAAAAGCGTTCATTCGTTACAAAATATCTGTAGACAGATGTGTTGGAAGAAGAGCGACATTGGTGGTTTGGTTCTTTTCCAGTCAAGAAGGACAACTGGTGGGCCTCTTTATAACCCCAGGACCATGCCACAGGTTGGTGATTGCCACCCTCTGGCCTGTGTCTTCTGGCAATTTCCTCCGAGTAGCGCGTGATGCGTGAGCCTGACTCGTGTAGAATCCTTTATCGGGTCTCCCCACAGAATCACTCCGTGATGGCTAGTGGTCCACATGGTGCTTGCAGATGTCACTCGATTCAGGGACTGAATCCCCTCTGCACTCGTGGCCAAGCTCCCGGCCACAGGTGCTCCTCATGACGTCACACCCTCTGTTGGGATCGGCAAGGGGGAGGTCCAGTGTCCAAGGTCATTTGTCTCCCTCCCGCCTGAAGACATGCACGGACAAGTCCTTGAGGGCAAATCATCTCCCTTTCTTGTGGAAACATGTGACTGGTTTACAACGGAGTGTTTTCTCCCCTTCAGGGCAGATCATGAACGTGCTTGAGGAGTTAAGCCTGGCGAATGACACCCTCGTCTACTTCACTTCCGACCAAGGAGCCCACGTGGAAGAAGTGACCAGCAGAGGAGAAGTTCATGGAGGAAGCAATGGGATCTACAAAGGTGATGGTGTGAATGGACTCTGGCCGCCTGTGCGTCTGCTGTTCCTTCACCTTTGAGCTTTGCCTTTGTTTTCCTGCCACTTTGCAACATGCAGGGCTTTCTTATGTGATAGCCATTGACAACTCAAATGGCGAGAGGAGCCATTTCTGGTACGGTCCCCGCAGCCCTTACAAGCACACATTCTATGTCAAAACACAAGAAGGAGGGCCTTTCTAAACGTAACACAGCCCCATATTGGGTAGCTGATTAAAACAAGTACCCCCTCTACCAGCCATGTACCCGTGACCTGTGGCTGCTGGGTGACAAATGAACAGACGCTTCCAGGCTGGAGGCAGCACAGATTTATTAACTTATTGTTCTGGAGGCGAGAAGTCTGAAACGGGTCTTGCTGGTCTGAAATCAAGGTGAGAGCAGGGCTGTCTCCTTCGGCGAGCTCCAGGGGCGAATCCATTCCCTGGCGTTTCCCAGCTTTTGGAGGCCACCTTCGTTCCTTGGCTCCTGGTCCCTTCTCCCATCTTTACGGTTACCAGTGTCTCCAAACCCCCCTCTCTTTCTGACCTCTGCTTCCACAGTCCCACTTTTAAGGACCCTCGTGATTACAGATGCTCCCCGACTTCACGGTGGCATTATGTCCGGATACACCGATCATAACGTGAAAACACCGTAAGTCAAAAATGCATTGAACCTATCTAACATCATTGCTGAGCCGGTTTCTGCGGAAAATATGTATGAGTTTTGCACGTCGAAAACTTGTGCGTCGAACCCCCATAAATCGGGGACGTTTGTATAACGGGCCCAGCCGGTTAATCCAGGGTCATTTTCCCCTCTCAAGACCCTGAACTGATTCACGTCTGCAAAGGTCCTCTTGCCACGGGCGGTGACGTATTCACCGTTTCTGGGGGATGCGGGCGTGGACACCTTTGGGAGGCCATTTTTCTGCCGGCCTCAACCGAAAGTAGCAATTTGAGTTGATGCTTCATTCTCACGCAGCATCAGCTAAACCGTTGCTTGTAGAAGATGCCCAAGACATAGAGAAGCATGTGACCACCGCACGCTGCTAGCGTGAAGTGACAAAGTGCTTTCTGTGCCTTTTCGTTACTCTCTTATGCAGAGGTTTCCTAGATGGCCAGGCCAGGGATGCAGGAAATCAGAGTTTACCTGCAAAGGTATGGAAGGATAATGAATGGAATGCTGTCATCCATTCATTGATTTAGAAATACGGCGCGAGCTGTGTATGCGGCACGGAGCCTGAGGTAAAGAGAAACAGGAGATGAAGGCCTTACTGTGTAGGAGCTTGTGGTTGGGTGGCAGGGCGGGAGCTGGCGGGAAACCTAGGGAAGCCCATGCAGTTTAGTAAAGGGCGTCAACATTCGTTGCACAAGAGGCGAGTGATACATAGAGCAAGGAGAGCCTTACTAGGAAACGGGGCCCAGGAAATATTCCTAAAGCAGTCGAGGCTGAGGGCCGTAGGCAGCAGGGTGTGCCTGCTTTCTTGTGCTTCCATCCTTCCTCCCTGCCAACCACCCACCCTCTTCAGTAGTTCCGGGAAGGAAGAGAAGCAGCAAGTGGCTAAGTCTGCAAACTACCAGGAGCTGAGTGCCGCTGGGTCACACTGCACCTGAGACGGAGACAGACAGGGTGCTGTTATCTGTCGCAATGGCAGCACGCAGCCCGTGAAGCCAATCATGCTTCTGTTTACAGCTGCATGTACACACCTGGAGACCATCTCTTACACCTGTAGGTACCTGGAAGCGATGACAAAATGATTTCTGTTCAGTGCTGGTCTGGGCAGCCTACATCACGTTCACTTAACTATAAAAAGGCCTTTCAAAGTGAGAGGTGACAAGCGTTTGTTTATTGGAGATCCATGAAAATAGCTATTCGGGAAGCACTGATTCAGGTGGAAGCCCAGACAGTGTTCTGATGAGGACACAAAGGCCAGGGGTGTTTATGACAAAGGGAGGGGACAGTGACATCACAGAAGGAAGGCGTTGCTGTTGGTGCAGATAACGTGACACAGTGATGCTGATGCTAAACAGTGTTTTTAATTTTCAGCCCAGAATCATCAGTCCATTAGCCATGACACCTGCTGTCTTGTTGTCTTTGCAAACAGCTCTTTGGGACACCAGGTTGCTCAGGCCCCGTCCTGGAGGCGACTTTGTCCTGTTTTCACATCCACAGGTTTGAGGCGTCAGACGTGCACATCCAGCTGTTTTAAAGTGGCTCCTTGGATACTGTTGTTTACAGTAGGATGTTGATTGTCTCTTCCTTTCTTTGCATCCCACTGTCGTGTCCCCAGTGCAGGATATAGTCCACATGTGTTAGATAAATAAACCAGTGTCTTTAATCTGAACAGGGTCGGCCTTGCCAGTCTCATTTTAGAGCCGTGAGAGTCCATACTTGCATTCCTGTACGTTAAAGCCACGTGTTTCCCTCGGATTTCCATGAGGTTATGGTCTGTGTGGAGAGATTTGTTTTATTTTCTTTTATAGATTACAGTGTCTCTAAAAGACGGAGTTCCAGGCTGCATTTCACGCACCAGTTCACCCATTCATTCATTCTCCCCCTGAAGGGAAGGCCCTTTACGTCCAGAAGTAGCTTAGCGGCTACCCATGATATGCGTCCATCAATCACTGTAGTGGAGGTGGTTACAAAGTAATGCGTTATTTAGGAAAGTTACAGTGCTGTGGCACCTCCATTCAGGGGGAGGTGACCAGATGACCGCTGGCTGAGGAAGGCCGATGAGTGAGAGGAGGAGATGGCACTGACGTTTTGCTTTCATGGTTGACTCTTCAGAGACAGAAGCACCGGGGTCAGAAAGAGTGTCAGGAGTCCTGCGTGATTTTTGGGGAACTGGGCTTATCACACCATCCTAAAAGCATGCCGATAGCGACTTCCTGGTTTGTTGGTTTGTGGGTTTGTTTGTTTAAGAAGCATATTGGATGTGTTAGAAATGTTTTGCTGTTGCTTGAGTGCTAGAAATCCATCCATGCACGAATTGTCTCAGTGTCTCCTCCACAACTCTATTGTCCAGTATCATCCCTCTGTCAAATTGAGTTACAATCAAGTTGGCAGCGAAACGTTGTTCAAAATCCAACACCCTAAAAGGAAGACCCGGTTTCCTTCTAGTTATGGGAGGCGACCAAAGACTTCTCAGTGTCAAAATGCCTAGTTTACAAAAGCCATAGACTCAAATGCTCTCCCTTGGTTTCTAGAAACACAGATGTAGCACATCCTATAAACTCCCTCATCAGAAGAGCATAATTTTCTGAACAAGAACAATTTCTGTTCTCCATAAACCTCCTCCGACCCCCAAAAAAGGTCTTTCCGTTTTGAAATTGGTGACCCCCACTGTATTCCCCAGTCAAATCTGTTTGACTAATTGAGTTTTATTTTTGAATCCCAATTTGATAGAATGGCTAAAATGAAATCATCCTTCTGCAGAATTCAACAGATTATTGCTTTGAAGTGTATGAGCATTAGATCGTGGCTATAGTCTGTATTTAAAAAATAGTAATTTAGTGTTATGGGGATGTGGGAATAGTGAAATTCTTACTTGTTTCTCACTAATTTTTTTTTTTTCTTGGAGGAAATGTGTCTGCAGCATGATTAACCTGTTTAGGTTTAGCTATGGGTGAATTTTATCTTTGTCAAAAGGCTTCTGCATTGAAGGGAATTGGGAATTAAAGGTAGGGTCAATTTGAATATAACTCTTAGACAGATTTTAGCTGCCTGGGCAACATCTTTCATGTACTCGCTCCTGAAATATTTACCTCTGAGAACCTTCTAAAATAAGTTTCCTGCTACTATGCACATGAATGATTGTGTCCACCAAAGAACCGGGGTACCAGGCGACAGTCTGTATTCCACTTAAGGATTAGGGAATCATTGTCTCCATGAGAACGGCTAGTTAATTTGACAGGGTCTCCAGCTGAGTGGTGAGGATTTTCACCGAGAGAAGTAAAGAACAACAACACATCCCGTACCCTTTCCTTTAGCCTGCGACCACTTATAGCTGTTCAGTGTCAACATTCCATCGGGGCTGTTGAAATATGGAAAATGTCCACATCGCTACATGGGGACTCGGAAATATGAACCACTGCTTTACACTAACAGGATTTACGCTTTCCTTGTATTCCTGAGCTAGCTCTAGGAAACAGGGATTATGGCTCTCGGTTTGAGTTACTACTGCACTCAGAGCAGGTAGTAGTTATTCAGAGCAGGAGGGCGGGGGCATCTGGACGAGGCTTCTCATTCTCCCCTATATGAGGGCAGTTGAATACGGGCAGGACCAAAGTCCTACCCGTTGCCGTTCTCTTGTGGAAAGAGCAGGTGGCCTCACTCGGGGTCTACCTCAGGGTTTTAAGCCCTTAGGGCTCTCCTTGCAGAATAAGGTGCAAAGGAATTCATGGAAGCTTCTTCTCAAGTTCATGGCTGCCTCGTCCTCCTCTGACCTACCTCTCAAAGTTGGAGACCTCCAGGGCTCTCTCCTGGGTGTCTCCCCTTCTTTATCTATACACTTGCCCCATGTGACATCATCCAAACCCCTGGCCACGTGGCATTGGAGGGCTGGTAACCCCCATATCCAGCCCTGGCTCTTCCTTAGACCCCAGTGGCCTCCATCTAGCTGCCCACGTATCATGGGAAGTGCATGCTTGGTGGGCACATCTTATCCAACAGACCCCGACGGGAGATCGTATTCCCCAAGCCCACACATTCCCCGTCTAACCCATCTCATTGGGCTGCACCAGTGTCCGCTCAGTGCTTTCATTCTCCAGGCTGGGGTTCTGTGACCCCACACGCATCTCTCTTTGACCTGCCCTGTCCCCCATATTCCGATAGCATGCCCTGTAATCTTCTGAGGACACCTGACATTGATCTACTTTTCTCATCTGCATCAATCACAGCGTCTTCCAGGCCACCATCGCCTCCACCTCATCTCCCCAGTGGTTTCTAGGTGGTCACCCTGCTGCTTCTCTGTTCTCTACAGTCTGTTCTCCCCACTCGTCCTCCCCCCAGCTACCTGGAGGAGTGTGAATAAACGTACACGCAGTGTACTGTATGGAGTTTCCTGGGCTGCTCATAAAGTACCACAAACTGGTGGCTTAAAACAAGATTTTTATCTCAGCTCTGGAAAGCAGAACTCTGAAAGCAGGATGTCGGCAGGGCTGTGCTGCCCTGAAGTATCTAGAGGATGGCCCTTCTTTGTCTCCCCCAGCTTTTGGTGGTGGCCGGCAAGCCTTGGCATCCATCCCATGGCTTGTAGACACATTGCTCCAATCTTTGCCTCCAACTTCTTCCTTTCTGAAAACACTCTATGCTCCTCCACTCGGGATAAAATGCGAAGTCTGCACCTCGACTGCATGCAGTCCTACCGTCACCTCGTACTGTTTCATTTTCCTCAGGTGCCCCAACACCTCAACTCTTGCCGCCACCTTGGGGCCTTCCCTTGGGTGGTTTCCTCTGTTGGAAAGGTCATCACCTGACCTTTGCAAGGATTGGATCCACCTGTCACACTTTGCCTCTGTAAGATCTCCCTGGTCCACCAAACCCCAAATTCTTGTCCCCTCCCTGCACAGGGACTCATGACGCCAACTTATTTGAATTCCTTGCCCACCTGACATTTTACCTGTTTATTAATTTAATTTGCTCATAGACTGTCTCCTGTCTTATACTGCAAGTCCCGTTGGTGCAGACATGCTGGGTGCTTTATTCCCAGTCTGTCTCCCTACCTAAAATAACTACGCGGTAGGTGTTCCATAAATACTTGCTGATGAATAGTGAACGTTTCCAAAATTTCTCTTCCTTCTGTCTCCTGGTACTCTACCTGAGTTTTCCGCCACCCCCCCGCCCCCCGTCCTAAAATATCCTTCCTGAGCTGAGACCAGAATAACTTCCCTAAGATTTTCTTACAGTAGAGTTTAGAGTTTTCTGCCTCTGCTTCAGAGCAGAAAAGTTCCTATAGTCTCGGAAGAGAAGAGTTAAACATCTAGCTCTGGCATCATTTCCATTCCTCTCAAAGTGAAGGTCACCTTGAAGGAGGCTTTGCCCCCACTTCCCTTTTGCTCTGCCTGAAGGAGAGCAGTAAATGGCAGCAGAGTGGATGCATTAGCTCTATAGACAGGCTCTGCAGAAGCATGGTGGGGTGGAAATCATATTTTCCTGAGTGTTCAGGACTGTAGACTTTCTCCACATGCAGAGAAATGTTTCCCATTTCCTGATGGCTGCATATAAGGCACTGCAGCTTCTGGCATGTCTCCTCTGCCTTAAGTGCCAACTGCGACGGCAACGGATTGGCTGGACGCCATATCTCTTATGACTAGCTTCTGCCAGTCACCGATTTTGGCCTCTCTTTCTCTCATGCAATAATACAGGTTTTGGAGAGCAATGGATACTTCTGTTGAGGGAACAAAGAAATAACAGCCAGAGGCTTTGATCGTGTATTAGACGGTGGTTATGCTGAGGCTCTATCGTCGGCTGTTGGCAAGCACGTTTATCAGCTTCCGAGGATTGGCTAAAGCTGCCCGTCTTGCTTGCATGGGTACTTAGTGAGCCAGGAGACATCCCACAGCCTTTTCACCTTTGAAAGATCACACGTTGTCTTCATTTATCAGGTCACTTATTCAGCTCCATTCGACTGGCAAGCGTTTCATATATTGAGAATACACAATGTGGCAGGCATGGGGTTAGCTTCTCGGGCATGAAGCCCAAGCATTCCAGGGGTGCTCCCTCTAGTGGCTTTTATTCTGTTGTGGAGATTGAATCTAAAGAGGTCATTTGAAAGTCACGAAGCGGGAAAGACATTCTTGAGAAGGAATGGTTAACGGCAGTGAACCCCACCTGGGGACTCCGAGACCCTCACAGGGGCTGACCATCTGCAGGCGGAAGTTTGGAGTGTTGGGTAAGAGAGGAAAGGTGGGAAGTTGATTCTAGGCAGCAGCACAATGCTTACGGTGAGCAAAACAAAAGTAGCTCGTATTGCCAGAGGTGAGACTGTAAATAAGGGACGTCAGGTAACGTGGATAATGGGTCGCCAACATTCAAGTGACTATGTCCAGTAGGAACGAATTTCTATATATATATGTGTGTGTGTGTGTGTGTGTGTATATATATAAATTTATTTATTATGTATAGTTTTATTTAGATATATAAATTTTTTTAAATACAAATTTATGTATATGTTTATGTGTAAGTTTGAATATATATGTATATATAACTTCATTTATATATAAGTTTATCTATGTATACAAATTTAAATATATATATATAAAATTATTTAATATACATTTAAGTATTTCTATTTAATTTATATGTATTTAAAATTTAAAACAAATATATTTATATTTTATATAAAATTTAAATATTTAAATACGTGTGTATATATATATATACACACACATATATATGTATACATATATATATATGTATATACATACAGAGGGTGCCACAAAATGTATACACACTTTAAGTAAGGGAAAAACTGTATTAACATTGTGATACTCAATATATACCGATAACAAAAGATGAATACAAGTCCCGGGTGACTTCTGCAATGACAAGAGGTGCTCAAAGTGGTTCCCATCAGCGTCCAGACACTTCTGATGATGGCGAACTCCTGCTTGAGCAACGTTGACCAAAGTGTCCACTTGTGTACATTTTTTTGGCACCCTCGGTACATACACACACACACACACACACACACACACACACACACACACACACATATGAAGTCATTGCTATTTGGGTAGTAGTTGAAATTGGAGGTGAAGAATATTGCCCGAATCCATTACAAGGAAAGGACTGAGTAGTGGGAACAAGAAAAAAGTAGGAGTCACGGTGCATCAGTTCCCAATCTTTAGAATCGGGGGATAACAGACTTGTCATTACAGGCATATCATGGAGGACTGTTGTGGTGATTAAAAAGTCAATTCAGGCGAAGTGTTTGTAAGTGTACCTAGTAAGTGCCGGTGTTACTAATAGCCACTAGAGAGTAACCCTTATCATAGTAGGTGTGTTATTTGGCTCACATCTGTACCCCCAGAACCTAGCACACTGCCTGACATGTTTTAAGAAATAATTTTTGATGAAAAAAAAATACTTGAGCTTGGAGTGGAAGGAGAAATCGTTTACGTAGATGGAGAGGGAGAGGGGAGAACATGGTTGCCTTGGAAATCCATTGATTGGCAATCGACTGGGTGTCAGAGCTCTCTCTCGTATTTTTTGGCTTGTATGATTAGGAAGATACAGATTCCCTTAGGAATGAGACCTGTGTTTGGTCGCCGTGTGGGGAGGTGTATGAGCATTTACTAGAAGAAGAGAGGAAGGGCAAGGAGCAAGCCTGGAGGAACATAAAAGGTGAGATGGAAGGTGATGATGTGACAAGAAGATACGGAGAGAGTGATTGGGGGAACGAGAAGAAGCTGGGGGAGAAGATTCAGGGAGAGGCATGGTGAGTAGAGATGAGTGCTGCTAAGAAGTAAGAGAACGACTCAAAGGGTCCATGGTGTTAATTACGCATGTGACGCCAACAAGTGCACTTTCAGGGGAGGGGAGAGGGAAGTGTAGTGCGGGGGATCCTGCCGACTACGCCAAGTGTCATGCGGGGCTTCCGGCAGGGTCTCTGGTCCCACTCCCCACACAAGAACGCAGAATATGGCTAGGCCGAAAAGGAACACCCACGGAGCCATAGGTAGGGGAGTCATACCACTATACTCTTGCTGGCGGCTGGGTTGGAGACACAGGAACCAGGAGCCACACAATTCTCAACCCTCACTGTGCCGCTTGCAGGCTCAGCCACCATCTTCTTGCTAGCTCCCCCCTTTTTTTCCTGCTAGCCTAGCCACGGCAGTTATATTAGTGGCCAATGGCTCACTGGTTACAGCTGACGGCCAACTAGCCACAGCTGATGGCCATTTGATCACAGTTGATGGCCATTTACTACCTGAGCCAGCACCTTTCTATGTGAGGCTGAGAGCCTGGAAACTGCTTTTTGGGACTCTGTCCCCACAGGAAGGGCAGACGCCAGCCAGACGGAAGGATGGTGGAAGGGGAGAAACTTCTCAGAGTCTTTCGTGAAGTGTACCTATGCAGGGAGGCAGGCTGGGAAGTGGGATTGTACGGAGTGTGATTAATTCTCTTGAGTAAACTTTAACAGAGATGTACTTAAGATACAAAGGATAATTGAGAATGTCAAATTTCTGAGAGGGTCTAGATATATAAAGACACGTAGATATTTTCATGGAGGGCTGGTATCTTCCTGGAGAAGCCTGTATACGTGTCAGAGGCTTTTCAGAATTCAGTGTTTTGGCAAGAACGTGAGGGAAGTGGTGCATTTACACGACCTGAGCTGGTAGTAGGATCCCGATAGATAAGATAAAATTAGGAAACAGTGGGGACAGAGCCAGGAGTGCAGTTTCCAGGCTCTCGGCCTCACATGGAAAGGTGCTGGCTCAGTTAGTAAATGGCCATCAAGTGTGATCGGACGGCCATCAGCTGTGGCTAGTTGGCCATCAGCTGTAACCAGTGAGACATGGCCACTAATATAACTGCTGTGCCTATGCTAGCAGAAACTGGGGGCTAGCAAGAGGATGGTGGGTGGCTGAGCTAGCAAGCGGCGGAGTGTGGATTGTGGATTGCAGAGAGGCGGATTACAGCTAGCAAGTGGGGTTGATTGGTTGGCAGAGAAGCGGACAGCAGGTTGCAGATCATGTGGCTCCTGCTTCCTGTGTCTCCAACCCAGCCGCCAGCGAGAATATAGTGGTATGACTCCCGTAGCTATGGTTCCGTGGGTGTTCGTTTTTGGCCTCACCATACCCTGTGTTCTTATATGGGGAGCGGGACCAGAGACCCCGCACGGCACCCTGCATGACAGAAAGCTCCCCAAAATTGAGGCACCATTTGGTATGATTGGGACTGTCTACACACTTGTAGAATTAAAGTGCTGAATATTCCGTCTCAGACCATGCCTCCACATAATGTTTTGGTCGCACTGGATTCATCTGCCAAAAGGTACAAACTTAATATTGCAGAGCTGGGCCCATGGTTGAGAAAGCCACCACAGAAGGCAGGGGGTTGTGGCCAGATAATGGGAGCATTGGGCCACTCACTTTCAGGATGGAGGAGATGGCAGGGAGGGGATCTAGCATGGTCTGTGGAAGAAGGAGTCTGAGGTGGAAGAATGGCAGCAGACTGGCGAGGAAGTGGGAAGGGTGTGGCCGCATGGATAAACCAAGATCTGGGAGAACAGTGAATTGAGGTGTGTCACGCTGTAATGGATGAAATGTCAGATGAGAGTCAGAGGATAAGCTGTTTGGTATGATTCTGGACGAGAGAACTTCTGCATTAGAACTGATGAAGGAAACGAAAAATGCGAGCAAGGCTGACAGACGCAAAGAGGTTGGACATAGGAATGTAACTTGACACTCCTACGTAGGATTGTCCCTTTTTTTTCAGCCATCCTCTCCATGAATGAATCTGTTACTTTATTAATTCAGTAAATATATCGGACCACTGTTATTTAGAAGGCATTATACCGTGCACTCTAGTTGGTTCATCAGTGAATTCGAGTTTGTTTTCAAGTATTGGTCACTCCGGGGTTTTCAAGTGTTGGTCACTCCGAGGTGATGAGAAGTTCATGGGATTGGCTGTCAGGCAGCCCATAAAGGAGAACGTGAAGAATGCCCAGGAAACGGAGAGTTGGACCTCACCGGTGGTGGTGCTCAGAGAAGGCTTGATCCAGTAGGAGGGTCTGGCTAGTCCAGGCTTTCAAGGATCTGTACCAACAATTTGGGGGTTGGAGAAAACCCTGGCAGAACAAACAACAAGACAACAGAACTTTCCAGAAGGCGACACACGATGAGCTGTTTACTGGGGGCGCTTCAAGGTGACACTCAGCACAACCAAGGGGTAATGTTGCAAAGGTGGCTAAGAGGAAGGACACGGTTTGTGTTATAGTCCAGGCTGAAGTATATTCTTTCGTTTTTCATCCCTGCCGAAGACACTAAGAAAGAGTTCAATGAAGTGAATAAATTGTTAATAGAAGTTGAGGTGCCTCTCCCCGCCCGTCCGCACCTGATACGGAAGGAGTTAATATTGTGAAATGAGGTTAAGGTTGACGTACTCACCCGACTCCCAGAATCTAAAGTCAGGCTCAGCATCCTGTCACATGTGGGGCCAGTGGAGCCTGACTCCGGAGTTTGTAAATAAAGTTTTATTGAAACACAACCACCCTCACTCGTAGGTGCAGCTCCTGAGCTCCAGTGGCACAGCTGCGTGGTTGGGAAAGCAACCCCCAACACCTCAAATAGTTACTACCTGGCATGTAGAGACGGAGTTTGCCGATAGCTGACTCGTTTAGCATTCTCCTGTACGGCTTACGTCGTGACCGTTAACTTGCCAAACCACGTCCGTTTGGTTGAAGGGTGCTCTTGGATTCTTTACCCCTCATTGAAATGCCAACGTCAGCAGATTGTCGTTCTTTATTTTTGCCCCTATAATAGGTTGGGGGAACCTGAATCATGGTGTCGTATCTTCTGTCCCTAATTTGTGGGGTTTAGTCCCTGCAATGAATGAATCGAGATGAGTGTAAAATACAGCCTCTTGGGTGTGAAAGTGTGTAGTGCAAATTACACTTGTCATGGCTTCATGGTGGTTTGCAGCAATCCAGAGAGGCGGTGTTACGTGGGTAGAGAGACGTCCAAGAGGAGAAACATGACAAGTAGAATATTTCATAAAACTGTGTGTTCAGATCAAGCATAAGAATGACTAGCATATGCTCTCGCCATTAAAACTGATTTGACCTGCTGGGTGCCAGCATTCGAAAGTACAGAAATAGAAGCTGGATTTGGAAACAGCTGTTCCTAACAAGAGTCTCGGAGTAAACTGTAGAATTTTCCCCCCGATTGCCCAGATCCATCGAGTAACTCAGCCATCATCCTTCTGTGACGTCCTGTCATGACAAAGTGCCCTCGAGAAGTGAAAAGTGTGACTTTGACAATTATGCAACCGAATTTTAAATTTAGACCATGCTGTTTTCCTCTGCTCATACATTTTCAGAAAAAAACAATAATAATAATTGGTCCAGATTCCTTAACCTCTTTCTCCTGTATCTCCCCTGCAACCTTCACCTCCAACTTTCCTAACTTTATTTCACCACTGTAACGCCACTTGGAGTCTGTTGATCTAGGGTAGGTGTTCCCAGGTAAGAAGCATTCCCTGGGCATTTTGGTGGCCTCCAGTCCGAGGTATCTGGGGGTACATCTGAGCTTTCCTTGGAGCTTTTGAGTTTCTGTAGGGCGAGATCATTGTTCATACAGGTTTGTGTTCCCTGCGGGGTGCTGGAAAGCCTCGTGTTTAGGAGTACAGACTCTGGAGCTCCACCTGACACTGTCACTTATTCTCTGTGTTCTGGGAGAATTCCACTGTCGGGCGGCCGGTTAGCTCAGTTGGTTAGAGCGTGGTGCTGGTAGCACTCAGGGTTGCTGGTTCGATCCCTGCATGGGCCACTGAGCTGCGCCCTCCTTAAAAAATTAAATTAAATTAAAAGAAAATTCCACTGTCATCCCTGATCACAGGAAGGCATTAATCAGTAATCTACCAAATGAATGACGCATCCATCCTTCACCATGCGTGTTCCGACAAACATCACTCAATGACCATGATAGCCGTTGCTGGGAAAGCAGAGCTTTTTCAGCCGGATGCACGCATTTTGTGCCTGTCTCTTTGCATCAGAATATGCAACTCAGAATAAGACTCCAAGTTACACCATCTGACGAGCAAGGAGATTCGCTCATCCACACATGCCCTGAAACGTGTGATCAGGCTGCATCCAACATGTCTTCCCATAGGCAGTGTGTTCATGGATATGTTTATCATCTGTTAAAAATTTTTTTTAAAAACTTTGTTTTTTACCATCGCTGTTGTAAAAACACTCCTTTTCCAGCTTTATGAAGTTGTATGAGATTTTGTTTATCGATGGATTTCTTTTGTTGCTGAAGATAAATGACGAACTCTAAGGCGAGAGTTTTATGATGTTACACATTGTCGGTTCAGACTTACCCGAGTGAGCATAGCCCCCGAGTACGATAGTCCGGTGTCACAAAACTGGCTGGTAATGGCACCATGCTGGAAGTTGCCATATGAGATAGGCAGGCAGTGGGCAGCTGGATCTGGGGGCTGTAGGCACAGGGGCCCCCCACAATGCTATGTCTTCCTTGGGGGCCCCTCGAGCCTGTCTCCTGAGCAGAGGTCAGCCCCTTCATTGCCCCCATACAAAACTGTGGCACTAGGGGCTATTAGTGGCTTGGAACTGTCTTGGGAATCTAGAATCTCAGGGTGTGACCCTTTTAGGTTCTCCAGTTTTCTTTTGTTTCCAAAGTGGTTGTACATCCAACCGCGCTCTCACAGACTGTTCTTGCACCATCTCGAGCTCAGGGGTCTCAGCAAAGTCCCCATAGCAGGAAAGATCCCTGACATTTGAATCCGGATATTCCTGTGAATTTCTGTGGCTCTGTGTGCCGTGTGTGTGTGTGTGTGTGTGTGTGTGTGTGTGTGTGTGTGTACATGAGTCCATGGTCTGCAATATTGTCTGTTTCAGAACATACTTTATATTCACGTATATGCATTTATATAAATGTTAATTCGAAACGGAAAGACCGGTTTTCTCATGGTCTATGCAGTTGTGTTCAAATGGACTCATATATACAAAGCTCATTTCCTCAGTTAATAGTCGGAGGTATGCCGGTAATAAAATAAGAGCCATGTTCTGTGTTCCTTCCCTCTATCAGGCACTAGACTTGGCACCTGGGGAAATTCCCACGGCACGCTCACACCTAACATGTGGAGAATATGAGGCAGAGCATAGCTGATCCATTTGCCAAAGGGTACAGAGCTGGTGTTTCCTTTTCCCCATGGCTGCTGTAACAAAGTACCACAAATTTGGTGGCTCAAAACCAACACAAACTGAGTTATCTTAGAGTTCTGGATAGGATTTCCAGGTGGGAATTCCCGCCCGTTCTCAGGAATGTTTTTCGCTTTCCTGTTCTCGAATCCTGAGATGTAATCTGTTTTCTGTTCTCCACAATGAATCGTTTCCCCAAAGTAACAGCCGATACTACCAACCAGTTGAGTTCAAGGAGTCAATTTTCCCGATTTTCCGACCAACTTTTCTCAGGATTCGGGAATGGGAAAGCGAAAAAAATTCCTGAGAAGGGGCGGGCATTCCCACCTGGAAACCCTAGTTCTGGAGTTGAGATGTCTAAAATGAATCCCCTTGGGCCAAAATCAAGATATCAGCAGAGCTGTGTTCTTTTCTGAAGGTTCTAGGGAAAGAATCCTTTTTCTTGTCCTTTCCAGCATGTCAAGGCACCTGTGTGCCTTGCCCTGGGCACCTTACTCCACCTCCAAAGCCATCAGCCTGTCCTCTTCCAATCTCCCTGGCTACAACCCCTGCTTCTCCTGTCCCCATTCTTCTCCCTCTTTTCTTTATAAGGACACTGGTGATTATCTTGGACCCACTCAGAGAATCCACAATAAGCTCTCCTTTTGCCATTGAAGGTACCGTATCCCCAGGTTTGGGGGATTTGGACGTGGACATGTTGGGGTGCCAATATCTTGCCTGTGATAGCTGGTAAAAACTAGAAATGGAATTCGAACACTGACTCCGAAATCATTGCTATGAGTCCTTTCTTGTGGTGAGACCTGTGTCCCCCTGGTTACAAAGTCATTGCTCATGCCGACCAGGCCATTCTGGCCATGTGTCACACCCAGTAGGACCGCGTTCCCCATGTTTTCTTCACCACAACACATCCTGGATTGCTCGTGAAATTCTCATTGAATCCATGGAAAGGGAGCACTTGGTTCTTTCAAATTGGCACATTGCGTGTCTGGAAGTGATTGCTAAAATAACCCCTGAGAAGAGCTAAACCTCCCTGTTGCCTCTCCTTTGGCATTTTAGGGGGAAAAGCAAACAACTGGGAAGGAGGTATCCGGGTGCCAGGACTCCTCCGATGGCCGGGAGTTCTCCAGGCGGGGCTGGAGATCCATGAACCAACCACCAACATGGACATCTTTCCGACAGTGGTCAAACTGGCTGGGTCCCCGCTGCCTGAAGACAGGTACCGTGATTCCGCGATGCTTGTATTGTGTCGTTCAGAGGTCACTATCGAGCCTGTGCTGGTTTGTGGCACGATGCCATGCTTCCTCCTGTGGGTTTTGGGATTCCCATCCAGTTATGGGGCTCACTGGTGGGTCAGCTGACATAAAACGCCCTCTGTCAATCCCATTGTCCCAGGAGGAAACAAACTCCCGTGCACCGATGCAGATGGGTGGTGTCGAACTGCCCTTCCTCTCCCGGCATTCCATGATCCTGTGTTTGCCATCAGTGGCCATCATAGGCGCCGAAAGGCAGCTGGGGAAATGCCCCTTGCACCTCCCAGATCTCACCCCACACCTTTCCTTTTGGCCCCACTCAGTAGCTCTCAGCTGCAACAGAGAGAAAGGCATCTGGCTCCTCACTTAAGTGCCCCGTTTCCCAGCATGTCTTCATTTAGCAAGTTCTAAATGAAATGTCGTTCTCTTACATTTAAATACAACTTCCTGTGACATTGCCAATGGTTTCTTCTTAAGTGTTATTACCAATCTGAAGAGTTTTAAGTGAAGCACGCTGATTAATTGTTTTCATTAGTTTGGTGGCAGGCATTCGAATGTCACACAGGCAAATCTTGTTTAAATTCAGCTGCCAGTGGAAAGAAGAGGAAAGAAAGGGGAACCCAGAGATGGAAGCTAAGACCGAAGAGAGGTTTGCTCATCTTCCGGGGTTTGCAAGCTTGTTGCATTGTTTATGTTTTTACTTATTGTTTTCAGATTTCTGCTTTAGCGATACCGCACCCCCCCCAAGACACACACACACAGACACACACACACACACACACACACACGAGAAAAGCAGCCTTGTAGAGTTCAGCTATTTTCCAACATGATGGTTTGAACATCCATGTACACACTTTAATGATCGAGGAACCCAGAGATCTTTTGTTTATGGGGGCCCTGTCTATCAATACTTACCAGACTAGCAACCAAACCTGAAAAACAACTTTAAAACACAAGGGCACCCCCACACACATTCCCTCGGCTGACCACATGAGGGTTTCATCGCCGGCCATATAGGCACTCGGACCGTGTACTGTAGTCAAAGAATGTTCTGTATTATTGTGAAAATGGTTTTGAGCTCACTGGCCTCCTGAAAAGGTTTCCGGGTTGTGGGTGGGTCTGTGGAGCACGCATGGAGAGCAGCTGGTGCTGTGGAGATCCTAGAGTTGTCCTGCTTGTGTTCAGAAGCATTGAATTCACTTAATGCCTTGTCTGGAAAATGGGTTCAGTCATAGCACTGACCTTCTAGGGTCGCTATGAGAATGAAAAGCAAGAGAGCCTGTGGAACATGATACAGAGGATGCATGAGTCACCAACCATATTGCGAGGGAAGACGTCCATAAGAATGGTTCTTTCTCCTTCCCCATTTAATATTCATCTGTGATCATAGAATCATAAAATCTGAGGGCTGAAGGGGACTTTTAAGATCAACTCTAGTCAAACTATTCTTTTTCTGCCTAGTGACAGGCAGAAAAGTTGGCAGCAGTAACTCATCAGAAGTCTTAGAGAGAGCCAGAAAATCTCACTCCCAATTTCATCTACTCATTGGCCCTCATTCTTACCCTTGGAATAAATCTTCATGTACTTCCTTAAGTAACTCAGGTAATTTCGTTAATTATGCTTTTCTCTCCTGGCTTGTGATATGAAAAACCATCACGATGCTTTGCTTTTACAATTATCTTTCCATGGTTCTCCAACTAATTGGGGAAAGGTGAGGGAAGGAAAAAGCTGAGGCAAAGAGGAAAATACATAAGGGGAAATTTCGGGGCTGGCAGCTGCTACCCACCCAGTCTGAGGCTGGAGAAGGAAGTGGCCCCCCTCTTAGACCGACCCCAGAATTTTGTGTGTGAGCCAGTGTCATTGTTAGAAACCATCCTCGAGATTCAAGATTCTTCGTGATGCCTGTTGACCTAAGTCAACCTGGTGATGGTGCTTCCGGTTTGAGGTCCAAGGTTCCATAAAATGCTGTCTTTATTCTAGGGACAGCCCAGATAAGAAAGCAGAAATCTACTTCGAGTTCCCATGGAAATATAAATATCACACACTCTTTTATTTGAATCACGTTACCGACTGTGTCCAGAAACATCCTTATGTATCGATGCTGGAGACTTTGAACATCTAAAGCGTTGGTACTCAGATGGGGTGACCGTTTTCCCAAGGAACCATTTATCAATGTCTGGAGACGGGCTTAATGGTCTTGACTCGGGGAGGTACTGGCAGCTCATGGGTGGAGCCCAGGGACACTGCTAAACATCCTGCAACGCACAGGACGGCCCCCCACAGAGAATGGCCCAGCCCCAAATGTCAGTAGCACTAAGGTTGGAGAGTTCCTGCTCAAAAATGTTATTATTGTCCTTTCATGGGAAATGTTGCTATAATGGAAGACGTCATCAAAACTTTTCAATAAAAGCATCTGGCTCATATCTGTATATCCATCTACAGATTTGATACACAGATAGCTACTCTTTAGAAAATAGCCCTAACTTTTTCCCACTAACATTGGTGGACGTCAGCTCTCCTGATTGCTTGCTTGAGCAAAATTAAACTTATGTTTCTCAGGAGAATAAATGTACTTAGAGGGTTGGACCCATGTTATGTCTTGCGTACTTTCAAGGTGCGTGTTTTGTCGGAGCATGAGGATTTCTTTTTAGAAGACCCCTAGTTTTCCAGTGCAGACTTGTAATTCTCAAGAAGTGTTTTGTGTCCAGTAGATACCTTTCCTGACTCATCAGAGCTCCAGTGTAGGGTTTGCCGTAGGTAAAAAGAGCAGTGTTCTGGGAGTACATGGAAGAGATCTTTGCAGAGTCTCAATGCTGCTGTGAGAATAATTCTCTAATTCAACCCTGTGGGGTGACTGTCAGATTTCTCTCTGTAGTGAATTTTCCCCTCCTGTGTACTTCAGCGATTTGGTTTTATTCTCTGACAGGGTTTATCAAAAGAACCCTGGGCGTATTCAGAAAAATCATTCTCCCTGTGTCTCCAAATAAGCTGACTCTGGACGTAAATGGAAGGCGATCTTTTCGTGTGTGTGTGATATAAAAGATAAGCAACAGGGACTTACAGAAAGAAAGCATATAATACCTAAATGTATGGATTCATTAAATGAAAAACCTGTCAGTGTCATCTTCGCAAGCAGATCAAATGTTATCATAGTCTGTGACCATGCAAACAATTGCAACATGCCATAGTTGGTCAAACCTTTGGAAAAACATCTAAATTCTAGCTATTCAGCTGGGAGGGGAAGGAAGGGAGTTATGACATCCTCAAGAGTCAAATTCTAGAGTTTCAAATAATGATGTCTCTTCTTCCATAATTAAAATAAAATTAAGTTTGATTAGATTTTTTTTCCAAGCTAGGAAAATAAAAATCAGTGCTTTAATGTTCAATGTGACTTTTGTCTAATGAAGAAAAGGAAAGTCACTTAGTTCTCCCAGTAAATCTTCCTGACATATAGCTAGATGTATAGACCTCTTCAGTAGAGCACTGCAGATAAAGCAGTCCTTGAGCTACATCTAGTTCACTTCTGTTTTGCAGAATAAACAATGAAACTGTTCACGTGCATGCAACTACTTTTAACTTGGTTTGTATTCAAATATGATGGCATGTTTGATGTTGACAAATGGAACCTTTTTTTTTTCACTGCAAAAAAGACTTTCTGCACACTTGAGATTGCCTTTAGTTTATTAAAGACATATATACTTTTCTCCTAAAAATATGTCCTTTCCTACTATTTTCTACATTGAAAAAAACTCACTTTATTTGGAATATCACCCAAGTAACACAAACATTGTGTCCCAACTTGATGTCTCTGTCAGTCCCCAAAGCTTTCTCTTCTGTGTCTCTCCCAAACCTTTCCCTTCTTCTGTGATCCCCAAATCCTCCTGAGAATGGGCCAGGAAAAGGCAGGTAGGAAGGACATTCCAGGGAGATGAGATCATTGGTTCAGAGCTGAGAGAGAGAGCACATTCATGGAACTCACTGCAACCCACGGAAAGTCCCCAAAACATGCTATTTGCAGTTACATAAAAGTCCTGCCCAGGCGCTGGAATTCGGACACCAATTGTTATTATTGCTAGCTAGCATCCTCATGAGTGAAGAACCCCAAGGGATTCATCTTCCCCCTCGAAATTAAAAGCAATGTCAAATGAACACATGTTTTCACAGAATCGAGCAGACCTTATGCAGCAGCTTGTGCAGTTTTGTAGCTGTGATTGTGCGAACCTGGTATGACTTGAATGTGTTTGCAGAAACTGTCAGTTAGACCATCCCCTTCGAAAACAGGGATTTCTTGTGTCACTCTAAAACTGGCCAGGCTCCTCTTGCACAAATCACAACGTGATAGAAACATTTCCATACTGGCAAGGTCAAGGGATGTGCCATCTCCCAGTTATTGCCACTTGCGTGTGCAGCTGGAAACAGTCCCGTGTATTTTGATAGCTTCAACACCATTGAAAAGTTTGGCTCCAGAGGGTCACTTCCAATTTTTCACGGCAGAAATGAGCCTCTCTTTGACAGCCCATATTTCTTGAGCGCTGTTCAACGGTGGCTTTCCATAGTAGCTTGATTTTATTGCATGCTTCTAGGGAAAAGCACGTTAGGTGTAGGATGTCAAAAAGAGAGAGCTCTAGCTCTGCATTTGAAGAAAAAGAAGTTTACAGAATGGACTTTGCTTAAAAAAAACACAAAACCTTAATTTTTTGTTTTGTTAATATTTTGCTTTTAGGAAAGAAAACAAAATTTTGACCCTTAGAGTCTGATTTGTTCAATTACATCCCCCTTTATCGTATCACGACCCAGCCTAGGTATCAAACACTAATCTGAAGAAAGCAGTTCCATCTCCTGGGTTCTTAAATAAAGTGTTGTGTTTTGTTGGCATATGACAAAAAAAAAACAAAAACAAAAAACATACACACAAAAAACAACAGCAACAACAACAAAAACCACAGCTTCAAAAAATAGAGGTAGAAATGATGTCCACAAAATGGAGATTCATTCTTGCTTCTGAGAGGTCGTGGGGAAGCCCTGTCCGCCTGTGAGGAGAAGGTGGGGAGATGAGTCGGAACCCTCGGTCCGGTCTCCACCCTTCATGTCATTGAACTGGGACCTCTCAGGCTGTCACTGATACCTGCGCTCTTCCCTTCTCACCTGTTCTTTCTCCCCACCCTGTTGGGGATGACGCATTATTAGAGACTGAGTCTTTCTTGGAAGGAATTTGAAAGGAACGAGGCACAGTAAGTACCGTTTCAGGGTAGGAATCGTGTTTCGGAGAGCGCGCTGCTTCTGAATAGAACTGTCCATCTACCTTGTTCCTTTCCCTTCCTTGTGTGGCAAACAGGAATGCAGGCGTGGGACGTGAGCCAAGCCTGTCTTTTGTTCTTATTTTTAACTTATGATAATGGAATGTTTTCAGTCCACAGACATCTGCGCAACACATGATTAATCACAAGGGTTCAGGCCAGAGAACTGCTAAGCAACAAGGCTGTAATTACGTTATAGGGTTTTTAGTGTGAAATAAACTGCAAAAAAGGTAAAGAAAAAATCTCAAGGGACATAGGATCTTTCAAGAATGCTTACCCAAGTTATATAACCAAGGGAAACTGCCAGTTTCCAAATTCCTCATGCTGGGGCTTGACAGGGATATGTTGTTCATCAGAGGAAAAATCCTCAAATCCTAACTCTTTCCAATGTAGCTCTCTGCCTTGTTTCAATAGCACTGGCCGCGCGGTCTCAGTGACTTCAATTCCTCTAGCGGCTGTTGATGTGTCTTTAACTCAAAACAAAGTGTTAGGTTTTCCTCCCTTTCTTCAAACTCTATAAACAACCTTACATTGCTCATCACCAGTTGGATATAACTGTTGTTTACAATTCAGAAAGTACCTCTTCTTGACCCAGTTAGATACCCCGTAGTAGAAGAGGCATAACTTGACCCTCGAACACCACAGGGGTTAAGGGTGCCAACCACCCACCCAGTTGAAAATACAAGGATAACTTCGTTTGGCCATCATCGGAGGCAGACTCTGGAAATTTGGTCCATTGAACTGTGAGGGTTAATTGACAAAAAAATCTGCATATAAGTGGACCCACACAGTTCAACCCACATTGTTCAAGGGTCAGTTGTACTTAGATGTAGGTGCAGTCCATTCCTCGGGTGTTTAAGTGTTATCATTATTATTACCAATGAACTCATTCGGATTTCATTGCAGTCTATTCAATCCAAGTTATGTGTTTTGTTGTTGTTTAATCCTAAGTGGTTGGGCATTCTTATTGTCAACAGACGTGTAGTTTGCGAATAAAGCTTTTTCTTTGCCAAGGCAACAGACAGAAAATAGGGTTTAGAGAAGCCGTGGAGACAGCAGTGGAAAGCATGGAATGCTTACTCAGGGGGGTTTCCATCTCATTGGCTTTGACTCGTCATATGACCTTGGACAAGTTACCGGTGTTTTCTGGCCTCAGTTTCCTCATCCCATCATCATGGGATGATGATGGTCCCCATTCATGGTGCTGTTTGGACGACTCAATGATTTATATGCGAGGAGAGCGGGCCTCCCTGCATTGCATATGGCGCCCGACACAAGTCAGTTAGTGTTTTTTCTTTTGTTTCTTTTTTCTTTTGTTTTTTTCCTTCTTTGTTTCTTTCTTTTTTTTGTTTCTTTGTTTTATTTTTCAATTAATCAATTAATTTTTAGTGTGTTTTGTATTGCTTACCTCATCACAACTGTGCAGCTGTATCACGCTCTCCTTTGTTGGAAAGACCACTCAGAAGTCAGGGTGTTTCCGGTCAAGGGCGATATGGCCACGGGTGCCCTCATGCTCACCTCATTTCTCCCTCAGGATCATTGACGGGCGGGACCTGATGCCCCTGCTACTAGGGAAACGCCAACGCTCCGAGCACGAGTTCCTCTTCCATTACTGCAACTTCTACCTGAACGCTGTGCGCTGGCACCCGCCGAATAGTGAGTACACAGACAGCCCCCCGCCCCCCCCCCCGTGCTTCTTGTGGTTGTGCTTTCACTGCCGTGCCCATCCGTGTGATTGCAAGAGGGCTTTGCTTCACAGAGGCCGGGGGGGGGGCCTCAGGATATGACTGCGCTTGGCATGGGAGTCCCCCACTCTCCGCCTCTGCTGTCTTATTGCTTCTGCTCCCATGGTTGTCCGGGTAGGATGTCAGCGGACGTTGGCCTTCAGCCACCTTTGTGCCAGTGATGACTCCTCCTTCAGGGAGAGGAAGTTCGGGTGCTCAGCAGGGCAACAGGCCTGTCCTTTGTGTCCCACCAGCATTGCCCCTTCACGCTGAGTCTCAGCCCCTCTGCTCTGTGCATGGCTGAGCTGTGCCTGCGGCTTCCTCCACCTGGAAGGACCTTCCTTCCGTTCTTTCCTGGGTAAGGCTTATCAGCCACCCCCGACGCCCTCACCCCAAGAGCACCTCTGAAACACCGCGTCCTCTCTGCCTTCTCTCAGAGTGCTTTCTGCCGTTCTGTCGCTTTGGGCTGTGGTGCTGTTGGGATGCTTCCCCAAGCTTCCGTCTCGCGTCTCCGAGATGGTGGGCCATGACTCACTGATCTGTGCTTTGTCACAGATCGTGTGGGCTTCCCGGAGGTAGATCTTTGGAACAAAGTTCAAATGCGTTGATGTTGTCGTATTTCCCAGGTGTTTTTCGAGTTGTGTCTCTGTCAGCGGTGGAATCGATGTGGGCTTTCTGACACCAGTTTTAGAGTCGTATTCTAATGAGCCCAAAGATACAAATGGAAACAACTGATAATCCTAAGTGTAGTGAAAGGTTTCAGGGTTTTTTTCCCACATATTTAAATTTGGGATTGACAATAGTGTTTATATCACTAAGATGCCTAGGAGCCCAGGAACATCCAGCCACTATTTATACAATTCTTGTATAGTCTAGAGGTATATGAGTATATATTGAGGTTGCACTTTGAGTTCACTCTTCAGAGGTTAACTAAAGCTCCCCTTTTCACTAGTGTGTTTGGGGGTGCTGCTTCTAGAAGCTATCTTCTCCCAGGACATCTGGGAATCTGCCATCTGATGGCTCACTTTAAACTCAGAGTGAGACACACATTGGCTTTCAAAGCATGCCTTTTCCCTCCCTGCTCACCCAGACAATTTACCAAAGATTTCCCATTGAAAGATCAGCCTCTCCATTATTTTTTAAAGTGTGAAATTGCAACCCCTCCATTATCCACAGAAATCATAGCCGTTTTACCCTCCATGCCTTGTACTTTCAGTCTAGGCAGCTGCCCTGCACTATGTTTTAGAAGATGGATGGACAGAAACAGCTGTGAGATTCTAGACCTGGAAAAATTCTCTTTACCTGTCTCAGCCACGTGTCCATAATTTCACCCCTCTGTAGGAATCGTGTTTCTTTTTTACATTAATTGACTGCCTTTAGGTCCTAGCCATCTAATGAGTGAGCCCTGTTCTCCTTCCTATTTCTCTTTATGTGGAACCTGTGAGAAATGTAAAGAACTAGGTTTCTGTGAGTCTCGGGTGTTTAAAGGAGTGTGGTATCATGTCCTCCATGTGGCAAAATCAAATAAATAAAGCCACCCCCGACCCACCCCCCACCTCCCAGTCAGAGAAGCCGGAAGGAGCATATTGGATCAGAGGCTGGAAAAACACATTCTGTGGAGGAGTAAAGAGAAAAGAGACAGGAAGAGATAGAAAATAGGACTAAGTGCGAAAAACAAGACCCAGATCCTAATAGGCAGCTGGCCCTTGGATAAAATTTGCTTTTCCAACAGACACGAGTCCCATTTCCTCTTATGCAATTCCTGAAAATCTTCTGCCTCTAAACAGCAAGAAAAGATGGGGAATCGCAGTGTGTCAATGCTGGAATCATGCACTGAGCTGAAGGGTGTCATTAAACATTGGGTTTTATCAGTCATCTCTTATTTACTTGTCAGGGTGTATCTGACACTCAGCAGCAACGGCTGGTGTCTTTGCTGTCACACAAGGCTTCACAGTTATTTATTTAGTATTTCATGTGTTCGTTTATTCTGTAAGCATTTTTTGAGTGTTACAGCCACTGTGCTAGGGTGGGCATCTGTCAGTGAGCAAAGCAGAGGTTTTACGTAACGTCTGAAGAGGGAATTAAAAGTCCAGCCTCACCAACGACCTTTTTGGCATGTGCGCTTGCCGTGTAAGTGGCTTCCTGATTTTCATGCTGCTTACGTCTTAGACTATTTGGGGCCACAAGCTGTGCAAAGTGTTGAGAGCACAGAGGTGCATGAGGAGAGGGTGACTCTCATTTGTACCGAGTTACCTGTCAACTAGAGAAAGCCAATCAGTGAGTACAAGTTGCGTGAGTGGGCTTGGGTCATCTCAGGCCTGTTTTGCGAGGAGAGTGACAGGAACCACTGGACTGCATAGTGGGATACTTTTCATAAATCTTAGGGATAAGAGGGTTGTCCTCCGACCTAAAAATACCTCCTTAGAAAAGAAAAGAGAAATTTACAATTTGGGGGTTTAGTACCAGGTGTGCTGGAGCTGGCTCCTAAGTGGTCAGGAATCCAGCCAGCTTGTTGTTGAACCATTGCTAATGTGAAGTCAGCCGTGTTGGGCGTATTTACACCACGGCAATTGGCAGACACAGCAAGTCTGGGCTTTGCTTCTCGCCTCCGAGAGAGCTCGCTTCACTGGTACCACTGAAGTAGAATCAACCAGAAATTGTTTTTAAGATCCAATTGCCATTTGTCCTGATTAGGTGGAGGCCTAAATACTACAACTCCAACCTTATTAAATCCTTACTTTCTAAAAATTTAGAGCTAGAATCCCGTTAAAGCATGAATCCCTTTTAATTTTTATATACAATGTTTCCTCTATGATATAACAATTTTGTAAGTACAATAATCCTATGATTTTGTCATCTGAGCCAAGTTAAATGACATAATTGAATCATGACCGGATATCATTATTCCCATTGCATTTTTTAAAAACTCTCAAACGCAGTATCATAACATGGACAACCTTTCTTGCATTAAAAAGCGAGTTTTAAGTTCGGATTTACTCTTCAATGTGTATTAAAATTTTTGACTTGAAGTTTTGACATATGAAATGATGTTATTAAAAATTCAATGGAATGACAACTTGATTGTATGGATAAAATTTATCTTAAAAGGCAGGTAGGTATGTGGCTCCAGGATGTCTGTTGCAGATTTTCTAGCTGATAAAATTAGTCTATAAAATTAATGCTCGTATTACTATGAAATAGCCCTCAAACCAGCTGATCATACAAAACTCCGTGGGACGTGGTCATCCTGATGCTGAATCCACAAAAGCCTCATAAATCCTGTTATGTTTTCAATTCAAGTTAGTTGGAAACTTTTTCCCTGTGATCAAAATAAAAAAAAAATACCTCGCTAAAACAAAACCAAACAAGAAAACGCAGTAGATAATAGAATTCATTCTAAAGAGGTGTTTTCCTATCCAACTCTTCCAAAGGTACCGTCTTTCCAAAACAGAGGATAAATAAGGTTTAAAATCAAAACAGTATTCCCATGGTAAGTAGAAAAAAAATGCTTGCTTTGCTCCCTACTTAAAATTTTCACTTCGTTACTAAATTAATTTTGTGTCCAAAATGCACCTAAGAAAAGAGAGAAGATTCTAATTACAGCTACTGAGGTCTCATGGGTTAACTGGTGTAAGGAAGGCCGTGCTTGGATTTCATGTGTGGTAATCATTTCAGTGGGTATGCATCCAGTGCCTTCCTTGTCTGGTGACCAGAAGTAGGGTCAAAGGGTCAGAAGTAAGCTATGGAGGACCGAAGTTGAGGTGACGCGGCATTTTCAAATGAACGCTCGCTACGAACCTTCACGTATCAGCTTACCTTAGAAAGATAAGCTCGCACCCTAGAAAACACAGATACAGAGGGTGCCAAAAAATGTATATGCATTTTAAGAAAGGGAAAAACCGTGTTAAAATTACACTGACGGGAACCACTTTGAGCACCTCTTGTCATTGCAGAAGTCACATGGGACTTGTATTCATCTTTTCTTATTGGTATATGTTGAGTATTACAATCTTAATACAGTTGTTTCCTTTCTTAAAATGTGTATACATGTTTTTGACATATAATTTCCTTTTCCTTTTTTGAGTACCTCAGCCAAATGCTGCATTCCCAGGAGCTTTTGCCGTGTCAGGCATTCACCCTTG
Source organism: Rhinolophus ferrumequinum (assembly GCF_004115265.2). Taxonomy (NCBI): domain Eukaryota; kingdom Metazoa; phylum Chordata; class Mammalia; order Chiroptera; family Rhinolophidae; genus Rhinolophus; species Rhinolophus ferrumequinum. The sequence continues at coordinate 121,254,081 of NC_046284.1, read as the reverse complement.
AATTCTTTTAACCACCCCATAGTGAGGGGACAGCATGGGACAGGTAATTGTAGCAATGCAGGATGACACTGTCCCAGGATGGACAGAATCTGCTCTGACCACCTAGGAGAAGGAGTAATGCACAGGGATAGCGTCAGCTTTCCTAAAATATTTAAATACATATTTAATTTATTTTATATCATCATCGTTCAGACTCTTCAGTAACAGGCTTAATGTACCCAACCATTTATTTCCTTTAATGGAGAAAAACTCCTACATGGACTTCATTTTCTCCAATTTAACCTTTTAAACGTGTGTTTTCACACGGCACTTCATAGCACCTTGCAAACAGTATTAGACAATTTTTGAAACACGCACTCACTTTTCTACTGAAGTTTTCATATGTCTGACCTAAGATTAGTATCATTGATGAAAAAAAAATACCGGCTCTGACTTTGTTCAATTTGCCACAGCGCAAACTTGCTTCCTTATAGAGACAAAATAATCAAAATGGAATTTTCTTTCTCGAATACAAAAAAAGAAAAAGGAAAAAAGCACCACTGTATTTCTGAGTGTGGAAACTCTTTTCAGTCTTAGCTCAGCACCCAGTTTATTCTAATCTTACTTCCCTTGCCTTTTGTTCCCTTGCAGTCTCAGTTCTACCATTTTATTGATTTTCTACAATATTTTTCACACGTGTTTTCTTTAATTTCATCTTGGGGTACCTCTCAGTTCTCTAAATATGCTGATGTCCCTCACCTCCTCCTGGCTTGTTTCCTATCTGCTATTGGACTGGTATTTTCTACAGGGACATTTTAGTTTTAACCCAGGCATGTTTTATTTAACAACTATTTACAGTGGTACCTCGGTTTTCTAACGTAATCCATTCCGGAAGTCTGTTCGAGTCCTGAAACATTTGAAAAACCGAGGTGCGGTTTCCCCATAGAAAGTAATGCAAAAATGGATTAATCCATTCCAGACCTTTAAAATCAACCCCTAAAACTGCAAATTTAGCATGCATTTTACTATCTGATGATACCATAGGATCCATAAAATTTATGACATTCGTAAACCGAAATGTTTGTCAACGGAGGTGTTCGAAAACTGACGTGCCACTGTATATCTTGCTCACCTTTGTATCTTCTATACAAAAGTGTTTCATAGGTAGTTTCGTACTTTGCCCTTTGTTAATCACTTATTCTTGAAATTAGTCTTTTTATGTGGCTGTTGTGTATCTTTTGAAGACATTCTTAGTAACAACGCACCCTGACATTTGTTCCATCTCTGCTGGCTAGCACATATTCTGCTACAGACTGTGCATTTGATCTCTTTTAAAATCCTCACCATCAAAAGCAATTTTGATTATATTCGTGTCAGATTGGGCTGTGAGTGACAGAAAACACAAAGAGACAGTCGCTTCCAGCAGAGGGAAGTACCTATCACCGCCTCATGAGTGAGAGCTAGAGGTGGGTGGTCCGCGAGTCTGAGAGGTGCAGACCCCATACCTGAGGACTGGGCAGTGTCCTCTTCCTGCTGAATGATGATGGTGTCCACCTAGAATGATGAAAGAATGGATGGAAAAGAGGAGAGGAAAAGGGTGCATGTCAGTTAGTTCCCAAGGAAGATGTCCAGACTCTCCCAGTGAAATCCCCGGAAGTTGGTCACCTGTCCACACCTTGCTTGATGGGAGGCTGGCAAGCGGAGTCTTCAGTCTGGGTGTGTGTGGGCCCAGGTAATACTCGGTTACTGGAAGGGCGGGAGAACGGCTGGCGGTCTCTCCCAAGTTATTTTCCCATTTATAGTTGGGGAGACAGAGATGTAGGACGTCCCATAATAGCATGCAATCACAGAGTTGATGGCAAAGTTGCATTTACAACCAATGCTGCCTGTCGTCAGAGGTGGCCCCTCTGTTCATTGGAACTTCTTCACTTCAGAAAACCGGGTCTTTGACTCACAACCACAAAGATGATTCTTCATCCTGACTGTCTATCTGAGCATCTTCACCTCTGCATGGACTGTTTCTAGGATTCGTACATGTTGTCTTATTCCCTAAGTGTAACCAGTGGGGCACATCAGCTCCCGTCTTCCCTCGACTGGCTCTGTCCCTTATCCTCTCCCTCTCAGCTGCCGTCATGTTCATCCTTCATGCCCTTCCATGCATATTCCTTTCAGAAGGCACGACTGACTTGTGCCAGTGATTGACCCTGTTTGGATGCCAAGAGAGCCCGAGATAAATGTATTTCCGAAGTCTCTGACTTCCTCACTCATTTATCTGCCATTACGAGGTAGTCATGACCTCAGAGAAGTCTGGATGTCTGTCCGGCTGAAGGTGTGTTGGGCACTGAATGATTTTTAGGCAGGACGATGCGGGTAGCTCCCAAGGAGAGACAACAGGGTGTACTCGGCTTTCTGTCTGTCCACAAGGACAGCTTCCTCCCTCTCTGTCTGTCTCTCCCTGCTCATCTCATCCGTGTATTCATTTACCCAGCACATTTTCATCGACCCTTCTGTGGAAGGCATTCCGAGAGCAAATAACCTATTGAGAGTCTGCAGCCGGTGGTGGCCTATAAGGGCTGATTGCCTGGGGTAAAGTAGTGAGAGGAACAAGGAAATGCTGATAACGTCTGGCTGGGAATCAGGACAGGCTCAAGGAGGAGTGGTTGCAGGGCCTGGAAGGATGGGTAGAAGGTCAGCATGCAAAGAAAGGGCAGACTTCCGCGTGCATTGTGTACCCCACCTTGCACCACCTCGTATGGGCCCATCCCCCAATGTGCGAATTGAGGCTTAGTCAACGAGAGCGTTTTGTTTGCGGACACTCAGGCATTACTTGGGGGAGCACACATTGCTCTGACCTGTCTGGATTTGAAGCAGATGCGCTTAGCAATAGCCGTTACCTGCGTCCTCTTTCTTATCACTGTTACTCCCTCCTGAGTTCCACGGAGTATAATCCATGAGCCCAGTGCTGGATCCTTCAGCGTCTGGGCTACAGAGAACAGGTAGGAAGGAGCGTCAAGGGGTAAGAAGAGGACCGGGGTCCAGCGTGCCCTGGGGTGTGTTAGAAGACACCGGTGCCCTGGGCAGCTCCGGGTGGGGCCACATCATAAGATGTCTGGGTCTCAGAAAAGAACTGGGGCGTTGGTGTAGGGTGGCTGTCTGAGGACAAGGGACCATACAGCATGAGATTTGAAGTGTATCACAGCAGCAAAGGGGTCTCCATGGACTTGGGGACTATGGGATGGATTTTCAGACATCCTCAGTTCAGCAGATGAAGTCCGCATGACTGAAAACCAAGCCTCGGGTCCCGTGGGTGTGGGTCCCTTGCAATGGGAAAGCAGAATAGCATTTGGAATGGTTCTTGAAAAATCCCAAGATGGCGCTATGGCAGGAAAAGCTGCCAAGACCGACCCTGAGTCTCTGTGTCTGGCTCCTATGATATATACATGCAATCCTCCAAGCATCCGAAATAAATCTTGCCAGGACTAATAGCTGAACAACATTCATCGGGGGGAACGTCTAAATTTGAGTGATAAATTAAGAACCAGTTTGTTGACACCATTTAAATTTAGTTTCCATGCTCTTTAACTCTTTCACTGTGTTAACTGATTTCATTTTTTTCCCCCCAAAATGGGTTAGAAATCCACAAAAGGACAAAAAGCTGATATTTTGACTGTTTTACGCGTTTAATGATAACAATTTGAACTGCTTTGTATATAAATGACATTGTTCTTTGTCGAAAAATTTCGGATATATTCATTCAGATATATCCGACCATTACGGCAAAAGGGTTAAGAACCCTTGGTGGAGGGGGAAAAAAATATCTTAAGACATGTGTTGCACGGGCAACAGATTTCAGAGCAGGCGGAGACCGATATGTTTTTCACTTAGATGGACTGCAGCTCTATATTCACAGCTAACTGACATGTGGTCTTGCTGTGAACCCACAAATGTTTGGAGAGCTTTCGGGTTGTTAGTACTGTAAGCCATGCCACGAGGTCAGAGGGGACGCTGGAAGACAGAGGTTAAATGGCCATCATGCCCAGCCTCACACAGCTAGGAAGTCACAGAGCTGGGACCTGATCCCAAATTGTCAGCCCCTGGCGTCACATGTGCACGTCAACAGAAAGAGCAGAAACAAATCATACTAAACAAGGCACCAAAACACAAAACACTCCGGAGCCCAGAACAAAGGGTGTGGACACACCGTCCTGGTCACGCTCACACACCCCCGAGAATACCAGCATCAAGTGAAATACAGTTTTCTCCATCAACCAGTAGGCTGGGATTTTTAAAAGAGAGAAAAAAATATTTTTGAAACCGAGTGTTTTTCTAGTATGTGGAAAAATCCAGGACGAAATAGATTATCAAAGTAATTTTGGCTGTTCCCTTCCCTTTCTCCCACCACTAAATAATAATCTTCAAAGACAGGACCACATATACCTATTAGAAATAGAAGGTGCCTCCTGTTTTATCAAGAGACTGTGATTTACCCCTTTCCTTTGAAGATGAGTGTTCCTGGTGAATAACAGAGAAGGGTGGTAACGTAAGGCCCTAACTCAGAGATCTGTGTGTAGTAAAAGGCAGCTCCGTTCCTCTATTTGAGCAGCTCCACAATGCTCCAGGGGAAGAGTACAGAGAATAAGCAATCTATCACTTTACAAAAAAAGGTATAAAAATTCAAATTTGAGGATAAAAAGGCAAACACCTGTATAGCTACCAAACAGTTCTTTGGGGAAAGAAAAATTTATTTTTGATTCTGCAGATGTCCGACATAGAGATTGCTCAGCTCTTCCTGGGCGAGGGAGCCTGAGGTGGACTGACTGGCTTTTAAGTCAATCTTCCAGTTCATTTCTGGCAGGATGGAGCTAAATTGGTAATAGCAGAATCTGTGTGCGTGGCTTTCAAAAGCAAGTGGGAAATACAGTCCTTAAAAGGAATCTGGTCCAGGATCCTGCCCTCTCTTGGGTTTTAAACACACAGAGACGTGACACGAATGCCAAGTTTGAAACACCCTCCAGATTTGCAGCGTTCTGAGCAAGAGCCAAAGGGGCTTCCCATCTCTGTCACTGCTGTGGCCCTGGCTGACCCTGGGTGAGGATGGACTCTGAGTGGCTCCATTGTCACAGGAGGGGTTCCTGAAGGAAATCTGTGGTACCTAGGAGGAAAGGGAAATGAGAGGACCTGCTGTGAAGAATCTTAATGTTACCCACTTCCTTTTTAAACTCTGCTGGGGGACATTCGCCATGTCCAGCCCAGCAGGTCTGCATGCCAGCCTGACTTCATCTGTAAAAGGCCCATCTGCTGAGCACATGTAAATTGGCACAGACCTGACATCCCGCCTCTCCCAGCTCCAACTGTGCTGTAGACGGGACGGTTCTATAATGCAGTCCTTTTAATAGAATCACCTGTAACATATTATCACCTGTAACATATTATTACATATTATAACTAGGCACTGTGTTTCCTAATTCTTCCCAAAAAGACCACAGAGAGGCCACATTCCATTGCCTAAGCTTGACTGAGGTCACAGGCTCTTTGGGGACCCTGCAGACACCCAAGACAATTGTTTTTCTTTGATTCTATTAATTTATTTCATATTTGGATCACGACAAAAGTCACCATATGCCTGCAAATTATCAAAGCGGATTAAATGGGTGTGTGAAGCTTACTCGTGGGAAAGTGGCTACAGTTTTATGTAAAAAAGCTGTAAGGATAACGTGAAAAGGACCCTGGCATTTCGTGCCTAGTTCCAGTTGGTTCAGACACATGAATTCTCTGTTTTCATCTGCTGCAATTTTCACACGCAGTTTTAGACCTCTGTCAAACAGTGTTTGATTTAGCAGTCCGCTCTTCAGAAAGTTATAACGTTGTGAAATAAACAGGACATCAATCAATTATTTCATCATTGTTTGAAAATTATTTTCCTAAAAAATTCAATAGTTGGGGATTTTGTGGAACACAGAATTTATATCTTAAAAACAATTTAACCCGTCCTACTCTAGGGTCAACGAATCCCCATAATTTGAGGTTTCTAACACCTCGATTAAGGTGTAACATACAGACCGTAAAATTCCAGTTGAATAATTTTTACCGCATGTATGGAGTTCTGCAACTGTAGTCACGATCTAATATTAGAGCATTTCCTTCATCCCCCAAAAGCTCACCTCTGTTTCCCATTTGCAGTCGGCCCCTATCCTCGGTCCCAGACTCTTGTAATTCTGGATTTGATAGGTTTGGGCTTTCTCAAAGCTGAGAAAATGAAATGTTAACTGAGGTCCTAGCGTGGGGAAGATTGCTCCTGAGGGCTGTGTGTGTGCACATGCAGGCTTATCAACCCTCCTGGATGTGTTAGAATTGAGCCTCCCTGCTTCTTCCTTTTTGTTTTAAGCAGAAAACACACAGGCTGCAACTTTAAAGGGTTCACGCTGGAGTGCAGGAGGTGACAGAGCTAGGAGCTTGCAACCTGTTAGTCAATATATACAAAGGGTGCCAAAAAATATATATACACATTTTCAGAAGGGAAAAAACTATATTAATTGTAATACTCAATATATACCGATCACAAAAGATGAATACAAGTCCCGTGTGACTTCTGCAATGACAAGACGTGCTCAAAGTGGTTCCCATCAGCGTCCAGACACTTCTGATGACGGCGAAATCTTGCTTGAGCCACGTTGACCAAAGTGTCCACTTGTATCCATTTTTTTGGCACCCCCGGTATATTTCTCAAATGCCCTGTCTACATTTCCAGGCTGCAGTGTTTATTAGACTAAAATGACGGTCCGTTTGAGTTCTGTGCTCACACATTTAATCGGCTTTTCGCCTCTGGTAGCATGGCACCATCTAATACATTAGGGATTGGGAAAAAGAAAGGAGAGGGAGAGAGTAAAGAGAGAGAGGGAAAGAGAGATTCTGAAGAAGAAAACATGATGGTTATAACGTGTCTAAATTTGGGCCATGGTATCTATTGCTTAGTCAGTGTCACCTTTGGTCTTTGGCAGTTAAACAGTTACGCATGCTTTTGTTTCTTCATTTTTAAGCTCTGACCCTTCTTCTTTTGAGCCTCGAGTGTGAGAAATACACAAATTTCATCCACAATGGAATGCTAAGCCTCCACCTTCTTAACGCCCATCGCAGCGTAATTTCTGTGCATGTTCTCACTTGTCGTCTCTGTCAGGCCACTGTTTCTCCATGACACCAACACCTGTCCTTGTAAACCACAGGCACGTCCATCTGGAAAGCCTTCTTCTTCACGCCCAAGTTCGCCCCGGAGGGCGCCAACGGGTGCTTTCCCACCCACGTGTGTTTGTGTTACGGGCACTTCGTCACCCACCATCACCCGCCATTGCTCTTCGATCTTTCCAAAGACCCCAGGGAGAGAAACCCAGTAAGTCCCACGACCGAGCCCCGGTTCCAGGAAATCCTGGAAACCATGCAACGCGCTGTGGATCGTCACGCCCAGACCGTGCAAAGAGTCCCCAATCAGTTGTCTCTGGGGAACATTCTGTGGAAGCCGTGGCTTCAGATGTGTTGCTCCTCCTTCTTCAGCCTCTCTTGCCAGTGTGACCAAGAAACACAGGATGGACCGGTGAGCCATTAGCTGCTGTGCATCTGGGGACACGACGGACACATGGTGTCCACCGCAGCTCTTTCATTACAAAGGCACACTGGGGGTGACGATGGGTCCAACCAGTGCTGCCAGCACTTGGACCTGGGATTCATTTCTCTATCTCATCACTGAAAGCCCCAGAAAGAGCCGCCCAGCGACCCTGTGGGGAAGAAAAAAAAAAGCCAAGGTTTGCCGATTGTAGAGGGACAAATGTTCATTGGACGTGTACGTTCTGTGGCCAGCTCCAGTGCAGACAGGTGGTACGATAGTGCAAAAGGCCACTTGGTCACCCCTCGACAAGCGTGTGTGATCAGCCGTGCGTGGTGGCTGTTAACCCGCAATCCCATACGATGGCATGGCCGCCATCACACCGCCACTGCTCCGATAAAATAGGGAATCCCACGTTTCAAAGCCTTTAGTAAATCTTCACCCACGCAGCTTTATACTCAGTAAAGGGCCGTCTTCCATACCAATAACAGGTGATGAGATACGTTCCTGTGTAGTTATTGGAAGGCAATTATTAGCAGTATTATTTAGAACATAGGAAATGCTATTCAGAATTCATATATTTAGATATAACGTTTATTTCTTTCCTTGAGAAGGTTAAGATATTTCAAATATGGAACTGCAAAGTTATCACTATCTAACTAAAAGCAATCGCCTCACAGACAGATTCTGACTTTCAATGTGGATTTCCCATTCCAGAAATTGCTGAAAACCTGTCACATTGTTTTAGGAAACAGTCTTATTAAAGAGCGCACTAAAGTGTTAATACTATGTTAGGATTATTGCTGATACCATTTTGCAGGAACTGCTTAAAGCCGCTTAATTTATGTGTTATTAATATTAATTTATGTGTTATTAAAGTCATTAATTTATGTGTTAAGATGATTCTCTTTTCTCAAAGTTTAACATACTCAATGCCAGTGGACTTTTAGAGAACTCTTTATGATGTGGGAGTGTGTGTTGGAGGATTAAGTAACTTGAAACATGTTTACAGGTTATGTGAACACATGTTTACACATAGAGTCATTGTTTATTCTGTGCAATGTCAATGGAAAATGAAGGAAACGTATACCTCTAGAGGTAAAATGAGCTTTTCAAGAAGCATCTGCCTCGGAATAATGTAGCTCACCCTTACTTTTCAGGGTTTTTGAAAATCAGCTGTATTTCTAATAACCATTTACCCTCTGAAAGTTCTGCTTCCAATGTCCAACAGGAAAATAGAATTCTTTGGTCTGGGAGAGACCGAACCTTGAAGACCTAGGTTTTTGTTTTGTTTTGTTTTGTTCACAGAATGGTCTGGCTACTGGTTTTCCAAGCATCCATTGTTATTACCTCTTGAGTTGTATGTCCAAATTTCAGTGGGTTTGGAAGCTTTAAGTATATTCTTAACAAAAACAAACAAACAAACAAACAAAAGACGTCACATTCTCAGCGTTTCATAGATATTACAAGCTAAGCAAAGAGTAATATGTAGAGAAGCATTGTTTTAAGAGATCAGTAACAGTGCACGAAAGACAACAATGCCGCTTGTGTGTCACGGTCCTCAAGGATTCAGGAAAGGAAACAGACTTGCTTGAGATTGCTCTGAAGGTCACACAGGGAAGAGAGGAGAAAAGAAACAGGGAAAGTGTTTGGTCTGCGTCTGTAAAGTGAGTATCTCTGGTTCAGGCTTCTTAAACCCTCATTCTACTCATGTTAATAAGAAGTGAAAATAAAATTTTTCTTGACGAAAATGTCGTGCTGCAGTCCCTTGCTTTCTCGGGTTATTCCATCCAACAAATATGTGGTGTGTTTACTGTATTCGGTAATGGGGAGGGCAAGTTTGAGTTCAACAAATATTTTGTGGAGTCCAGAAGGCTCAAGGGAGGGACTAAAAGTGCAGAGATGGATAAGAAGAAAGAGAGACCCTGAACTCCATGGTGAGAGGGCGAGGCAAAGCCAAATTACCCATCATGCACACTGCCTCGGGCCTTTTCAGGGGCTCACCAAAAATGCCTTTTTTTTTTTTTTTTTTTTTTTAAATTTCACTCATTCGCCACCTTCTTGCCCTCTGTCAACCATCAGCTTGTTCTTTATATCTATGGGTCTTTTTCTGTTTTGTTTTATTGATTATTTATTTTTAATTGATTTTAAAATGCATTTCTATTTATTATTTACTTGTTTGTTTACATCCCACGTATAAGTGAGATCATATGGTGTGTGTCTCTCTCGGTCTGACTTATTTCACTTAGCATAATACCCTGTAGGTCCATCTATGTTGTCACAAATGGCAAGATTTCATTATTTCTTATTGTGGAGTAATATTCCATTGTGTGTGTGTGTGTGTGTGTGTGTGTGTGTGTGTGTGTGTGTGTACAGAGGGTGCAAAAAAAAAGCATACAGATTTTAAGAAAGGAAAAAAGTGTATTAAAATTGTAATAGTATATACGGATAACAAACGATGAATACAAGTCACGTCTGCCTTCTGCAATGACAAGAGGTGCTCAAAGCGGTTCCCATCAGCGTCCAGACACTTCTGATGACGGCAATGACTGCTTGAACAACGTTGACCAAAGTGTCCCCTTGCATACATTTTTTGGCACCCCCGATGTATACACTGCATCTTTATCTATTCATCTATTAAAAGACACAGACAAAAATCTGGATTTCTTTTAAAATCAGAAGGAAAAAATGAACACGTGGTGGTGAAGATTGTATGCACACATGGGTACCACCACAGTTGTAAAACCCAGTTTCAGATTGTTTTAATATGTTTTACGTTTGTATGTAACATTGCTTTGTCCTAAAACATGCCTGTATGTTTCCCCTTCATGGGCCTGTGTATGTTTTAATGGGACCTGCCCCAACCACATGAAGCTGCTGCTTTTCTCCACAGATTTGAGAGCTGACAAGCTTGAAGAGTCTAAAGTTTGATATGAAAAGCATTGTTCTGTCTTTCCGGATTCCTCAGGGAAACCAAAACCGGGTCAGGAGAACCCCCTGGAGTGGTGAGGAGGAGAAGGAAAATTGAAGGGACTCAGATAGGCTCGCTTCGCATCCAACAATTCTGGATGAAAGCTACAGTGTGTCCCCAGGAAGGTGGGCAGGCGATGGATGGTGTCAGGGAGAGGTATGTGCAGACAAAAGACACTGAGCTTGTAGAGGTTCCTCTCCACCTTTCAAGTGATGGAAAAGCCAAACGTCATTCCGCCCTCTTTAGTCCTCAAAGAATGGGGTGTGTGATGGTGTGATGTAAATGACAGCCGCCCTGGAAATCCTAGCTGACTGACCTCCACTTCCATTCCGTCCACCCGGCTTCCTGCAGGACACCGTCCTGCCTGCCTGGGACCACGTGAGTTGGGGACGTTAGCCCGGTGACATCCTTCATTTCTTCGGATCACAATCTGCTTCTGCATTGCTAAAGCTACGTGTAGGGAGCGTCGCCTAATACCATTTCTTTATGTCATGGGCTCTGAATAAAGTGGTCTCATAATCTACCTGTACTGAGCAGTACCAAATATTATGTTAGAGCAGCCTTTTCAAAGAAGGAGACGTCAGCTTTCCGAATGAGAATGCTAGAAGCTTAAAAACGACTCATGCATGGGTTTATGCAAAGTAGATATTGTCGTGTTGCCATTTGTCAGTTTTCCAGGCAGAACTTCGTGGACCTTCCTTCCAGGAGACCCTCAAATGTTTACTCTTGAAATGGTTCTACTCACAAAGTCCAAACAGTTTAAGCGGCTTGTCATGGCAACGGTGTTTGTCTTACGCAGCAAAAACATCACATCTTCAACGAAGCAATTTGTACAGTGTCTGGGTGTTCTTTCTCCAGTAAGTAAACCTAATCACTTTTGTATTGATGTCTTAGCTTATGAAATTGGCCTCCCTGACTCTGGGACAACTCTGAGTGTCAAACTACTTGACCTATGCTGCAGGATGATGGCGTTTTCCTAAGTGCAAAGCTTCCAATGAATATGTTTTTGTAAATACATCCTTTGAATTGCCTGTCCAAATTTGTGTTGTTTAAATTTAACACAGGGTGCAAAATGAAACACGTATTCCCAAAGATAAGGCATATTCCCTAGTGGGCAGAGCTCCATCTCAGTGGGTACCTAGCAACATGACTTTTCCCACTCTGTAATTGGTAGTAATGTCGGAACCCTCAGAGAAACTCAGGCTGGCCAGAAAGTTCCCGCTGTGCTCGTCACTGCTGAAAGCACAACATCCAAGGAAACACTCCGAGAAGGTCCTCAGGAATGGTGATGGCACAGTGGTGATGTGGGAGCCGGGGTCCCCCAGTCACCACCAGGGGCAGCTGCCCGGTCAACAGGTGACTGTCAGCTGAACAAGAGCTAAACTTTTCTTAAGACGAGGCAGCTAGAGTTAATTACCTCGACTAAATATGCTAGGTTGGCCACACTCTATACACTCAATTGGTGAGAGCTTTTTGGATCGTAAAATGATTTTTTTTTATTAACTGGTGCTGCTTTAAATAGAAGCTGTGTGCAATAACTCTGTGTGTGTGTGTGTGTGTGTGTGTGAGTGATGTGTTATTTCTTTTTAATTGCATTGGGGTACGAGTGCATCACAGGAGGTTTACCCTATCACATGTTTTTCAGTGTACAATGCAATATTAGCTGTGAGCATAGTGTTGTAAAGCAAATCTGTGGAATGTATCAACCTTCCGTAACTAGCACCCTATAGCCATTGGTTTGCACCTCTCCATTCCCCCAGCCCCTGGCCAACCCCACTCTGCTCTGTGCTGCTATGAGTTTGACTATTTTAAGTGCCCCGGAGAGCGGACTCATGCAGTACTGGGCCTTCTCTGACTGACTGCCGTCCCTTAGCCTAATGTCTCGACGTCCGTGCGTGTTGTTGCAGGCAGCAGGAGTTCCTTCTTTCTTAAGATAGAGAGGTGGCTATTATCAAAACAAGAAGGCACTGAGAGTCGATGAGAAGGTGGAGAAATTGGAACCCTCAGGCACTGTAGGTGGGAATGCAAAATGGTGCAGCCGCTATAGAAAACAGTATGGAGGTTCCTCAACAAAATAGAGCTGCTGTGTGACCCAGCCATCCCGCTTCCGGGTATTTATCCAGCAGGACTGAATTCAGGATCTTGAAGATCTAGATGTTTGTACCCCCATGTGCATTGCAGCATTATCCCCAGTAGCCACGATGTGGAAACAAACTAAATATCCGATGACAGAGGAGTGCACAGAGGAAGTGTGGTGTGTGCCTTCATTCCTCAAACAGTACCAGCTATATGGAGGTGGCAAAGAGACAAACTTTAAGATCACAATATAGTGGGGACTACCACCGCGTGGCTAGGACCCAGAATTGTGGAGGTGTGACCTGCAGCTACGATGGGAGTGAGGAAGAAGGCAGAGTTGAATGCTTTGCGCAGCCAACACGTCGATGGTTACTTATGGGCTGAGGTTCTTTCTCACAGTGGAACGTTCCATTTTGCCTCGGTGGTCACCTGAGGATAGAAGAGTTCAAAGTATATTGCATCTCTGGAGGGATGATGGTATTTTAATGGCAACACTAAATGGATATCTTTTTATAAAATTTTCTTTGAATTCTCTATAAACTTTATCCCCTTCGAAATACTAAAAACAAAACAAAAAACGATTCCCTGTGCATTGGTAAAGGAGTGCAGTCAGTGTGACGTTTCAGTTTTGTGGGTCAGAGTTCAGTGTTAGGAAAAGATCAAAAGACGACGTCCTATGTTTAAGCTACTTCTTTCAGCAGCCTTTCAAATACTACCGCGTAACTTGTGTTTAATATTTTCATTTAATTCATGAGATGCTTGCTTCTCGGGCTTCTCTTGAAAAGTCAGGGTTGAAAACATTCCGTTAATGCAAAGCGTCAGGTCTGTGTTAAAAATCGGAGAGACATTCTGCAGTAAGGTTTGGAAGGAGCGTTGTCTAGTGCCTCTCGGTGAAGGTGCCAAGTGCTGTACGAAAAGACTGGGAAAACTCAGAGGTTCAAATAATTCAGGAAAGGGCATGCACAACATTTTATCAGACAAGGGAAATGCTCTGGGTCAGCAACTTCTAAGAGAAAGCGGTATCAGACAGACCATCCATTAGAGCTTGTGTCAGGGAGCTGTGCCCACTGTCACATTAGGGGCAGAGGGAAGGCTTCTGCTGTATATCCCGCCCCACTGAAGGTGACCTGCAAACCATCCCTGAGGCCCCGTGCAGAGGTGGTGGGCTGCTGTGTGGGATGAGGTTTGCTGACACTCATTCATCCCAGGCTTTTGTGGGTTCCTCTGTGCAATCATCACTGCATATCTATGTTACAGTTACCCTATTACAGATGAGGAGACAGGTACAGAAAACAGGACATAAACAGGGTGCTTTATGCTTAGATTGGTGTAGTGATTGCTCGGTTAAAAAAATAAAGAAATGGGTAGATTTTCCAGATCTCCGTGTATGACTGCACATGTTGTCTACTGCACAACTCCAGGGGTGACACAGGCACAACGCGGTGTCAAAGAGTGCCTCCTACGTACATTTGTGCACCACCTGCACCACCGTCTGTAGTAGTATTGGTTGGTTACATTGTGGCATTGCATACATAGATGAATCTGTGTCACTGATAGAACTTACTATACCAATTTACTTAGCAAGGGACCCAGGAGAACTCTGTGTGAATTAAGCCCATGCATTGAATCCATAAGCTGGCATATAGACTTGAAGACTTTTCCAGAGCCGGAGAAGTAATCTGAGTGTACCGATCGTTCAAAGAGTTCAAATTCATAGTTGATTTTTTGCATTCAAATAAAAAGGCACCTGGTTTTGAGTCTATTGGCTTGTTTACTGTCCCACAGCCATCACCAGTGTGTTTGCGAATGGTCTCCAGCACTTTCCACTGTCCAGGCACATAACAGCCTTGTGCTTTTGGCATCCCGTGAGCCTTGAGGAGAAAGGCCCCATGTTACTTCAGCGCCAGGGCCCCAGTTGCCAGTATAAAAATCGCCCAGCACTTTCTCAACATCCCAGATAGAGGCTGCATCTCCACACTGGATTCAGAGTGCAGGTGACACCAAACAGCCCCAGATGACCCATGGTGGACATTTAGGAAGAGAAAGAAAGAAACCTGTGTTGCATAAGCAACTGAGATTTGGGTGTTGTCACTGTACCTCAGGCAGGCGGATCGTGAGCGACTCGTGTCATCACTCTGTACCTGCAAAGGAATAATTATTAAATTTTGAAAAAAAAATATTAATACTTCGTCACTCATCGTCTTCCCTTAGAGAAATTGGGCTAAGGTATCATGGGGCATTTTTGACATAGGAGTATTTGCAGCTTAGAAAAACACTTTAGATTGTTGCAAGAGAGGAAACGTGAGGATGGTTTTGGGCCAGGGTAAGAAAAAACAAACAGAGTAACAAAACAAAACAAAACAAAATGAATGTTTAGTTGAGGTTGACCGTATCTTCAGAAATGTACGTACAGATCTATCTCCTCACCTTTCCTGAGTGGATATTAGGGAGGTAAGTATCACTGCATTTCTTAGGTCACATGGAAATTTAGCAGCCATTGTACGAGTTCGGTTCCCTTTGCAGTAACAATAACAACAAGCCCTACATTTGAATGCCATTTGAAATGTTTAACACGTTTAATCCCGTTTAATTGTATGTTAACATTTTTGACAATATATTTAAAGTTCAAAGATTATAGAGCAGGAACAATAACGCTTCTTTCCACCCTGCTATTAGCACTTTGAATCCAACTGAACCATCTTTTGACCTTTTGTCATTTAAATTCATTTTGCCCCCATTTTATTCCCGTACCCAAAACAATTAATGTTTAGTGAATCCTGGTGCTACAAAAATTGTATGGTGCTATTATTTTCCTTGACAGTGTTTGAAAGGGCAACTCGTGTTAGGGAAATATTTAAAACCATATTGTACAATTTCCATCAGAGCAAAGCACCATTAAAGATGTTCCAAGACCAAAAACAGTTCTTCTCATGTACAGTTGTTTGAATTCAGTGGTGATGATGATGATGAGAAATGAGACACGCAGAAAATGAGACAATGAGTTATGTGTTCCAAGGGAAGACGCAGACAGAAGGCAAGAAGAAGACAAGTGTGAGTTATGGAAGCGAATCTTAATCTTCCTCACTTCTGTTTGTGGTGCAGTTATCTTACGAGAAGACAAACTGGAGGAGGGGGATCCGACATCCCCTCGGTCACAGTGTGGCAATTACCCAGTAGGAATCCATCTTCAGTGATCTCAGATAATGTACAAGAAAGCCCCTGATGCATGCTTCTGTCCAAAAGACGATTTCACTCCAGGGCAGAGAGGAGAACGAGTGTTTCAGACCTTCACCCCTCACCGTCGGATATCTCCACAGTGTGCAGGAATCCAGCATCCGCTCATCACTTACTGTGCTTTAAAAATACCACTTTCTCTGCAAAAAATGATCTCTGTGCTCCTGTGCTCCACAGAAGCTTTCTAGAATGACAAGAAATCACTTCTGAAGATGCAGAGACTTTTTTTTCTAGCGAATGACAGTGCTGTTGAATTATCTTTTGATGACATCTGGCTACAGGCAGCATCGCTAACAGGGAGATGGCATGCTGCCCCATTTAGAAATTAATGGTGATGGCAAAACTGGTTTTGCTGCAGCCCAGGCAGCTGTGTTAATGGGTACTCCATGGTTACCGTGGGGACTTAGTGTTGCCCATGTATTTTGGAACATTCCGTGCTAGCACGGAGTAAGACCTGTCCTTCTCTTCCTGCTGCTGTCCGTTAACACTCAGCTCCTTGCCTAGGCTTCCAAGTTCTCCTTTTTGCAGTATGAACACGGAAATTGGCATACTGTGAAAGTGAATAGGATCTGACCCAATGAATCCATGTTACCCAAAATCACTCATTTTGAGAATTCAAGTCTAAGCTAAAATAATTCAGTTTCCACAACGTGAGGAATTCCGGTGGCTGAGGATGGAGGAT
Organism: Rhinolophus ferrumequinum; assembly: GCF_004115265.2. Lineage (NCBI taxonomy): Eukaryota > Metazoa > Chordata > Mammalia > Chiroptera > Rhinolophidae > Rhinolophus > Rhinolophus ferrumequinum. The sequence goes on along the minus strand of NC_046284.1, from coordinate 121,237,545 downwards.
GGTTGAAGACAGTGGAAGCTCTATTTGAAGGCTTCGTTGTGGTTAAACACGATTATTGCATGTAATATATTTTAATTATCCTAATAAGAGAGGATTACCCCATTAGAAAATGGTTTTCGGCAGTGCCATATGAAGGCCCGTTTAGATAAATCCTTCCTACTGTTTTAATTGTAGTTTGTAAGGACAGATGCAGACGGAAACATTGCCGTAAACCATTCCGTATTCAGTGGATGAATATTTTCCTGAACCATAAAATATGGATTTGCTACTGTAGGGAGTTAATCACATTGCCCTGGGTTTTCTTGTATCCTGGCAGAGAAATACAGAGTTCTTTCCAGCATGGAGCTCAGTTGTTTGATTACTTTGGGGTCCATTTTAGGTGCCAGTGCCTTTAGGCTTTACAAAAGCAAGATATCTTCATCAAACAGTGAAACGTGACATGGATTTCTGCAGCAGACTTGGCAATTTTTGCATTTTTACATTAAATGTGATATTGGTAAAGACCACTTATTTATACTTTGCATGGGGGTTGAAAGGAAAATGCTTTTAATTTGCCTATTGAAGCCTCAGCAATTTGGAATGAAAGCTTAGAATAAATAATGTATTCGGGTTTCTTGAGAGAGGCACAGATTGAACTGTTAAAATCCGGTCTCATCTCTGCTCTTCCAAATGGGAACAGAAAATACGAGGAATGTAATGTAATTGCTACCTGTATATTTAAACACACACACACACACACACACACACACACACACACAGAGTGTTGTGGAAAATTTCAAACAAGCAGAAAAGTAGAAAGACTGTATATTGAACCCTTCGTGACTTCATCCCCAAGCTTCAAATATTTTCACCATCGTGGCAATCTTCGAATACCATTGTAGCCACAATATGTTTAAATTTTGCATGGTCGTCCATGAGCGGAAAACAACAATTTCAATGTTTCAGGATATGCTGCATAAACTGCTCTAATACTTTTGTTTGGAGTGTATGTATTTTCCTAGGGGTAAATAGCGAAGAATCTGAATTCAATAAAGACAAAACCATATCAGAGTTCTCTGCATGTCACACCATCTCAAAACTTACAACGGCTGGATGCAATACCTACTTATTTAGCTCTTGATCTTGCAGGTTGACATTTTGGCTGCCAACCAAAATGTTGGTCGTCTTTTCCTGCCTGGGATCAGCTCAGTGGGTCTTGGCGGGGCTTGCTCAAACATCTGTCATCGGTGGATAAACAGCTGGGCCCTACTTGTGCAGGTGGGAACTACTGGGGGCTGCTCTCTGTGTGGTCCCCTCATTCTCCAGGCTGGTCCCCAAGCCTGCAATTCCAGTGATTTCAAGATCAGCAGGAGAGGGCAAGCGTCGTGTGCAGATGCTTTGCACAATTCTGCTGGTGTCTTCTTGCTGTTCTCCGTTGGGCCCAGACATGTTACCTGGGCAAGCTCAGGTTGATCAACAGACCTCAACACTGAAAGGGAGGAACTGTAAAGTCACATTTCAATGGGATGTGCAGACACGAGAAGAAAGAATCAGTGGCCAGTATTACAACCCACTTCGTAAAATTAAAAGTTTTAGCAATAAAAGCAAAAGAAAATGATATCGACCATTGGGGAAAATGGCGGAGTAAGGATCTCCAAAATTTCTCTTCTCTAAAATCAGGGATACAACTGGAAAAAGTTGTCAGAAATAATTTTTATAGGAATACTGGAAATTAGTCAAAGGCTCGGAGCAGTCCAGGGAACATTTATTCAAGGAAAAGAATTGAATCTCGGTAAGAACGGTGGTATTGCGTGGGGTTGGAAAGGAAAATGCCATCCTCCACCTCCAAGCTAGCTTCTCAAAGCAACAGTTCATCTGTCCATCCCTCATCCCTAAAGGATGGCTTCTTTGTCTCTTCTTGACTTTACTTAGAGCTTGCCTAGTACAAAAAGCCTTCTTCCCTGAGAGAATGAAGTAGTGATACATGCAACGACGTGGGAGGAACTTGAGAATAAGTTAAGGGAAGAAAGCCGTATATAAGGGACCATGTAGTCTATGATTCCATTGATAAGAAATTTCCAGAATACACAAATCCATAGACATTGAAAGTAGAATACTAGTTGCCAGGGTGCTATGAACTGCATATTTGGGTTTTCCCCCACCCCCAAATCCTTATGTTGAAATCCTTACCCACAACGTGATGGTACATGGAGGTGGGGCCTTTGGAAGGTGATGAGGTCATGTGGGCAGGGCCCTCGTGAATGGGTTCAGTGCCCTTATAAAGAAACCCCAGAGAGCCCTTTCTACCACGTGAGGACACAGTGAGAAGATGGTCATCTGTGAACCAGGAAGCAGGTTTTCACCAGACACCCAGTCCGCCAGTGCCTTCATCTTGGATTTCCCAGTCTCCAGAAATGTGAGAAATCAATGTCTGTTGTTGAAGCTACGTTATCTATGGCATTTGTCTTATAACAGCCCAAACAAAGGAAGACAGATGGGCTGAGAGGAAAAGGATTGGGGGGAGGGGGACTTGTAATGGGTACAGGGTTTCTTTGTGCATGAACGTGTTGTGAAATTAGATCGTGGTGACGGTCACACAACTTTGTGACACTACTAAAAGCCACCACGTCGTCGACATTCAAATGCTGACTATTATGGGATGTGAACTGTATCTCCGTAAAAAGAGATAAAGTCCCATTATTTCAATAACTTTTTTAAAAAAAAAGGTAAAGCAACTCTCTTTTATCCTTCAGTTATTCAAAATTGACACCACGGATAGAGTTCCCTATAGACTGTTTAACTTCTATACCATTTTTAAGATGGATACATAGACTTTCGATGATACCCTGTTCATTTAGTTTGCCTGATGAACAACCCCCCACCTATGCTCCAGCTGTTCTGCATTCCTTGAATGCTCCCTTCTCTACCCACCTACACCTCTCCTCAAATATATGAGCCACTGTTTACCTTAGAATTCTCAGTCACCTCCTCTCTATGAACTATGGTCTCCCCTACGGAACCCAAAACCACTGCTGTCATAGCTTCCGTAATATGTGGTTTCAGCTAGACGTGTTTTAGACTGCCAACTCCTGGAGAGAAAGACCAGTGGTCATGCATCTTTACGTGCAGAGTGCACAAAACTGTGCCCAACACCCTCACAGAATACGTCTCTTCTCTGGACACTGGGAGCGTATGTCTACCACGATCTCCAGAACATTGAATCCTCAGCCAGCCCACACTGTCCATTCTTCCAGCTCTGCTCATGCTGTGGAGACACCTGAAAAACAGAGCAGTGCCAAGAGAGGTGAAAACTTATGTCCACATGAAAACTTGCCCACGGATTTTGTAGCAGCTTTATTCATAATTGCCAAAACTTGGAAGCAACCCAGATGTTCTTCAGTAGGTGATGGAAACACAAACTGTGGTCCATCCAGACAATGGAATATTATTCGATGCTCATAATAAATGAGCTACCGAGCCATGAAAAGACATGGAGGAACCTTAGTTACATATTGCTAAGTGAAAGAAGCCCATCAGAAAAGCATACGTACTGTAGCATAGCAACTCCATTACACTGTGGAAAAGACAAAACACAGAGACAGCAAAAAGTCAGTGGAGGTTCATCAATTGTAACACATGTGCCTTCTGGCGTGGGGTGCTGAGAGTGGGGCAGTCTGTGCACGTGTGGGGACAGCGGTATATGGGAAATCTGTGTGTGCCTTCCTGTCGATTTTGCCGTGATACTGAACTTTTGTAAAAAATAGTCTTACACACACACGCACATACACACACACACGCACACTCATGCACACACAATGGTGATAAGTGGGGCTGCCAGGTGGTCTCCTGCGTAGACACATGCAGCTTCTCCTGGGCCCTCACGTGCATGGTGAGGGCTCCTCCCAGAGGGAGTTCTCTGTACCTTCCTGGAATCTGAGCCCCGAGGGAGAGGCATCCCAGATCCAGGTCATACATTTCCCTTTGCTGCATGAACACAGTCCCCTTTAGAGCATACAGTGTCACCAACGCCCCTGGACGTGTGCGCCCTAGCCGTGCCTTGCTCCCATCGCTCCCTTTGCTCCAAGTCTCTGGCCTTCTCTGGCCTATCCAGCATGTCTGGGGCTCCAGCTGACAACTCAAGGTGCCCCCATTCCGGCCACTCTATTCTGAGTAGCCCTTGTGACCTGGCCCTGAGTAGTCAACCTGGTTCCCGGCTTTCATCCTTCACCGCCCTTCCGTCTCCAGTTCGGCTCAGTCGTCAATACTCTGTTATGGGATTTGCCCGCTGCTCATAGTTATGTCTGTCCCCTGGAATGAAAATGTGTCCCTTCCTGCCCAGCCATGGTCATTAGCTGCTATGATTCTGTGTCACGCATGTCTGTGTCCCTACCTGACTCTTTCTCTGAACCTCCTCATGCCTTCTCAGACAGTCCAATGACTTCTGCAAAGCGGCCTGGACATGTGCTGAGTACCTCAAGCTGCTGGCATGGTCTTTCCAACAAGCACACGTTTCAGACCCTCTCCTCACCTGAGGCAGCCAAAGGTGAAATCACTGCAGAGACCCACGTCAAGACAGCTGCCATCCAGAGTGGTCCGAATTCCCTAAATAAGAATCACTCTCTGACAAGTAATTATCCCTTAACATTCCTAACGACTCAGATTTACAAATCTGACACATTTAGTTCCTCATTAACCTAAAAATCGCAACTAAGTGACTGCTTTGGTGTGGTATGTTTATAACCTCTTCTTTCCTTGAAGGATGGTGTCTCGTTTTTCTTCGGGCTACTTGGAAAGAAACAAACCATCCGTGGCACATCCGGTAATAACAGATTCCAAATATTCCCTTGGTCCCAAATCCTAAAGGATACATGGGTGTATTTTGAAAGTTAGGTTTTTAGATTTTAGCAAAAGATAAATCAAAATGCAAGGCTCAGTTAGCTCTAGAAATAAAAATACTGTAGCTGTGAAGCAAAAAGTTATTTTTTTTCAGATAACACAGCCTTAAAATAGCTTTAACTCCAGTAGGAAAAGAGTAATAGGAATAGTGCTTCGGCCTTATTAAAATCATTCCAAATGATATATAACATGCATTCTACTTTCAGTTTTCCAAATGATCACATACTTGGGGTTTGTCAATCATAATTAAACTTTAGTCGTAGAGTTAAAGCCTGAAAACAGGGTAAAACAATTTGCATATGTTTCTTCTACCCCTTAATGAAATTGATTAGTTAATTATTCCCTTATTGTCTGAGCTGTTTTTGCGTTTTGGGGATAAAAGACATGAAACAGTTTTGCTGAGGCTCGATACTTTGAAGAAGGTGTAGATTTTCCAAGTGCAAAGCAGAATTAATCTGAGCCAAGGTATGGAGGCTGGCGCCCAGAATCCCGTAACTGGCTTTTACTCACTTATTGAACTGGTAGACATGTCACAGAAGGACTCAGCTTTATGTAGCCTGTGAATGCACAAACACCATCATTCTAGTGACTTAAAAGAGTAACATTTCTTGGGGATGTCAGGTGCAGTTAATATGTGTAAGCATTTAATAGTTTTGTGTAGGTGGCTGTCAGTGGATGTGGCTCAGAACAGATCTTTACTTGCATGTGGTTGTTTTTATTTTATCGTCAGTTCCTTGGTTTTGAGGCGGTTTGTTGGGATGTTAGTGCGTGTTCTGTTTAATTCCGTGTAGCAAAGAACCGTACTTGTGGACCTTCAGAGAAATGTTATCACCTCTGGCCCCAGCTTTGGCTTGCAAATGGCCATGTATTAGTCAGCTATTCCAACCATCACACTGCATAACAAGCCACTCCTCAGGCAAGGGCATAAAAATACACGTTTCTCCTTGTGCTCCTTGATTGGTCAAGTGGATACATGAAATTAACCATCATAGGGCATATCCAGTTCATGAGCATAGTTGAAACACGTAGGGGACAATGGAGCTGGAGAGTCTCATTCAAGGGCTTGGCCTGTATTCTAAAGACGTTGGGAAACCATCCAAGGATTACTGCAGGTATTAGCTGGGATAAAGGGTGTTTGCACCAGCAGCAGGGACCCAAATTAAATGTGACTTGTGCAACACTCAAGTTTATCTCCCTGCCAAGCAAAACGTGGGCTGGTATTTTGGGTGGCTTTCAGTAAGATTTTTGTCAGGGGTTCAGACTCCTTCTGTCTTGTTCTTTTGTCCACTTTGGGGTGCTGCTTTCCAAGACAGTTCTCCAGCATGGGACATTACAGTTCCTGGGAGGTGGGGGAAAAGTGGGGGTGGAGAGGGCGATGATGGCTCCACAATCCACCAGTGTATTTTAGAAGTTGGACAAATTTTGGCTCTCGTTGGCTGGAACAGAGTCACATGACAGAACCAAGCCGCAGAGGCATCTGGGAAATGGAGTCTCTAGCTGAGTAGCTGTGTGCTCAGAAAACAATTCTATAATTATGAAGAAAGAGCAGATTAGATACTGGCGTGAGACTGGCAGCCGCTAGGACCCTCCCTCGTGACTTACATCCTCGAGAGTCACCGGTCTTGCTTGCATTATGCCACTTTGTTCTCCTGCTGTATCCATGACGGAGTAATAATTTTCTCAGTTGACAAGTGAGAGAAAAGTACTTCCCCTGGAGGAGGGCATTTTCAGTGGGTGGATACAGCACGGACCGAATTCTAGGCAGCAGGTGGGAGAGGAGCCAAGGAAAGGAGGGTGAAATGCTAGTCTGCGTTCTAGCAACTTCAAGTCTGATAATGTTATCGAGCCTGGGTGCTTGTGTATCTGGTGCGTGTACTGGCTTGTGTATCTGGTGTGTGTGTGTGTGTGTGTGTCTGTATGTGTTCGGTATGCTTTTGTGTGTGTTAATTATGAGGGCTCAAAGATGAGAGCTGGATTGAAGGGGTAAGCATTGAAAGGCTTTCAGAAAGGGGCTGCAGTGTTTCTTGCGAGTTCATCTGTGGCAGCTGCCCCTTTGTTTCAGTGTCATGCGGCCTCCAGAGCCTGCGTGCATCGGTTGAGTAAAAGGACAGCAGACGGAAACATAGAGGGTTTTGCAATCAAAGCAGGTCAGTCTGTGTGCCCCAGTACAGACAAGTGATGCTCAAAACTATTTGATGGGGAGGCATAAATGACCGTCCTCTGAACTCTTCCCTCGCTTGTCAGTGAGGCACACTTTTGGGGGCTCAAAGAAGAAAAGGAAAGCATACGCTTGCAATCTCCGTTCCGGAATCAGAAGCGTTGTGTTTACAAGAGGCTCCTGTTTCTCCCAGGATGAGGCAGGACGCTATGACCCTGTACAGAGTTGCCCGAGCTGGACCCCTGCCCCCTGCTACTTCCCTCTGTGCTGAGCTTCTGCCACAGCCCTCGTCTCACGTCACATGGCACATGGAAATCACATTAGGATTGCAAATGAATTCAAGCAGATGCAATAAACTGGTTGCTGTCTTGAGATTTGACATCTATGCCAACCCATATATCTCTGAGGAAAGACAGCTGTTCCTCCTCTCTCCTTATTGACTCTGAGGCACCATTTAAAACGTTCCACAATCAAATACATGATGGCAGGACACGGAGTGGAGGGGTATAAATTCTATGTGTGGCAGCGTGTACTAGATGAATTTCAAGGGAATGGCTCTGCCTAGAACTCTTTTCTAGGTAACCTCCTTCCTGTCTCCCCTTAGGTGCCCTGCAACCACGCACACAGGCAGCTAGAAGAAGTACACGATGGCAGCACGTGTAGGCTGATAAGAAATGTGGCACCTGTGCGCGGGGGGATGAAAGCAGCAGCTAGACCAGTCACATTTCTTGCTAAGAGTTTTAATTTGGGAACCTCAAAAACTAGGCCTGTGGCTGGGTAACCTTCAGCCGAGATGTCGTGAGCAGTTGTATCTTTGGAGACTTTGGAGCCCCATGATGGTTGCAGTTATGAGAGAGAAGCCAGGTGATAGGGAGAGGTGGCCAGTAAGAGAACTGAGGGGAGCAGACAGGAAGAGAGAAGTAAAGAAGCAGAAAAGCTGAATGTGAGAGGAAAGACAGAGAGGACAAGAGGTGTTTCTGCAAAAATATGGCTCCCGTTCCAGTTCCCATGATGGTTGGCTATCTTCCTTTCCTTTCTCTGCATTTCAGGAGGTTTCCATGAGGTCTCACAATAGCTGCACTGCCACCCTCCCTGGGATATCTGATAGTTAACAACATCAAAAAAAAAAATCTCAACAGGATATCTGATAGTTAACAACAACAAAAAAGAAGTGCCCCATTGAAAATCAAAATTAGCTAATATTTCTTGCCAATATACTAGGTATCAGGCAATATTTGAAAACCTTCCTGTTATTTCTTTAAAAGTATCATAAAGTATTTCATACCCATTTCACAGATGTGGCCACCGAGACTGGAGAAGGCCCATCTCTTGTCCCAGCCCCCGTGTGAGTGTTAGGGCTGCAGCTGACACTTGGCCGTGTGACTCTGTATTATGCCACCAACCAGAGAAACTCGTGGGGATGCGTTAGGTTGTATGTTCAGCGGAAGGAAATGTGAGTTTTATACATGGTATCTTTTATGTGGTACTCGGTCCATTTATGATGTAAGATTCTCTACACTCTCACTGCACTGAGAACCTGGAAGTCCATTGGCTGACACACCTTCCGCTTTTCCACCTTTCCTCTCAAGTATCCTCCATGCCGTTGTATTTAATTTTATTTCTGTCTTGGGTGATGCCTGAGACAGGCTGTCCTGTTCTGAGGGGCTCTTCAGCTCTCAAATGCACTCACTGTCATCTCTGTAGGATTTTCATCCATCTGGATGTTTCTTGGGTGACTTCAGCCTCTTCCTGTCCAATCCTCACCTCTCACCAGATTTCCCTCTTCTCCAGAGTTCCTTTCACCCTCCCTTCCTGGTACCCTAATGTGTCATCCCCTTCTTTGTTGCGTCATAAACCCTTGCTACATCATAACACAGAAGTCCACCTGCCTTGGTTTTACTGCTGTCTCTTGGTCCAGCAATGGACCAAGGTTCCTTCTACTGCCCTCTATGTACAGCTCTCCTTTCAAAGGGGCCTGGTAGTCTTTTTGTAGTCAACTCCAGTGCCCTCTTTTCAGTGTCCAGCCTAGAGGGATACTCCACGCTACTTCACACAGGTCAGCAGTCTCCACTTGCACGACGCTCGTCCTTGGGTGACACCTCTCATTCTAACTCCTCCTCTTAGCTGATTAGGTCACTCTTTCCTTTGAGAAACTCTCTTTTCCCACCATTTTCCCCTTATCCTACCCCCTGCTGACTTGGTATTAAGTGGAGGTGTTGCTTCTTGAACTTTCTCCTGTCTCATTTCATACTCCCTCCTGGCTGTCACTCCTCCCTCTTGCCAATGACTTCCAACTCCTGTCACTAGGTCTTACCTTTACTTGAAGTTGCAGTCCGTGTTATAATTTCCTCACCAGGCACTTGAAAGTGAACACAGCCCAGACGGAATTAATTACCCTCCCTTTTCCCCCAAGGTGGGAAAAATTACACACAGTCCTGCCTTTTCTCTTGGATAATTGCATTACCATCTTTTGATTCGTTTAGCCTCGAAACACTGAAGTCACCTTTTCCTTTTCTTTTGCAGCGCTTCATTTAATTTTCATCGAGTTCTGTTACGTTCTCTTTAGAAATATCTCTTGAACTGGTACACTTTTATTGGTTTCCAAATGCCACTCTTTTAGTTTACGGTCTTGTCGTCTCTTATCTAGATTATTTTGGATTGATCATCTCTGCTACAGATTCTTGCCCACTCTTTTCTACCGACAAATGCTAGGACTGTCGTCTCTCTGGACACTCAATTCCTAGCCTTATCTTCCTGTCTCTGTTTGCTCTTTTCTCTTGATTTTTTTTATGTTGTAGCCATATCAGATAAATTGCTATTTTCTCTCCGTCACGGCCATGTGTCTAAAGTCCTTTTAACAGATCTTGCTGTCTGGAATGACTTTTCTCCTTCCCTGAGTGAAGTGTTTTAGTTTTCTGATGCTGCCATAAAAAAATTCTCACACATTTAGCAGCTCACAATAGCACATATTTATCATCTCAAACTTTTTTTTTTTTTTTAATTAGGGAATATTGGGGAACAGTGTGTTTCTCCAGGGCCCATCAGCTCCAAGTTGTTGTCCTTCAATCTAGTTGTGGAGGGCACAGCTCAGCTCCAAGTGCAGTTGCCATTTTCAATCTTTAGTCGCACGGGGCACAGCCCACCATCTCATGAGGGAATTGAACTGGCAACCTTGTGGTTGAGAGTTCACGCTCTACCCAACTGAGCCTTTTGGCTGCCCCTCATGTCACACTTTTGTGGGTCAGCATAGGTGGGGGAGGGGTTTGGTCTGTTTCTCTGGGTTTCACAAGGCTAAAATCAAGGTGATGGAGACGCAGGGAGATACATGCTTTCAGACACATGCAGGAGGTTGGCAGATTCGGCTCCTTTCATCTGTAGGACTGAGTTTCCTATTTCCTTGCTGGCTGTCAGCCAGGGGCCATTCTGAGTTTCTCATGGCTACCTGAGTCCCTTGTCATGCTGCCCCTTCTATCTTCCAACCAACAATAGCACACTGATGACTTGTCATACGTCAAATCTCTCTGACTTCTTCGGCCACATCTCTCCCTCTCCGGCTAGAAAGAGTTCTCTGCTTTGTAGGGTTCATGGGATTGCATGGGACTAACCTGTATAATTCAGGATTTTCTCCACCCTATCTTAAGGTCACTATCCTTAGTTACATCTGCAGATGTAATCATTGGGTAATTGAACGTGTTCATGAGTTCAAGGCATGAGAGTGTGCACATCTTTAGGAGGCAGTCTGCTTACCACAAAAGCCCAATGATTTTTCAAAATGCAAACTCTATAAAGCGACGTCGCTGAGTTATGCCCTTCAAAATATTATCGTAATGTTGTACTTATTAATATTCTCTTAATGCACTACCTGACATTATACAGTATTTTATTATAGGATCTTATTAGGTTGTCTCCCACCATCAATGATAAATAACACGAGTTCAGAAAACACATCTGATCACCTTGATATCCACGTGCAGAATCTAGCACAGTGCTTTGCATGCATTTTTCAGATAAATTGAATATGTTCTCCCATAATTTGGTGAAAGTTTAATAAACCCTTGCGATGTCACAAGGGGACCTCTAGGTTATCAACAATTTGAAGGCATCAGTTAATGCAAAGCATGATAGGTAGATCTTCCCAAGTGTTCTCTGACTTACCAAGAAACAGAAGTACCCAACACACTCATTGTATCAGGTGTCTGTTGCTGCATTACAAGATCCCACAAATGTATGGGCTTAAAACAACACCCATTTATTAGCTCACAGTACCTGTGGATCAGGAATCCAGGCACAGCTTGTTGGGTCCTTTGCTTCAGGGTCTCTCACAAGGCACCAGTCAGTATGTCAACTAGGGCTGAAGTCTTATCTGAAGGTTTGACTGGGGACGACGTCGTCTCTATGCTGACGCGGTTGTTAGCAGGTTCAGTTTCTTCCACGGTGTTTGACGGATGCCTCTCTCAGGTGCTTTCCACATGGGTGAATCCAATCTGGCAATGTGCATCTTTCAAATGTGTGAGTCTAGATTGCAGGAGAGACCAAACGCAAGGTGAAGTTATACTTTTCTGTAACCTAATGATGGAAGTGACGTCCCACTGCCTTAGTTATGTTCTGTTTGTTAGAAGCAAGTTACTAAGGCAGCCCCCACACAAGGGAAGGTGATGGCATTACCAGGAGGTGTGGATTACCAGGAGGTGGGAACCCTGGGGACATCTGAGGGACAGCCTGCCATGTCCATCCATATAGGGACCAAAGTATGTAACCACACAAAACCATTCAGTAGATTGAGGAATGCGTGCATTGAGAGGACAGACCAAGAGCAAGTGATTGTAGAGTTCAGTGGGATGGTTATCAATAATCTAGGTGGAGTAGCTGATAGTTTGAGGAAGGTGATTTGGAAAGAGGATGGATGCAGTCCTTTATTTACAAAGGCTTTCACTCAAAACTAAAGTTAATAGTCTTGAAATAAATAATCCAGCAGTTAACAACTCTGAATGCCCACGTCTAAGCAGAAGAAACATGCTATAACACCTAGTGGCATGCAGAAACCAGGGTGCTTCTAGAATAATGGTTCTCAAGTGGTTTGTTCTCACGACTCTTTTTCAGTCTTAAAAATGATTGATGACCACACAGAGATTTTACTTATATGGGTTATAGCTATTGATGCTTACTGAATTAGAAGTTAAAAGGGAGGTATGTAAAAATATTGATACACTCACTTAAAAATAAAATAATAAGGCTATTTTACATTAACATTTTAAAAAGTCTTTATAAAAGATAACTATATTTCCCAAAGCAAAATAGTAAAATGTGGCATCCACTTTACATATTTGCAAGTCTTTTTAATGTCTGGTTTTAATAATAGACTGCTAGATTTTCGTAGCAGCTAATACACTCAATCTATTACAATATATTGTTTTGGTTGGTGTATGCAAAGAAAATCTGGCCTCCCACAGATACATTACTGGTGAAAATAGGATAATTAAATAATGTTAGATATTTTTCTTTAGTACTACACCAAAACTCAACACAGATAGATTCTTACAGGTGAATTAAAAAGTGTAATCTGAATCCATATCGAGACGCATTTTGTTTTCTCTAAGATTGAAATCCTTTGTTTTATTGTGTACTAGTATGCATATTTTACCCATGCATGCTTTTGTGACATTATGCATTAGTCATTTGGAAAAACGTCAGTGCACAAAGTTATATAGGATTCCTAGATAGTCACCCCTTTCACTATACAAGATTAAAAACACCTATATTAATATCACCATTGATTTTATTAGGGAAGAATTTAAGTGTTGGGAGGCCATCCACTTCATGGTGGCAGACATAAGATTTCTAAAATTCTATTTTTTCCCCCCTGAAATCTTGAATTTCATAGCTGGCAACAAATACTGTCAGTTGTTTTCCATGAAGTGACAAGCTCTCTTTGTGCATTCTTGAGAAAATGTCTGCCAGATACTCAGGTCTAAATTATCATACATTTGTCTGTCAGTCTTTCAAGTAAAAATGGTAACTACTATTTCTCTTCACCACTCCAACAATGGAACACTTTTCTTTCCCCCCCGGAGACAGCCATCAAACTTCATTTTGCAGAAGCTTTATGTGCACTTCCCATTTCATGATGCAGAATATTAAAAAGGTATGTACGCAAGAGATAGTCAAGAAAATCGGTGTTTTTATGGCTTCATCAACAATATTCTTAAGTGAAACTGGCATTCTTGTACCCAATGATGAGTACCACTACAGTTTGGGACCACTGCCTTGCTCACTGTTACCATGTCAACGGTTTTACAGGCCACTGCTTTTGCACCATCAATACATCAATACAGTTGTTAATGAGCTGAAAACGGTAGATGACATTTCGGAATTGTTATGAAGATAGATGTGTTCTGGGGGGCTTGGTGGGCGCGGGCCTGTGAAACATCTCCCAGGCTCCTAATATCTGTGGTCCACACTTTGAAAACCGCTGTACTATAATATTAGCAAGCCATATCCTCGAATGATGCTGTAAGATACCACAAAATTTAAGATTTATTTAACACGAAACTCCTTTCTTGGGGCTCTTGCGTAATCCCTTGCATCAGCTGTGCAGCTAAGCCCAACTAGGCATTTTCTTTCTCTCCAATCACTGCTCTGGACACGATAAGAAAGCAAAACTCATTTTAGAAAGAAGTGTATTACAGGATTCTTCTGTATTAGCCAAACCCACGTCTTCAGAGCCTCCTGGATTTTTATAATTAATGCTCTTGTAATGTCTTCATTTACTTCATTTACCCATTGGCCTATAATTTTATTCATTTGCATGTAGTTTATCCATTTACTTGCAATTTTGCAAATGTCTATCTGATCAACTAGATTGAAACCTCTTTGAGGACCCTGTGCCTTTCCTAATATATTACACTACACTTTGAAATCGTAGACACTTCACAGATCTTTGTTCAACAGAGATAAAGAAATATGTACCATCTACTCAAACTATAAAGAAAATAAAGGTATAGTTAAGCATTTAAACCCTACGGAGAACGCAGCTGTCCTTGTTTTTGTAATAACAAAGGAGTGAATTGGAAAGACAAACCAATCCACAACAAGCTTTTCATTCTGTTCTGCTCAAACACATCTTGAAAAGCTCACGGAAACACATACCACAGGCAACACTAGCAATTATAAATAAAAGCAGTACTAGAGAGAGATAACGAGAAGTTCAAATGAAAATTGGTTGAAAAACAACCTGCCTCTAAAAGCAAGTGTTTTGTAATTGCTGTTTAATCAATTGAGTTTTCATAGGGGAGTTATCTTCACACTCAGTTGTGATTCTAAATGGACGTGGCCCAGCTACAGTGTCATTCTAAAGCTTGCTTTGCATAATGTGGTTGGGAGATTTGCATAAGTTCCTGATTACGGACCATTTTTTTTCTTTTATCCACGACCTTATCTTCCCCCGACCTAATTTCCCTCATGGTACCTGGAGTGCCTTTTCAGTAACCAAGCCCCGACTTGCTTTTCTTGTCTTCAGCATGGCAGAGATCGGAGAACTTTGGAGTTCTAGTCACAAGGGGGTGACAGTGACGAGGGGGCGTTCCTTAACGTCTCTCTGAGCCTCAGGTCTCCTTTCTGGGAAATGGGAATAAAAACACCTACAGCTCAACAGTGTTGTAAAATATAACTGATTGTACAACCCTTTGCACATACCAGGCTCTACACTAGTAAATGTAGCTCTTGTTCTTATAAGGCCTAATCTATATTCTCACATGAACATTTTTTTCTATGTCATTGCCCTCTCAGAAATGGCGTCTCTTAGATATGTAATAATTCATGTAACTCAACTCCTGTAGAATACATCGTCAGAGGAATTTCATTTCTCACTAAGGACACCAAATGCCTCCTCCCTCTCTTCCCCACACTGCTTGACCCTGACTTCACTTGCTCGTCATGTCATGTGCTTCTTTCCATCACCTGGGCTACAGGTTTGTGAGGATCACTTCTTCTTGGTAAGTTCTTCCTGGGTTTACACGTCTGCTTCCCTTTGTACTGACTTCCCACGGTGAGCAGGTCTGGAACCCTCAGAAAAAGTGAGACTTCCTGCTCCCATGGAGATTGTAGTTCTTTCGTTTGCACCATTAAAGGTAGATGTCAAGTTCCCAGACAAATGTACCACGATTGGCCGAATCTGCTGAGAATTTGCCTTGAATATTCATTACCGACATCTGCCTCAAAAGTACAGGCTCCTTCTCGCCTTAATTTTGTGTCTAGCATCCCAAGAGGAGATGAAAGAGATGGAAAGATGACAGCTTTCGTTGGTTTCTGTAATTCTTATGCATTATTAATTTTCTTAATGAAAAAAAGAATCATGTGCCTGTCAAGACTAATTAGAATCCTTAGTGGATATTTAATTTAAGGATTGTCACACCATGACTTCTACCCCGTAGAACTGATTGTTGAGAAGGGTGGTTCACCGTCCACTAGTGATGCTAATACTGACACATGGACATCACGTCTAATGATGTCAGACAAGCTGTCTGGTAACTGTATGTCTACACATCCATTTACACTTGTTTTACCTAATTGAAATTAATTGGAATAAATATGTGTCAAATAGTTAAACTCGGTACCCTACTTCTAATGAAATGATGGAGTTCTTTTTCATATTAATGGGCCCGGCTATTTTTTTCTTCTTCTTCTTCTTATAAATTTGCCCTTCAGCGTGCCTTGTAACGATAATGTATTTTTGTATCCTAGGTTCTCAGATAGCTCAGAAGTGGGGTCAGGTGAGATTCAGGACGTGCCTGCAAATGGGAAAAGAGCCGGTCAATTTAAACACATCAAAAAAAGTAGCTAAGGCAGAGAGGAGCCAGATCCTTCCAACTAATTGGCAGCACATAGCTGTTCCACGTAGTAATTATTCCACCGATGCTGAATAAATATGTCTGAAATGAATGAAAGTGTTAGATTAGAATTTTGTTGACCTCGCCCTGCTCTCCTAATGTAAGCACAGACGTAGACGACTGATCGGCAGCCTCAGGATGTTTATGTTATTGCACATAAAAGACTTACAGGCAAGGCTGTGTTACCATCTCATTACAAAGTCCGTAATAGGAAATGACCTTGAAAATAGTACATAAGATTCTTTACAATTTTTATTTTTTAGTCACAGTTGATATTGAATATTGTTTTATTTTAGCTTCTGGTGTACAGCATAGTGGTTAGACATTTATATAATTTACAAAGTGATCTTCCTGATTAGTCTAGTACCTGCTCGAAGTAATATGTTTATATCTCTCCTCAGTGAGGGAAGCAACAAAAAAGATAACCAAATGGGACTGCATCAAACTAAAAACGTTTTGCACAGCCAAGGAAATCATCAACAAAACAAAAAGACAGCCTACTGATTGGGAGAAGATTTTCACCAGTGATATATCCGATAAGGGGTTAATATCCAAAATTTATAAAGAACTCATACAACTCAACACCCATACACAAACAATCCAACTAAAAATGGGCAGAGGACCTGAATAGTACATATGTTTCTTATACACAAGGTGTGTAGCACCGTGCCCTGCATTTCCTAAGTACCACATGTTATCGGTATCATGTGGGATAGCTCCATGGTCATCCGGAACTTCTTCTTCTAGACTGTCGTGTTCTCATATAAACCAAAGGACTCTGTACTGCCCCAGGTTCCAGCAGTCCGTCACCAAGGAGGCTAAGGGATGAGATGTACACCAAGGCAAACCCTCCTGAAACCAACCCAGTCTTGCCACATTAAACACTTGTGTTGATTAATTCTAAAACCATCATCTGCATGTTGATAATCATATCTGAATCCCATTAATAATTGTTGTTACTGAGTCTGTCATATGCATATAGATGTGGTTATTAACATTTTCGTGTATTATGTGGAGAGATGCATGGTTGACACACCGGGAGGCCAAAGCATTTGCAAATAATCCTGGTGACCATGGACACACATGCATAGGATGTCACTAAGTGCCAGCTTGGATAACACAGACTAGTGTCTTGGGAAAGCTGGGCTCTAGTTGCATGCTTCAAATTTCTTGGTACGCAGTTCTCAGCATCATATGCATGTTTTTATAGCCCGTGAACCATCAAACATATACAGAGGGGGCCAAAAAAATGTGTACACATTTTACGAAAGGAAAACTGTATTAAAATTGTAATACTCAGTATATACCGATAACAAAAGAGGAATACAAGTCCCGTGTGACGTCTGCAATGACAAGAGGTGCTCAAAGTGGTTCCCATCAGCATCCAGACACTTCTGATGATGGCGAACTCCTGCTTGAGCAATGTTGACCAAAGTGTCCCCTTGTATAGATTTTTTTGGCACCCCGGTGTATGAGGGAGTTAAGGAAATTAGTGTTAAGCATCCGTGCAAAGTTGCCAGATGAACTTGCATCAAGCTGAGCTTGTGGGAAATTCACAGAAACAATCGAAGCCGAAGACAGAACTCGGGAAGCCTTGGCATTCATCCGGGTAAGGCCTGTGCCTCTTTGATTCTCTTTGGCTCAGGATTCGGTCCGTTGGATGAATTCACAAAACCACCACCAAAAGTTAAAGGAAACCTTGTTGCAGTAGCCAGACTCCGGGGCCGAGAACAAAACATATGTAAAAATATGTCACAGTACATTCGAGGTGTGTGGGGGAAAAGTATCTTTCGTTATTTTCTTTGTGGCCCCGTCTCATTGTCAAAACTCCCATGTCCACTGGTGCCGAGGGAAGGAAAAGAAATCTCAAACTTCAATTTGCCTTTCAGGCTCCTGCCATCTCTTCTGGTTTTCTAGTTTGGGTAAATATTCTGAATTCAAACTCCCCACCAGGTTGCAATCCTCCTCCACTCCATTTCAAAGGCTGCCTCCCTTCTCTGTTTACGAGTGGTGTCTGGGTTCAGGATGAGCCTCTGTAGCTTCTTGGAGGTAGGCGAGTGGCCCCCGGGGACTGAAGTGTCTGTTCCCTCATCTTGCCTTGCTTCCTGCCCTGCAGTTGGCATAGGTTTGGGGCCGTCCTCTGGATGAGACTGGTGCTTCATGTTACCAGAGCAGCTGTTCTTAGGGCTTCCACTGGGCTGCCTCTAGATTCTGGCCATTATGTCCGTTTGTTCTTTGTTTTGAGCATTCCAGTCTGCACTCATCCGTTATGGAGTCATTTTTCTCTCCATCTGGAAGACAAGCTTGTCTGCCCCCATCTTCATCTCCCGTCCAGTTGGGAATTACTGAATCTCACCTGAGGAAAGTAGAGGATGTATGGAGAGCCAGAGCATAAGGTGTTTGGGAGATTTCTCTGGAATTGTTTCTCAGAAGGTGTTTCTTTGCAGAGACTATTGTGATTTCCTCCTTAGTCTCTCTCCTTCTCCTCCAGCATGTAGTCTTAGAGGCTTTACCCTCTGACATTCAAACTCTCTGGCTTTCCCTCTATCCTTCCTCCTCCCGAAGTTCATCGTTCTGACACCAAAAACAAACAAACAAACAAACAACAACAAAACCTGATTTTACCTTTGTGTCTGGTGAGGACATTCCTTGCATTTTAACTTCTGTGCGTCTCCACTGTATTGCTTATAGCAAAATGCCAAGCTTGTACTTCTAAGTTCTGCTCCTGGTTTATCAAGTAAAGTTCTTTGAATGTAGAAAGTCTTTTCCTTGGTCGTCAATCCCTGACATGCAAAGCTAGAGTACCTCTAGAGATTGAAACACGCCCTCTTTGCAACCTAAAATTGAGCAAGTTCTTTGTTCTAGGGACATGCACCTCATTCTGAAATGGTTGATTCCACCTGCTCACTGAGTACAGTGGGCAGAGTTTAATATTTCAAAGAGACTATTAGCTTTATGTATGAATATATGTATATTTCCCGTTTAATCACTGATTCTATGTCTACATCTAGTTACTAAAATCAGCCAGTTTTACATATTTATGGTTCAGGTAAGTAGCAATATTCAACTCTAATATTCTAAAGGGAAGAATGATTTGAGAGGGTGAGTAAAGTATAAAGATCAGAAGCTGTCAATCACTTCCTCAAAGACAATGGCCAGCATATGGTGGGCTCAAGTCCGCACCCCAAATCCCGGCTTTCCTCCATGCCCTTGTCTCTCAGGGACAGGTTATTCAGCTGTCCAAGTTTGTCATCCTTGCAGAGGTCATTCCTCATGGCCTTACTCTGTAGCAATGGAGAGAGTGGCAGCTTGGGCCCTCAGGCTGTGGGGACCTCAGCATTTCCCTATCTCAGGTCTGCTCTGACCCTGGAATGGCCAAGATACCCACTTTGCCTCCTCGTTTCTGCCTTTCTGTTTAGCTAGCATGTTCCACTTTGCTTCTCAGCCTACTTGAGGGTATAGGAACTAAGAAGCCTGTTATCTGGAGTTGTCAAGGGAGAAACTAGACAGTGTAACACCAGTGGTATTATATTTTCTCACTCCCCACCAGCACCACCGTGTGTGCTAAAAGATGTCCACTAACTCGCTCACACTTGCTTAGGAAGGGCCCCTGCTCCCCAAGTGTAGCATAAAAGACACTGAGCTTCGCAGTCCTTGGTTTAAATTCCTGATTGGTCATACGTTAGCTGTGTCACTGTGAGCAAATTACTCCATCTATTAAAATATTGCTTTCCTCACCTGCAAAATCTGAGTAATTTCTACCAGCCTCCATCACAGAATTGACAGGAGGAACAAATATGGCATGACAAAGTGCCTGAGGCATGGTACATTCTCAATAAATGGTGTTTCTTTTTTCTTTGGGGGGTTTCCCACAGCCACCTATTCTCAGCTGTCTATCCCCTCATCTCCATCTTGACCTCCAGTGTCAGCTCTGAGTATCCTTCCACAGCACACAATCTCGAGGTTGACATGCAAATTGGGCCTCCAAAGTCTTTTCATTTTTGAACACTTATTTCAATGCAAGTATCCTTACTATATTCCTAGTTTTCAAGGTCAGTGGAAAATCATGTTGATTCATGCGATACTGGTTGATTAGAGTGAAGGGTTTCTGACTTCCTCAATTGTATCTGCTTAATGCCTGGAGCATTAGTGGAGGAGGAAATGGTGTGAACGTGCCAAAGGAATGGTGATTAGAGTGGCATGATTGAAAAATTTTACACGTGTGGGAAAATCCATCTACCACCTGTCTTTAAATGCCGTGTCAGTTTTGCTCATATCCATAAACAAAATGCAATTTCCACTAATCGAATTGGTTTTCTGCTCAGAGAGAGAGAAAAAAAAAAGTACACGTCCTAGTGGAACCCAGGAGTTAGAATTCAAAACATGTAATTCAGTGAGTGGGTGGGTAGAGAGAAAGAGTTAAAGAGAATGCTTGAGAGGAGGGGGAAAGGAGAGAGAGGGAGACAGAGTGGAAGGGAGGGAGGGACAGAGAGAGAAATGCACAA
Source organism: Rhinolophus ferrumequinum (assembly GCF_004115265.2). Lineage (NCBI taxonomy): Eukaryota > Metazoa > Chordata > Mammalia > Chiroptera > Rhinolophidae > Rhinolophus > Rhinolophus ferrumequinum. The sequence goes on along the minus strand of NC_046284.1, from coordinate 121,217,122 downwards.
GTATTTTTTATCAGCAGAAACAAATGGATTCAATTAATGTGTTCCTAGCCGTAAGCTTTTCCCTCAACCCAATACACTAACAGAAAAATCCCTGGTTAGCCTTGAAGAGCCTTTTCTAATTTCACTTCTTCATTATTTTGCACACCTGGAGGTTTCTTGACTTGAACACAAGCCGATGAAGGCTGCAGTTACAGCCAGACATTCTGCGTTGCGAAGTCACTCCCCTTGCTGAATTCAGATCTTCGGATGTTCCGAGCCGCTCACAGATGTCAGGAGATATCTTATTTTTCAACATGCTCTATTGAAATGTTATACACAGCGCATGGAAAACATTCCGTTTGATACACTTCACATATTCATCCACTACAACAGCCACGGTGATAAATGTAAGCTACGGAGTGTGAGGGCATTCACTGATGCCTTCCACTTTTATTCACTGTAATCTTTAGTCCTCTTCATCCGGGAAGTGTCTAGAAAAGCACGGATACTCTAGTTGAGAATGCTCCCCGTTCCGTGTTCTCGTGTCTTTGCACACCTGGGCTACACGTGTGTGCTTCATTACCAACCCATTCCAGGTTTCTAGGTGAGACTCAGGAGGAGCCAATTCACAAGACTTCTCTCCGACTCGTTATTCCTTGGCCGTCAAGCTCCATGATGACCAGGTACTTGGGACATATCCAACACATGCCTCCTTGTCAAACATTCAGCTTTCACTCTTCTTTTCGAGCATTGGCGAGCTCAGCCACTTTCCAATGACCATCTGTTTTCTTCCTCTAGGGCCATTTCGTCTCGATACAGCCCCAGGTCTAGTGACCTCTTCGTGTAGGGTTAACAGGAAAGAGGGAAGAAATTAAAGGGAAAATATCCAGCCAATTTGAAAGTCACTTAAACTTAACCCCAAGGCTCCACCAAGGACTCTGTGTTGATAGCAGTTTTAATCTTTGTTCCCATGCTAAAAATGGTGGAGCATTGTTTTTCATTGTATGGTAAACCTAGCGGGGATTCAGACACTTTCCTAAGATGGACTGTAGTTGCTTTTAAACATAAAATAAGGTTGAAAAGAAAAACAGTGGTACGTGGAGCTGGATTTTTCTTGAGTGTGGCTCCTTAGCATAACATGGGAAGTAACAAAGCTGCTTGGGGTCTTTCAATAGACGGCCTTCTTTTCTCTGTGGATACCAAGTCTTACATGGAAAAGTATAGTTATATTGTGCAGCTATGAATTCTATCTTCCGGGGGGTCTCCACCCCCCTTTTCCTAATCTTCCCGTGACCCCATCCAATTTTGGGTGATCCCAAACATATCCATCAATTTCTAAAGAAAATGCATTAAAAACAAGATATTTTACTTCCTTTCACTCCCTTTTTAAGTCATGTAAATAGAAATCTACATTTTTCTGGCTTCCAGTAAAAGACTGAAACTGTATAAAGAGAGCCGTGGAATCGCAAAGTACCTTTTGATTGTTTAATCAATTTCAAACATTTCATTTTGTTTGTTTACATGTTGGGAATCCAGAAGCCTTTCTAAAATGAAATAAGAAGGCATTATATTGAGAAAATTCCTTCAACATCAACGTGAGAATGTTGACTAAGTCTAAGAAGAGAGAAATTACTTGTTGTGCATAGGGGTTCTGTCTGATATGAAATCAGGTGGTAATAAGAAAAGAAAGAAAGGGGAAGGTAAGGAAATGAAATAGTGGTTGGAAGCATGGATCAAGGAATTCATTTTTCTATATTTATATGTCTCACATACAATTTCTTTGCATTTAACCCTTCTATTATCTTGGACATGTACAGAGTCTATGACATTTATTAGACATACTTATGAAAAGGGCTCTGTTCTAATCTATGTAAAATTCATTTTCTCAGTTTAAAATAGGGTGGCAATTTTCTTTCAGTTCCTCTTATAAGAGTCTGGAACAAATGAACCCCCTTTACAAATACAATGTACGTGCTGAAAGGCAGTGGGGAATTTGTTTGCTCACATCTTCCCAGAGGTTTCGGACAGACAATTCAAGAAGAAATGCAATTCTCCATGGAACTTCAATTGATTAAAAGCTTGGCAAATGAAATAAAAACAAGTGCCAATAAGAAAACAAAAGGTTTCTTATAATGGAGAAACAACACACATGCACACACACATATGTACACACGTGTATTTCATCCATGTCTATTATTAAGGAGGTATATTGGCAGTGCTTTGCCATTATACCAAATTATTGCAAAAAGAAATGAAATCTCCTCTTTGCATGCCACCAAGTAGTTTACACATTACCCGTGAGACAAACAGGCATCACTCTTGCAAATCCTTCCTCTGATACGATTCTTACAAAAGTAATGATAATGTCTAACATTTCTTGAGCTCTTGCTTTGAGCTTTGTACAAGCCATTTCCATAGACTATTATTCATTTCTTAATGATAGACACTGTCGTTTTCCTTATTTTTTCAGATTAGGATATTCGCAGAACTAATTCCTTTTAAATAATAAACTCTTTTGGAGAGATGGTTCCAAATGAAGCCAGGAACAATTTATGTTGACAATCAATTTTTATTTGAGTCTTAAGCAATTAATCCACGTATTCATTTGTGGATCCCCCCAACTTACCTGAGGACCCAGAATAGAGCCTCAATAATTATTTCTTGAATGAATGAATAAGCAACTTACGTGCAACAAGTTATGCTTAGAGCTGAAAATTTGACCCAAATAGGGATATTGTCCCTGAGGTGGGGAGGTGATCCCGGATTATCCAGGTGGGCGCCATGTCATCCCAAGGGTCCTTATAAAATGGAAGTGGCAGGGTCAGAGGCAGAGAAGCAGGTGTGACGACAGAGCAGAAGTCAGGATGATGGGACCAGGAGCCGAAGAGTGTGGGCAGCCTCTAGAAGCTGAAAAAGCAAGGACACACACACCTTCCTTTCTGCAGCCCCTAGAAGGAGTGCCATTCTGTCTGCACACGATTTTATCCTTGTAGCCACCATGTCAGACTTACGACCTCCAAACTATTGATTTAAGCCACTAAATACGTGAGGAGCCATGGGAAACAAATATATGAGCAAACCTCTTATGCTTTTTCTCTTGTCATGTCCTTTTGCCTGTCCCAGCATTTTTGCTCAGCACAACTAGACGACGTCAGTAGTCCAATCCTAAATGCTGTGTCCTGATTCATACGGATATATGAACAACCGTCGCTGAGTGTCGTTTAAGACACTGAGTGGTAGCCCGACCCTTTGAATCGCATCCACATTTGATCTTTGCCTCCTGTTGCTATGGCACCCAGATAAAACGGTCCAAGTAATTCTGTCCCCCGAAGGGCAATACCGTGAGCTCACATATTCCAAGAAAGATGTGCTACCCTTGTCACCTTCATTCCCAGAATGCAGAGATGCACGCTATTTTTTCCAGAAGTGTGTATGTCAGAAAATCATTTCTGTGAGCCTTCAAAATACTGGGAAGGAAACACTGTCTAAAATGTACAACTCTTTACATCAGTTGTTCTAACCTTTGGCTTGCTAACCTTTTCTTCCCTGTTTTCCCAGAGAAACGTATGAACTGTTTCTACAGAAATACAAAAGACATTAGTGATGTGGAGAGCACCTATTTTCTTATCTCTATTCAGTGTCCGTGGTGAAAAATGACTCCTTTCAGATCATCATAAATAATTATGACATTTTCTGAGCTGGATAAAAATACCACCATCAAATGTGTAACCTTCAAGGGTTCACCAGGAAACATGGAGCATGGGCTGAATTTTTTTTTTTTTTTTTAATGACATATACACAGGTAGTTTCTTTGGTTGACAGTGGAACACATCACAGATTCTTTAGATTTCTGTGAAACTGGAGAAATCCAACTGTGTTCCAAATTTAATGGAAAGTCGTCTGAATTTTCCCCCCTTAAGTTCAGCCCTGAGTGAAGCAGCATATACAGAAAGATGTATGTGAATTTGTTCTTGATTTAAAACTAGGACTTCTGACAGGATGGTAACAATAGACATGAAGTGACAGCGTTTCAACTTTCTTGATCATGGGACATAAATGAAACCCTGAAATCCAGACAGTCTTATCTTTACCTCTCTTTAAAGCCCAACCGAGATGAGTGAGTTTTGATCTCACCGAATTCCTATTTTCAGAGCCCACAGAAAAGTTTTGGTCGTGCTTATGTGAGAGTATGAATAAATGCTAAATCCTCTGTTATTTCACTTTTTGTAATGGCCCACCAAGACAATCGAGGTGGGAAATGACTGTCTATTTAGAAAATATCCGTGGGGACCCACGTGGTGAAAGCAGCTCAGCTGGTTTCCATTTGTTCACATAGTCCCAGTAAGATTTAGATTAGAAGATTTATTTTTTTTTTAAATTTTCTTTTTTTAAGTATTTTGTAAATTTTTAAAATTGCAGTTGACATCCAATATTATATTACTTTCAGGTATGTAACATAACAATCAGACATTGGTATAACTTAGGACGTGATCACCCTGATAAGTCGAATACCCATCTGGCACCATACATAATGAGTATTAGGTTGGTGCATAAGTCATTGCAGTTTAAAAGGCTAACAATAATTGCAAACACCACAATTACTTTTGCACCAACCTAATACTATGTCATTGACTCTATTCCCTGTGCTGTGCTTTCCATCCCGTGATTACTTGGTAACTGCCAATTTAAAGATGCAAAACCTGACCTTATACAAGAACTTCCAGATACCAGCACTAAAAATGTCATCTATTATTTGATTATATAATGAGGCCGCGTGTATGTACATAAGCATTTTGAACATATACATATCTTTGTTATTTGCATGGATTTCTCACAGTGAAATTTTACCTTTCATTGCAATTTGTGATAGTACTTGGGGCATCAGGCTATATTGGTATACCAAATATACTAATGCTGGTTTTATTTTTTATTTTTTCAGATTTGTTTTTCATATACAGAAACCTCAGGAGATTATACTTTTACAATTTTACAGAAAAGAAATAAGGGGAAAGATTTTTTTAAATTTCTCTCAGCAAACGTTGGGAAATCCTAGTACATTATTTCCCTGGTTCTCAAAGACACTTTCAACCATGGGATTTCCTCGTGTCGAATAATCATTGCTTCTAGCCATTCTGGTTAAGATACAAATTCTCTTGGCGTTTCATAATCACCCTCGACGCTGACTCTCCGGTCAGGTGCTGGAGTGATTGGGGAAAGGCCAGTTATTTTAGGGTGAGGGGAAAGGATTGCAGAGTTTTGCGCATGTGAATTAAAACGGAATCCCGGGATCACCTCTGAAATGCCTCACAATTCTCCTCCCGGCCCAGGAAGGACCCGCTAAGACTGGCCTCGAAGGGAACTCAACGATTTAGCCCTAGCTCTTTTTCTTAAATTTTATTTAAAAAATTTTAAATCAAATTTATTGGGGTGACAATGGTTGATAAGCTCTAGCTCTTTAACATGACACTATTTCTAAGGCAGCAGGTCTCCCAGGGCTGTTTGTTGTAGAGATCACTAGTTCATTCTGAATGGTCCCCTACCTACTCCCAGGACCTGGTACCAATATATGTGTTTCCTTTAAGTCAGAAACGTTCAAACAAAATCTGGTGGGGGCTTCTAAGGGGAAATCTCTTTTGACTGCAGCAAATGAATTGAGCACAAATTAAGACAAAGAAACTGGGCGTGTACCACAAGCTGTCTGCATCCGAGAGCGGCATACGTCCCTTTTTTTGTGTTGCCTAATATTTATCGGGGCGACACAGATGGGTGAGAAATGCCTTAGAGAATGCAGCTTTTATGTTCTTCAGTTGTAGTCACACACACGATTGGATATTAAAGTACATAACGGATCTATATTAAACATTCACCTTCATTTTTATAAGAGATTTTTATCAAAAAAAATGTTAAATGCAGAAGACATTGGGTACCGGAGGTGTGGGTGGATAGTGAGCTCCTTGGTTAGCCCTTTGTGTTGTAGCAGAATAAATTCCATGTGTATCCATGCCATTACTGGCTCTTTCCTTCCCCCCAGGAGATGACTGGTGAGCAAAGTCTTACTAATCAAGGACTTCAGAACTGCCCACGTTCCTTGTTTCTTGCAAATGCTCTACATTTATCCTTAGAAGAAGAGGTGCAATGTACAAACTTTCTGTTGCCTTTGACATAGTATAGATGTGTCCTCTCTGTAGAAAGCTACTTGTCCCTCCCATGCGAGTTTCAGCCACTGAAGTTGACTGTAAGTCAGTGCCTTTTAATATGATTAGTCCGGCTAGAGTTGACTTTCGGGTTGACTGATTCCTAAGGAAAGAGTGTTTGGGAAGGACGAGTGCGGACAGATAGTGTATTGGTCACCTACCGCTGCAGAACAGATAGCCACCAACTTCGCGGCCGACATCAACACCCATCTATTAGCTGACAAGTTCCATGGGTCAGGAATCCGGGAACAACTTACCGGGGTCCTCTGCTCAGGGTCTCTCAGGGCTGCAGTCAGGGTGTCAGGTGAGCTGCGTTTTCATCTGTAGGCTCAGGAGGGGGAGAATTGGCTTCCGGGTTCCTTCGGTCTGTTGGCAGAAATCATTTCCTTGTGACAGTAGCATCCATGGCTCCTTCAAAGCCAGTAACCGAGAAAGGGGGCAGGGGTCTTCTGTTGCTTGGTACGCTGGGTCGTCCTATGGCCCCCTTTTAAGAGGTGCGCCTGATTGGGTCACGCCCACCCAACATAATTTCCCTTTGCATCTAAGTCAACCCAACTCACAGTCAGCCGAGGAGAGAGACTTCAGTTATTTCTGCAAAACCACTTCACTTTTGCCACCGGAACCATAGCACGGGGGTTATATCCCATCCCCTGTGCCATGGTTAAGCAGAAGGTCTTAGGTTCTGCCCGTATGGAAGAGGAGAAAATCATATGAGGGCAAGGGGAACTTGGAGGACTCGTAGAGTGTGTTCACCATAGATAACTCATCAGATTCTGTTCCTTCCCCTTTCAGTTGACCATGGGGCTCCCTAAGACAGGGCCGGGTCCATGGTTTCTATTTGTTCTCCCGAGACTACTATCCTCGGCGCTCTCTCTCTCTCCAGACACCCACTGAAGAGATGTTCTCCGAAAAGCTCTCCTGTCTGGGTGGGAGGGAGAGGGGAGAACAGAAGTAGCACCTTCTGTTAATATATTAACTGTGTCCTGACTACAGACAGATCGTGTCTCGATAATGGTTTTTGCGTTGAGTGTCTCGCCATCATTCGTCCTACACACCATCAACAAAATGACAGATTCCATTCTAAGCACTTCTGGGTGGCTTTCAGCTGTGGGCGAGCCTTTTCATAATCACTGTCCCTTCTCTTGCTACCGCATAGCATGTTCACCGTCCTAGGTGCCCCTAACATAACAACCACCAAACTTTAGATGGAGTTAAAAAAAAAAAAAAAAGGAAAAAAAAGTCTGCTTTCCAATCTATAGATGCCTAGTGGCTTCAGATAACAGCGTTCTCAAAGTCACCTCCCCGTTCTTTCCTGTGCTTCAGCCTGCAAGGCAGAATTTCCCCTGTGTTATTTGCTTCTTGTCTCTCCAGCTGCTCAGCTATGGGCCTGGCTGTACCTGAACCATCAGGTCCTTAAGTGTCCCGAAGGCATTAAGTCCCTGATTACTGAGGTTCTTTTATTTATGTACCAGCCACTGGGTTGGGGGCCTTTGTGGACAGTCTCTTTTTTCAACCTCACTGTGAGCCTCAAAATTCACTCGTTTTATCCTCATTTTACCCAGGAGGAAGCTGATGGTTACAAATTATGACATGACTGCCTCAGAATCAGTCTACCTGACGAGGATGGCCGATAGGTACTTTGAATCCAGATAGATCTGACCTCAAATATTCAGGATTTCTCATGAACCATTGTTATCAAACTGGGGTTTTTATAGAGCCCTGGAAACCTATTTATGAAGGCCTGTCAGTCTTATTCTGAAAAATCCTCTACATTAGAACAGATTCTTCCTTCTTACTTTCCACACATCTGTGGTTCTGACTTGGTGGCAATTTGGTGCCACACCCCCCTCTGCACACCGCCCATCTCCACCCCAAGGGTCACTTGGCGATGTCTGAAGATATTTTGGTTGTCGCACCTAGGGGGCAGGACCGATACTGGCATCTTAGTGGGTAGAAGCCAGAGACGATGTGCGGTACCTGCCATGCCCTGGACAGCCCGCCACAGCAAAGACGCAAATGGTCAAAAATGTCAGTGTAGTGTCAATGTCAATAGAGATGGAGAAACCCAGTACTTCATTTCGTCTTAAACTGTTTCGCAGACACTGCTGTTAGGGGAAAAAAATGTCCCCTCGCTCTTCTGCAGTTCTGTGGACATAAATATTCACCACTGTTGGCGATCTCGTTCAATCCAGTTCATTTTTATGATTCTTGCCTGTTACTTCTTTTCAACTCTTTGTTTATGATTTTTCCTGTGGGTATTTCACTGTTACCAATTTGTTTCTTGTTTGTTATTTCCCCATGCTTTGCTCTTTATGCTGCAGCTCTGGGATCTTCCAAGGGGTGCTATATAAAATAAATAACAATAATGACAATGTTTACAGTACTTATCCCGAGCAATTTCAGGAGCGTCGTGAAAGAAGACACAAAGAAGCAAGTGACAAAGGAGTTGCTTTGTATCTTTGCATCTTGTCTATAAATAGACGCAGACAGGCTTTCCTCTACAGTGAAGTATCCTCATGTGTTCGGCATGAGTATGCATTTCCTGCTTGAATGTATTTCACCCTCGGCTACATTCAATTTGTCTTCATTGTACAGTTTATTCTGTTAATTAGAAAAGGTTATAAGATTAATAACTAGTCATTGCTAATGCATTTGGTGGACTGCACATTCAGCTTGATGAGGGGTCCCCCCTAAAGGGACATAAATGATCAGATCATAGGCCTTGTATTAAGTGTTTGGTGAAGTGCTCTGCAGAGAAAGTACTCAAGATGACAATGGTCTTTTAATGATTTTCAGCATCATCCAATCATCAAAGGTGCAATTATACTTCGTGTGCATAATAAGCGGACTATCTTGGGAGGGGCGAGATATTATTGAGAAGACGCAAATCATCAGAGTGCCTTCTAGTTGACCATGGAACAATAATAACAGCACTAAAATAAATAGTATTGATACGTGTAACAATGACACTTCATACTTGTATAGGGTTTTACCATTGCCAAAAGATTTTCACGTGGGTACACAAGCACAGGCACACATAGATTTTCACAGCCAGGTCATGAATTTTTTTTTTTTTCCAGAGCCGTTAAAAAGTTGCTTCAAGATCACGTGTGAAGTGGAAAACTGGAGCTAAATCCATTTCTACTGACTTGGGGCTCATTCCTCTTTAAAGTCTAAACCACACGAGTTTCTGGGGGGAGAAAAACAATATTTCTAAAATTACAAAGTTTGGGTTAGCGTATTAAATCAATTAGTAAAGAAAAACAATGACTATGTATTCAGAGGCTCAGACACAGACAGCTGTGATGAAATGGTTTCCTTACCCACTGAGCGGAGCTCTGGCAGGGTCTGCAGAAGGACTGGCGCACAAAGGAAGGGAGTCGTCGGTAATTGATGTCCAGCAGCTTTGCCATGGCTACAGACAGGGTGAGGACCCTCTTCCTGACTCACAGAGAAGCAACCTTCTGGCTGTTTTTTCACATGGTGGGGAAGGAGAGAGAGAAAGTAAGAGAGGGAATGGGCTCTTCGGCCCCTCTTCTTATACCCTCATGAGCCCATCTAACCCCAATCCCTGCGCCAGAACCCCCACCTTCACCTCCAATAATCATACTGGGGGTGAGAGCTTCAACATGTGGACTTCAGAGGGATACAGTTCCATCACAAGCAATGCCTCTGCTTATCGATTCAGTAACCGCTACGCAGTACATGCTTTCACAGCTCTAACAAACTTGCTATTTCAGGATTTCAGGATTATTCTGTGTTATGTTTACGGGGCCTGGTTTGCCTTTCAGGGTACCGCGTTCATGTAATCCCCAATTAGTATAGGTCTGCTCATCTCTTAACAACCTTGTACCCACTGAGCCATTAAAATTTTTAGAAGTACCACATATTCGAATTGAAAGGTACAATGTTTTGAAAGGTGGGAGAATGTCTGCCATTAATTTGCGGCTCATTAGTGTCCTACAAGAACCGTTTTCACAGAGGAAAGAGCACAATGATTTCGGAAATAATATTGTAACATTCTGACACTTAAAAAATGTTACAAGTTTCCCCCTAATAGATAATAGCTACCCCCTTAATGGAATGTTACTCTTCTCTGATTATTTCAGAGTTTATACATCTGGGTAAGATTTAGGCACCAGGAATTGCTAATGTTTTTCTTGTCTCGTAATTGATGAATGGTTGGTTTAGCAAAACCAAAGGAAAAATAAAATTATAGTTTCCTATAGTCTGTATGTTGTGCAAGGAAATTCCGCAGGACTTACTGGTGAGGTCCCCTGGAGTGATTAGAAAATACGGCTTACCTGTTGGTGTTAACATTGGTGAAGACGGATTGTAGGTGAAAACAAATGGCAACATAATATAAAGCATAGGAATCTGTGACGAAACCATGCCGTGTGGACTGGATGTTTTCTGGATTTGAGAGAGAGAGTTTTGAGTAGAGCCTTACATCCGTGATCACGTTCCTCAGTTATATGACTTTGGGAATTTCTCATAACTTCTACCAGTGTTTACACAGTAAACATGATAATGGTAACACCCACCGACGACCAGGAAGTGTTGCTTGAGTATCAAATGAAACAAACAAACAAAACATCTTTGAGAAGCAAAAACAACACTAACGAACAAAAATAAGCAGTCACCAATTATACAGTTACCGTCAAGCACGTTTTGATTCTGTAATGCATTTTGTCACCCAAGAGAAAGAAAATCACTGTCGGATCTCCGCGGAGTATTTGGTAATGACTTGGCGTGTTACAGAATTGACCTTTGGAATGAGCACTGTTGGATGATGTATGAAGGAGTCGTACAATTATGGATCTTGTGGCCTGAAGACAATTTCCTTATTTCCTATATAAAGGGGAAAAAAACCAAAAACTCAATTTCCCCCATATTCAAGGTATGTCTCTATGTTTGGAAGTAGAGAAAATTCATCACACTTACGTTGCAGTTCCAATCTGTGCATTACCCATAATAAATCCTGAAAAATACGGTCCATTATCCAGGATATTGGTGCGATAGGTAATGTGAACTTGACTGAGCTATATAAATCGTTTTCTGAGATCCTATTATTTCCACTTTCATTTCCAGGAGTTTAAAGACATGTCGAGGGGAGAAATAGACATAGTAGGTTGCTATAAATACATGGGATTTGGCAGCCCAGATTTTTAGAGTTGAAAAACTTAGTGACTTAAAACAATACCCATTGGATCAAATATGTGGTGATGGAAGGAGAACTGACTCTGGATGGTGAACACATAATGTAATTTATAGATGATGTGATACCGAATTGCACACCTGAAATCTATGTAATTTTACTAACAATTGTCACCCCAATAAATTTAAAAAATAAATAAATTAATTAAAAAAAAAAACAAAACGAAAGAAAAAAAACAATACCCATTGATTACCATTTCTGCGGGTCGGGAGTCCAGGCATGGCTTACCTGAGCCCTGAAGCTCAGCGTCTTTCTCAGGATTGCCACCAAGGTGGTGGCTGGGGCTGTAGTCTCGTCTCCAGGTTTAACCGAGGAAGGGTTTGCCCTCGACCTCATTCAGAGGTTATTGGTGGGATTCCGTTTCTCCAGAGCTGAACAGCGCTGTTCCTTTGCTCACCGTTAGCTGGAGGCCACCTTCAGTGCCTTGCCATGGCACAGCCCACACGGAGTTGAGTATCACCACCACGGTACCTCGTGCGATCAAAGCCAGCACGAGAGTTCGCTAGCAAGCTGGAAGTCAGTCCTTTGTAACCTACTGCTTGAAGCAACATCCATTCCTTCTCCAGTCTCATTTACAGAAGTGGGTAACAAGGTCCCAGCCGGCCTACACCCCAGGGGAGAGGATCATACATGGAATTGAACATGAGGAGGTAGGATTCATTGGTGGGCCACCTTAGAAGCCTGCCTTCCATAGAGGTCTGCTCTCACTCACTCAGTCTCAAACTGAAGAAAATTGAGACCAGGGAGAGAAGTGTCCGAGTTTCCCCGCAGGTGAGCAGCACTGCACAGATGGAAACCCTTCGCCTTAGTGATTTGCTTACGATCTGCCTACAGTCTCCTGCACTTTGGCCTCTGTGGGTTCAAGCGACGTGGCATGATACCAAGCAGAGATCAGACTTACACTTGACTGCCTTCTGGCTTTGAAGGTCATGGTCACAACAAGTAAAGACATCATGCAGCTTGCCTAGTGCCCTGTCCCCGGGTACCTCTCGTCTGCTGTTGGTGCCTGAAACCTACCTGCACCCATGACCTTCAAAGCACATTGGCAGCCAAGAGATGAGAATTTCTTTTAAACTATGCTTCCTGTGCCAATTTTACAGACAACAGCAATGGAGCAATGACCTTGAAATCTGAGCCACTAATCTGCTAACCTGCCCAGCTCCATGGTTTCCAGTAGTCTGAAATTACAATGCTTTTAGCTCTTATTTATTTTTTTCGATACTTGAAAACTCTGTTACGATTGCTTTAAAGTCACGTAGTTACACTGCCCCCATGTTCTGAGGCTGTGACTTGCTTGTTTTTCTTTTCCAGTAAAGCATTTCCCCAGCTTCAAAGATGATTGTTTTCAGGAGAATGACAAGTCCTCAGATGCCCCATATGCTTGGATGTAGCCCTGTACAAACACCTGCCATCATGTCGATTCAAAATTTTTGTTTTCTTCGGTAATAATTCCATAACGTGGAGGATTTACCTTCATCTGGGGGAAAACTATCCAGTTAAGCTTCACATTAACGGGTTATTGGTGTTTTATTCTCTGACTACAGTGGTGAATACAAAGTAGAAGGTCATCGTTGGTTCATCTGAGAAGTTTTACACAGTTTCACTTCCGATTCCATTTCTTCTGAAGGGATCTGTTAGAAGTCAGTTTGTAAGGAGTTTTTTAAAATCACTTAATAATATTTGCTGTGTTTCTCTACAACCTGACTCATGCCTGACTTGCCCCCAGCCCCCACCCACCCCCCCCTTAGCACATTCTGCTAAACAAGCACACACATTATTCTGTTATTGATGCATCCCACTAAGTAGTATGTCTGGGCCAAACTCTGAGAACACTAAGCCAAATTAGGTCTGCTCTTTCTCTCAAAGAACGTAGAGCCTAGAGAGAGTCAGATAAGAAAAATTGGCAAATAAAATAGGACGTGGGATGTGATAGGGAATATGTATGACCTCGTCGCGATGGGTATTTTGCAGTTCGCTAGACAACAAACGGTAGAAATCTCTTCCCAGCAAAGCAGCAAAGCAAACAATGTTGTATTGTAAACTGTTACAAAATGTTTAAAGAATTGATATTGTTTCTATATAATTGGCAAAAAGCGAAAATGCAAAAAAAACAGTGCACAATTAATTAAAGACTAGGAATTGGCCAGGTCATGGCAGGCCCTGGGTGCTAAGCTAAGGAGACTGAATTTTACCCCGAATATGATAGAGGCCATCGAGGGACAGAGAACCTCAGGAGGAACTCCATAGAAAATGAACATTTAAGGTACCATTGGAAGCTGGAACATCCTTTCAGAAGGATGGATGGGGGCGGCTGGATGACTGAGTTGGTTAGAGCGCAAGCTCTAAACAACAGGGTTGCTGGTTCAATTCCCACCTGGGCCAGTGAGCTGCGCCCTCCACAACTAGATTGAAGACAATGAGCTATTGCTGAGCTTCCGGAGGGGCGGTCTGATGGATCAGTTGGTTAGAACGCAAGCTCTCAACATCAAGGTTGCCGGTTCAATTCCCACATGGGATGGTGGGCTGCACCCCTTGCAACTAAGGTTGAAAACGGTGACTGGACTTGGAGCTGAGCTGCGCCCTCCACAACTAGATTGAAGGACAATGACTTGGAGCTGATGGGCCCTGGAGAAACACACTATCCCCCAATATTCCCCAGTAAAACTTAAAAAAAAAAAGATAATTATTAAATAAAAAAGGGGGGGGGATGAATGGATGGGCAAGTTTGGATGATGGCAAAGCCTGATGACCCTAAGACAGAGATGGACATCTTCGGAAGGCAACATGGCAGCCTGGTTTATGTGACACCGCTGTCTCAGTGAACAAAACCGGACTATTCAGGAAGACGTTTCCTCGATGGGACTCAAGAGGTGACGAAATAGTAGAGATTATCTGGCAGCCTAAGTGAGATGGGACCCATGGGGAGTCGGGCAGAACACTGAAGACACTTGCTCTGAAGATGTTGGTGGAACTCTGAAAAACTGAGCTTGGTGAGGACAGTCTTTAGGAATGCAGGACCATGGCCCAAAACCCAGGGTCCCTGGGGCCGGACAGAAGACCTTGCTTCATGCGTTTGAGATCGACAGTCACTCCACGGCGAAAGGGAAGAGTGATCTAGTAATAATGGAATACGTCTCTCCCACCCTCACCCCTGCAAGACTGCAAATCGTTCGGGCGCCAAGCACAGTGGGTTTAAACGTCATCCTGCATTTCCCCCGAAATCTGTGATGCAGTCGGTCAAATTCGATACGGTTAAACCCCAACAGACAAATAATAAAAACACCCAGTCGGGAATGTTGTCAGAGAAAGACCTGTATCTGAACGGGATTGTTTAGTGGAAAAAGTCACATGGGAAAATATACATTTACATTGTTTCCTTTTAAAAATTCTTGTTGACGGGTGACGTGTGTGATGCCACACTTCACCAGAATTAATTCACCCGTGACCTACACAGCCTTATTTTCCAATCACATCCTTCCTAATGAGCCGTGTTTTCCAGTTCACATCTTTTTGATTCAAGGAGTCCAGTAAATTTCACACCGGCATGCAAATAAATATACGTGCAAAAAAAAACACACCAGTCAATAAGAGAGCTGTTCAGAATATTAACACGTGAAGTTGGTATTTGCAGTCGGTTCTGATGCATTATCATATTTTTATACACTGCTGGAGGTATTTGCTAAAATTTTGTTTAGTTGTTTTGTTTCGTTTTTGTTTTTTTTTTCTTTGCATCTGCTGAGGGAGATTGGCCCATAAGTATTCTTTCTCATGCTGCTTTGTCAGGTACTGGAATGAAGATTATGTTCGCATCACAAAATGATTTATTGAGTGTTCCCTTCTCTGTTCTCCTTAAGAGTTTGAATAAAATTTGAATTACTTGTCCCTTGAATGCTTTATAACACTCATTGGTGAAGTCATGTGAGCCTAGCATTTTCTTTCTGGACATATTTGGCTGGGAACTCAATTTGCTTAATGCATACATGACTTGAGGCATTCTAGTTGTTCTCTCAGTTTTTAAGTTACATCTTCCTAAGAAAGTATTGCTTTAATGCTCACCTATTTTCTCTTTAACGCTGCGAGACCTTATGGTACTCCCTTTTTGTTTCCAGTATTGGTAATTTCTACCCTCTCTTTCCCTGTCTGTTGATTAGAATTTCTAATTGGCTCATTTTGTTGGACCTTTTGAAGAAGAACTTTTGTTTTTGTCAACAGACTCCCTATTACGTATCTCTCTGCGTTTCCTTTCTTTTGCCTTCGTCTTGGTTATGTACTAAGTTTTAACTTTTTGAGATGTTGATGAGTTTAGACATTTTCACTTTCTTTGCTGAAACACATTATTTCCCTCAATACTGCTCTAGATGCATCCAAAAATTTGATGTGATTTTTCAGGTCATTCATTTAAAAATATTTTCTAATTTCTGCTATGTTTTCTCCATTTACTTCTGGATAGTGCAGACTTTAAAAACAACTCTATACATATGGACCTTCAAATTTAATTACATAGTGTTCAGAGATCCTCAGCATGTTTTCAGTATTTGGAAGTATATTGAGACTTGGATTTTGGTGTGGTATAGCATCATTTAAGTGAAGATTTCCTGTATGCTGGCAGAGAATGTACACTTTTCACTTTTTAGTGCAATATGTGTATCCATTAAGTCAAGTGTGCTATTAGTAAAATCATGGTGATCTCCTCTATTCTGACTAAAATTTCTGTCTGCTGGGTCTATCCGTTACTGGGGAAGATGTGTTAAATCCCCCATGATAATTACAGACTTGTCTATAACTCTTCTTAGTTCTTTCAAATTTTACTTTATGGATTTTAAGGCTTTGTTATATTTTTCTTACCACATATTTTGTTTAGCAATGATTCGTTCATAAAATACATTTTGTCTGATAATGTGACTGCACTAGTTTTTTTTTTTTTTTTAAATTTGGTATTATTGACAAGGTTTGTTTTTTTCCATGGATTTCCTCAGTCTCTTTGTATATTTTCATTTTAGATATGAATATACCTAACTATGTTTCCCCCATGCACCTGTTGATGGACATTTGGGTTGTTTCCTGTTTGGGGTTCTTATGAATAAAGCTGTTATGAACTTGCATATACAAGACTTTGTGTGGACATATACTTTTATTTCTTTCAGCTAAATATCCAGGGTTAGCATGGCTAGGTGTATGCTTAACTTTATAGGAAAGGGTAACAATGGTGTCCAGAGGGACTGTTTCATATTGATCTGTATATTCTGGTCATAGGAGAGACATATTTTGACATCCAGCCCCTCCAACTCATGTTGCAATAAGGGAAATAAGAACTCAAGTCATTGAAAGATACACATATGTGTCCTGATGGAAAGGCATGGTGCACAGTGCCCCTCAGGTCGTGAGCTGGCCTGCACTTTGCAACACCTCTTACTCACTGATTGATGCTTTGTGGCTCAGCTAACTCCTAAACACGTCTTATACAACGACGCTAAACATTCAAAATGGCGGCCAGCAGTAGTCATATGCTGAAGAGTCACACGTCTCTTCCATCTGTAGCTACTCCCTTGGGACGATGTGGGATTGACATAGGAGAATACACATTCCATAATTACCGTTGACTTTTGGTCCATTATCCCACTCCACCCCCCTTAAAAAAATGGGCATTTTCCACTTTAATGGCTGCCATTCAAGAAGGTTTCAAATAAGTTTGAATGTTATTAAGCACACAGCAATTTTTAATTACTAGAGTTTACTTTTTAGAACAGTTTGCTGTTTGCAGAAAAATTGAGTACATAGAATAAAGAGTTCCCATATCCTGCCTTGAGTCCTTCCCCAATTTCTGCTGTGGTTAACATCTTGCATCTGTGATACATTTGTCATAATTCATGAGCTAATAATAATACATTGTTATTACTAAAGTTGATAGTTTATATTAGTGTTCACCATTTGTGTTGTAAAGTGTGGGTTTTTAAAAAATGCATGGTATGATATGTCCCCTATTGCAGAACACACATATTTTTAAATGTCAGTTGCCCAAGGAGACCTCACAGCAGCTGACTACACATGCAGGCAAGTCCAGAAATTACACTGTAACAGAAAACTACCTGGATTGAAAAATCCCATTATCACAAAATCCTATTTGTGTTTTCAGTGTACAAGTAACTATGTCAGATTCAAAGAGAAAGCTGTATTTTACACACAGCAAAAATTTAGACAGAAAAGGTGCTTATCTTCAAGAAAGTTACAGGAAGTAGAGGAATTTATGATCTAGGCACAGGACTTACATACAATGTTTGCGAAACTGATTTCATGGTAGAATAGGATTAGGTTTCTCTTGCCTTAATTTTAGAAGCGTGAACGCCACTGACTATAACAGTCACTGACTACTAAACAGCTTGATCATTCGCAACTGGAAGAAATTTGACGAGGTGTATTTATTTATTTATTTATTTATTTATTTATTTATTTATTTATTTATTTATTTTGCCTTGGAGAAGAAGCAAGAATGTGTTTCCTTTTCCATATCGTTTTAGGAGAGAATACTACCACTCTTTCCATCATTCTTTTTTTCTCTACCTGTTTTTCTCCTAGTACTAATATCTCTCCTTGTTTTTAATATTTTCTTTCTTTCTTTTTTTTTAATCTTTTATGTAAGTGTTTTCTTCCAGGACGCATCAGCTCCAAGTCAATTAGTTGTTTCCATCTAGTTGTGGAGGGCGCAGCTCACAGTGGCCCATGTGGGGATCGAACCGGCAACCTTGTTGTTAAGAGCACCACTCTCTAACCAACTGAGGGGTCTGGCCGCCCCTTACTTTTAGTATTTTCTGAAAGTGTTGGTACATTCTGAGTTTCTACAGTTTAATACGTTATAGTCTTACACAATTCAAATATTCTTTGGCATCCAAAAAATTATTTTCGTGATTCCTGACTATTTTTTCTTTTAGGAATTATATATATCTGTATAATAATGTTTCTCATTCACCTCTGTCCCCAACCAGAGGGACATCTGGCAATTTCTGGAGACATTTTTGGTTGTCATAACTGGGAGGGAGTTGCTACTGGCACCTAGTGGGTGGAGACCAGGGACTCTGCTCAAAACCTTATAATGGCAGCACAGCCGCCACCACCAAGAGTCGGGCAGCTCCACACGTCCACAGTGCTGATGTTGAAAAACCCTGCCTTAGAATTTTCTAACTTTCCCCTTGCTACATTTGATGGTAACCAATAAATATTTGTCAGGTGGGGAAGTCTGTGTCAACAGTTCTCCCACCTACTGTTCTGAAGAGATGGGTGAAGGTGCAAAGAGAACGCATAGGGTTTAATTATTAAGAACCCACTGACACACCGAGACAACACGTGCCAACGTGACAAAAGGAGAAGCCAGTATGGGCAGCAGGATAATGAGGGAAAGCATTTCCTTGGGTAAAAAAAAATCTCTGTGTGAGAAAATTAAAGAAATGAAGGGTTATGATTTGAAAACATAAGTTAGGTCATATTCCAATTCTCTGTACGAGACTTAAAAGGCTCCACTTTCAATAACTTACCATTTTCCAGAGTCTTTTTTTCATGGCCGAATCTCCAGGAGCTTGGGCCCGCTTATGGTTCTCATGAAACCCTTTTCCTTTCCTGCAGCACTCAGAATTTGAAATTCTATTTTTTGTCTTTTTAAGTCTTGGATGCCTAGGTTCTCCAGTGAACTTCCTGAGAACACGAGTGGTGTTTTGTTTTGTTTGTTTGTGTTAGTTTGGTTTTGCTAACTAGAGCTGTGAACCTGGTACACAACAAATTTATTCTCTCTACTGTCCGACGACCACGGGGTTGCTTGTAATGGTCCTTAGAGGGAAGGGGACATTTTGGTGTTCTCCAGGAGGAGCCAGTGACAGGAATACATGGATAGAGGTGGGAGTGAAGAAAATGGACAGAAATAGACTCAACTGCAGGGTGGCGAAGGCCATGGTGGGATCCCGTTTTCATAATGTCTTGACCACTAGGTGGCAAAATTTAGACCTTATGGGGTAGGTGATAGAGACAAACCCTTCCGCAGAAGGAAGACATGTTAGACGCTATGTTCGTGAAACATGAAATAATCTTCCAAAACAATGTTATGATGGAGACCTAAACCCAGTGAAGGTAATTATGCATCATGTATTCCACTGTCATGCTCATCAAACTCCTCCTGCAAAAATCTCTTGTGTTGCCCGCCCACTGGAGGATGCGTCCTGTGTACCAAGCATGTGAAGAATGAAATCTCCTCTCTCCGCGTCCCCAAAGCGGTGTCCTGCTGGCTTATTCTGTGACCAGAATGTTCTCACCGTCGATTGTTTTCTTTGAGTCGCCATGTGTTTTTGTTCTGAAGAGCCTCTCACTAAAACAGTGACAGGACAGAGATCATAATCATTGGGACTTCTTTGCAGACCCTTATTAGATCATCACTGCATTACTCCATCCGTTTCCGGCGTGTTTGCTACATGTTATTTGGGAACAAACTGGCCGCTCTCCTTTCTGTATAAGTTTTGAATGAAGACACTGTATTTCTCCCGTTGTTTCTGGAAAATAGAGTGTTGAAAAGTGTATGACGTGGGAGGTGGTCGGTGGCAAGACAAATTCTGTCCTTGATTTTGGTCACATTTTCACCCTCTTCCATCATTTCTAGGCACGTTATCCCGACGATGTTCAGAATGCACATTAGGAAGTGCGTTTCACACTCAATTTACACCAAGTCTGTGTTCTCCTTATGATTTGAATTTTCTTATGATTCCTGAGCCCCCACCACTTCTTCATCTTTTATCTGGAAACTTCCTATCTACCTTTCCTTCATGCCAACTCAGTATCTGGATACTCTTACCTTTTAGTACTATTCCAATGTTAAAATCATACCATCCTTTTGCCTTGATTGTCCAATTTAGACATAGTTCTCAGATTCTTTTTTTTTTAACCAGCTTTCTTTCATTTTCCCCATCAACCACTGCGATTGCCCGCAAGAAAACTGTCAATCAGTGCTACTTACCTGTTTGTATTTTTGTGATGCCTTTTGAGTCCTGGTCCCAGAAAAGTAGTGCAGTGATGCAATGCTTCAAGTTCATTTCTCTTCAAAGGCCAGGTATGGATTCATGGATGTGTGACCTGGGCTGTCCCATAGGGTGGCACAATTAAAAGGACCTCATGCTTGGTTTAGTGTTCCTCTGTCGCTGCCATGAGATTCATAATAATTTGGACAATGGACCCCACAGTTTCATTTTGCATGGTGACAGGTTGGTGATTCTGAGATCTCTTCATTAAGTCTGCTGACTTCCGACACATGTCACCCAATATTCCAAACCAGACTGAGTTGCCTATACACACGTGGCTTTACATTCTTCCTTCTCTTTTAATACATATCTCCAAATCTCTAACTTCCCCATTTGCTCTGCCATTACTAAATAGAGATTCCTCTCCCCCAATATTGTTCATCATTTGAACTGTACAATGTATAGATGGTTAAGGAAGCTGCAGGTAATTCACAATAGAAATAAGAAAGGGCTTTTTTTAAAACTATAGATTAGGGTATGGCGTCCTTATCAATAGTTCATGACTTTCGATAGATGCTTTTTAACGTCCTGCATATTGCAATATAGTTTTAATAGCTAGACTAAGCTGGTATTGCCTTAGAACGTCTTCCACGGCCTGATTACTTATTTTTTGCTTCTACACATTTGTGTATACAGTCTTCTCTCTCTTTCTCTTTCTCTCTCTCGCTCTGTCTCTCTCTCATCTCCCTCTCTCTCAGCTCATTTCCCATTGTGATGATCCACGTCTCTTTCCTCCCCCGCACCCTGAGGTGCTCAATTCAGAATCCTACAGTCATCTTCCCTCATCCTTTTCTTCAGTTCTCAACCCAACCAGTCACCACAGTTGACAGAATATACTATAAAAATCTCCTTAATCTCCCCTTTTTCTCTTTCATCATTGCTACTGTCTTGGTTGATGTTTGTTCATTAAAACAAGAGTTTGTCTCGTGACTCTTTCTGTTGCCATTTCTCTGTGCTGGACCCAGAAGGATCTTTGCAAAACGGCACCCTTATCATGCCCGTGTTTGATATCTAGTAGGAGTCATTCCTAATTGCCCTGGAGATAAAACTCCAAGCTCCTTAGTTTGGTTCTGAAGCCCTTGGTGCGATCTTCCATCTGTCAATGGATTTCTCTACAGTTACCCACCTCTGACTATTTTTACTTGCTGCTCTTCCTGGAAAAGATATTTTCTTGCCTTTTCTTTTCTTTCGCTAATTCTTCCTTATCCTTCAAGACTCACCGTAGCCTTTTGGGGAGCCTCTTACTCTCTCCTGCGCTGATTCCCTTCTTTCTCACGTGTCCCCATGTCATCTTGGGCTTATTCCCACCATACACTTGACCTTATGTTGCAACTCTGTTCCTGGGGCTGTTGTCACAGCCATGTGATTCAGCCATGCCATAAAAAGGAAAAATCTCTCGTTGATCTCTGAATCTTTTAAGAGGCATAATAATAAGAAAGATTGTGGGAGAGTGAATGCATGTGTAGGACAGTGCTAGAATATCTCTATAGCCTTTTACTATATCATCCTGAATTCACGTCATTCAGACCCCAATTCTTCCTACTTAAAAAACAACAAAACATCCTCTTTCTTTAGACAAACATTGACAGAAAGTATAAGGATTAAGGACCCATCTCCCACAAAACAGTGTAAGAAAATCATCTACTCGGCTTCTAAAATACCAATAGAGATTTCACCACTCTGGTAGGTCCGTTAGAAAATACTGTTGTTTTTTTTTAACCTATTAATATACTTCCCCAGCCTGAAGATAATCTAAATGCTGCCACATTAATAATAAGTAATATATTTTCATTATTTACATCCAAATCCCTGAGTTTCAAATTAACAGCACTTGAAGGAGACCTGTTCACACAAATGAAATTTGAATTGTAGATTCAGTGACACTTCGGAAGGTTTAGGGCACATGGTAGCTTTTCAACACTCCCAAGATTTAATTTATGTAGTGTCATTGCAAAGAGAGAACTCTAATGGCTTTTTAATTATTCTCAACTTCAAAGGATAAACGGGAGGGAGACCAGGGCCCAGACACAGGAAGGAAATATTGGAAGCTGAGTAGAGATAATTATACAGCAATGCCCTAGTAGAAGTATCTTAGGACATGGGAGTCCTAAGAGAGTGGTGCTTTGCCCATCAAACCTAGATAGTACAACACAGCCAACTTCTTTTTTCTCCCCTCAATCATGCTTCCATGTGTTCTCAAAGGTTGGTGATCGCAGTAGGTCACAAAAAATTTATAACGCTGTAGTTACACTTTTAAGGAAGCTCGTTGGGCTGTGGATTACAAAGAGCTAGTAGAAGCAATTTGTCAAGTCTGTTCACAGAAGTCAGAGGTAGAATGTCTTTGACACAGGGCTTCAGAAAATGCTACAAAAAACATTGTCCAAAACAAAATGTTGTGAACACTGAAACAGAAAAACTTTTTTAAGCTTGTGTCTCTTTGGGCCCATTGTGGGAAGATAATTCAGTCCATACATTACTTTGTAAGAACCACTTGCCCACACTGTTGGTTTTTAAAACCGGATGTTGAGTGAAACGTGAGTTTCAAAGGTAGCTGTGCCTAATACATGATTCTTTTTAGTTCTAAAACGTAAACCTTGTTTTACACTCATTTCCTTGGAGAACATGTAACTCGTATGTCCACAAAGTAAATGCATACTACTTTTTTAGGAATAATAGTTATTGTTTATTGAATCTTTGTGGTATGCAGCAGACTAGAAATCTCCTTCTAAAGTGGCTACTTGGAGGGGCCCTAGAGATACAGAGTTTTGTTAGAAGGTTCTTCTAACACCCAATAATTATTTTATTTAATCCTTGAATCCAGTACTTCAGAGGTGTGTGTGTGTGTGTGTGTGTGTGTTCGTGTGTTCATACTTTCTGTCCCGACTATAAGCAAGACTTTCTTCTAGTTCAATCTCTCATCAGAAGCTGTGTCCCATTTTTTTTCACGCTGTTGGTTGAACAGGACTCATTGTCTTCCAATATGGTAAATAAAACTGCTGGTGCTGGAAAAGGTCCACATCAATGTGTCAGTAGGGTTACACATAGAACCCTACACATAGAAACTGTACACATAGTACACATTAGAAACTGTCTCGAAAGTCAGAGTTCTTAGATGCTATGGACCGAAAACTTTTTTATTCCCTGGTCAGTCCTTCCTAATACATTTCGTTACCGAGCATGATGAGAACATGGAAAACTTTTATGTGGTATAAGGTGAGAAGCACAGAGGGTGCCAAAAAAATGTATACACATTTTAAGAAAGGAAAAAACTGTATTAAAATTGTAATACAGTGAATGACGCTAGCATTCATTTGATTAACAGCATCTTTTGAGGGAATGTCATACGTACTACACATTGTTACCGTAATTCCATTCAACTTTGAAAAGCAATACATACATAACATCTCTTGAAATGTGTACATGTTTTTGGCACCCCCCGGAATTTATGTGTTACACAACGGTTCTTCCTTCCATCTGCCTTTGGTCAATTTCTGTTTAGACACCTTTCCCTCTTCTCTGGTCCGAATTTTCATTTTCTGTCACAATTCCTCTAGTACGAGAAGCTGTGCTATAGAAGTGAGAGATGCAGAATTGGGAAACACCTAGGGAAGTGACCATCCCGTGAAAGAGGCAGAAATGTACTGACCCTATCATTGTCAGACAGATATCCAGAGAAGGCATATAAAGAGGCCAAAAGGCAGGAAGCATTAGCCACTCTTAAGTACAAAACCCACTCAAAAGGCCACGAAGTAAATCATCTCTAAACCCAACGGGAAGAAAGTAAGACTGTTCTGTATTGTATTCCTCCCCACGTCTCTCTAATGACACAGGCTTTGCAAATGGACCAGTGACATCAATTTTTGAGGGCGTGAAACATGCATGAAATAGTGATTGTGGTCCATTTGCATGCTGGTGTGAAGGGTGGGGGGACTTTCTCAGGCGTCTGTGAGAATGTTTCCCTCTTATAGCTGTGGACGTAAGAATGTCCAAACGTGACGAGAATTTTTATAAGAGTTTGTATGAGACAAACTGACAACACTTGCCAGGCAGCAGGATCTCAAATGCTCGGGAGAATGACAATTTTGCAGTTTCTTTTATGCATCTGTGATTAAGGAGGGAACATAAAGAAGGTGATATGGAGGTGGGAGAAAGCGAGGCTGGGGTTGGAGTACACGATAGTTAGGAACATCATGTGCTCCCTGGAGGGTGGTTATTCTTTGCAGGAGTCTAAAAAGAGGCGTTACAAAGATGTGTTAAGCTAGGTGCACAAGAAAAATGGACAGAGCTGGCTTAAGGCAAAGCTAAGCCTTTTACTAAAGAAATTATAGGCCTTGGGCATGATGACCTGCCCTGACCTACACAGGCAGGAATTCATCATCCAATCCCCTTGTGAGGTTTCTCTCTGATCTAGTACAGAGCCCCTTTTTCATCCACACAGTAAAACTTGAAAAGAGAGAGTTTACATTTTTTGTTTTCTACCCAACTTCTACTATCACTGAAAATTCAGGAATATGAATTTTCCACTATTTTTTTTTTCTCAGAAACTAAATAATGAATAGAGCAACGGGAAAAATATGCCATGGGAATACATGAATATCATTGTTTTTAAACCTTATTCCATAATTAATAGTTCCAGTTTTAGGTCAGTAGGTTATACATTGTGCAAGGCTTATCTGCTGTGGCTTTATAAGCATTGTAGAGTTTAATGGTGAAATTATATGGCTGTTCTTAAGGAAATGGATTCGATGCAGGTCTTTCCTTTACCACCCGCCCGACCACCCATTTTGGTTCTCTAGAATTAAAATCAGATCGCTACATGCTGTTCACACAATTAAAACTTTGGAGTCTATGAGTTTTCTCTACAAAGGGACACGTGTTCCTATTACTGAGCTTCTCAAGTCCTTTGCCCCTCTGTCCTTCTTCCTTTATTCAAATTCTAGCTTTCCTTTAAGACAAAAGGCACTTAAGACAAAAGGCATGCTTATCTGCTGTGATTTCTCTTATGTGTGCTAAGAAAGTACGTGCTCTTTGTAACTCATCCAGCTTTGTAACTTTCATGAGTCTGTTTTGCAATTATACGGTAAGATCTTAAGGTGGGCTCTATATGCATTTATTTATTTATTTATTTATTTATTTATTATTTTTAATTAAATGCATGGTGTTGACTGAATTATAATAATACCCAGCCAAGTGGCACATAGCTGCTTTGGACGCCTGAAATAAAAATGAGAGCTGTACATTTATTTACTTAATCATTTCAGTCCTTTTGTAGTTGCCTTCTATGTTTGGAAGTGATGCCATAATGAAACATTTTAGCCATAGGACTACAATACACGTCTCTTACATTACAAATGGCATTTAATGAGCAATTGCCAGAACATGCATCATTTGTGGAATTTAAGATTTGAAATCATACTAATTTCTAAGACTAGAAATAAAAGGCTAATGACCTAAAAATATGGATCACCTGAAGGACGTTATTTTTAGGTTAATGACCTAAAAATATTGATCACCTGAAGGACGTTAATAGAACGCAGTCTCTCATAAATCTAGGCACTTGCGATTAAATCCCACTTTTTAAATATGTAAGGAAAAAAGAACAGAGAGAGTCGTGACTGTTGAGTGATCTACTATTCATCGCCATAAATTACTTAAGTCTAAGATTCATGTTCCTCTACAGATATAACTTCCTGGAAGATATATTGCCAAGATTAAAATTCAGTCTCCCTCGCCTTACAAAAATGAAGAAGAAATCAAACTCAATTGCACCTTGAACATTTAATAACATATAGCAACAACAAATATTTATTTTCACCAGGCAGTAATTCATCTGGGAAAATGTGTGTGAACACTGATAAATAACAGTATGAATTATGGAAACAAAAGTAAGCGAGACCACATAGAGATACATCACGAGGCATGATTTATGTGCACTGGCTGTTCCTATAAGGTAGACAAATCTTCAGATCTCACAAAGCATATCTAGGGAGAGAGCACGTGGGAGAAATTCACCAGAGATCTGTGATTATCCAGCAAGATGAAGAATGCTTTCAGTGGCGTCAGAGAATCTTCGGGAAGGACCAAATTTAGACAGTGTTTGTGATGGACAGAAAGTCAGTGTGTGAGACTTCAAGAAAGGGTTGAATGGAAAAGACAGGGGTGGAAATAACGCATGCTCATATCTAAAGGAGATAAGAGACAGGACATCAAAACCCTCACAGGAGAGAGAAGGAATCTTTTATTTGGATTCAGTAGAGCAGAGATGGGCCTGAGACTCTGCCTGTCTAGCAAGCTCCAAGGTGGTGCTGGTCTCACCATCAAAACATTGTCATATGAGAGGTGATGCTAAACTATTGATCCACTCCACCAGGGGATGATTAAGCAGGGCTAGGTATGGCTGCAGCTCAGGGCGGCTATGTTTATCGATACCAGTATGGCATAAAGATGAGACCATTTTCTACATGTGCTGGACAAGAAAAGGGTCAGAATATACAATACCACACCATGGTACAGCTACGATGCTGAGAAGTTTACAAGTGGAGGGAGAGACAGGGAGGGCAAACATGATGCATGGGGGTGCCAGTAGAAATATTTATAAAATTGAAGGACAGATAATTTTGAAAGAGAAGGCGATTGGGGAGTTGTTAAGCTTGAGGGACAACTCAAAAATGGATATATTATGTTACAGTCTATACATTTAAGTGTACTGACCTTAAATCATGAGATTGTTCTGATTTATCAGGGTGGGCCAAATGGAGTCAGATGAGACTTTAAAAGCAGAGAATTTGGAAGAGGAAGAGATGTGGCAAAAGGGGACCTCCCAGGGAGCGGAAGCATGAGAAAGACTCGATGTGCTGGTTGTGGAGGAGAGATGGAGGAGACAACGTGAGGAAGAATGCAGGTGGCTTCCGGAAGCCGTGAACAACCCCCAGCGGATAGCCCGTGAGGAAACCGGGACCCTAGTCCTACAACCCCAAGGAACAAGAGTGTTGGCCACCTAAATGAACCTAGAAAAACCTAGAATTTTTCTCAGACCTTGCAGATGAAAGCCCAGGCTGGCCAACACCTAGTTTTGGCCTTGTGAAACCATACGTGGAGGAAACAGCTGAGCCCATCCAGACTTTCGAACTACAGAACTGTGAGGTCATAAATGTCTGTTGCCTTCAGCTGCTCATTTCAGGTCCATTTGTTACAGCAGCAATAGGAAACGAATACAGTGGGCACCAAAAGGTTCCAGACTCAGGATAACGTGAGTTACCTGCACAGTAGATGAAAATGTTGCATTGCGAGAGACAATGCATGCTTTCAGTGGAACAAACAGAAGATGAAAAGAAAGAGGGCAACCCTTTAGGGGGAAGGAAGCCTGCCGGGATTCCCGCAGTGCTAAATCCACAGGACAAGAAAAATGAATCAAGAAGGCACAGGTGAACAAAAGGGAGAAAAGTGCTGGGGAGAGCAGGCTGGATTTGTGGATTAGCAGGTCACCTGTGAGCTTTGGGTACATGACTTGGCAAAGCAATGACAGGGAAGTCTCAAGCTCAGGGTGTTAAGTAGGGAGCAGGTTGTAGAAATTGTCAGGTGTTGAGAGTGTGCTCTCTTCTTCCTGTTAAGACGGTGTAAGGAGCCAGGCAAAGAGCAAATAGCATGTCTAAGGAGATCTTTTAAAAAAAAATTTTGTCTGACTATGGACTGCAGGAAAAACTCCTGCAAAATGAGCGTTAAAGACCCAAGAGAGAGTGGAATGAACCGATGGAGAAAGGCAGTAAAGGGGGCCCAAGACGGAATCAAGGTGTTCTGCTGTCAACTAGTTGAGTCTCACTTGCTCTATTTCAGTCCATCACCTGGACTCTTACCCTCCATCTGCTTTTTAGGGCTTATTTTAAGTCCCTCCTTTTTGTCCCGAATAACTAACTGACCTTAAGCAATTAAATACCGTGTTTCCTTTGCTTGCGAGCCTCTAGACCAAGATGCTCAGTCTTTCTTTTTAAGATTTCCTTTTTGGCCATCATCCTGAATTCTGGGTGTATTCCTCCTCCCGGATGACCCCACCGTATTTCCAGCCCCATGCTGTCTTCCAATGTGCCAGTTGTACTCAGGGATTTTGCATTCATTGGTACTCTGTGTAGATGGAAAGATAGGTTGCTCTCTCTTTATTGTCTTCAGGTCTTAGCTCAAAAATCCCGATGGCAGAGGCTTTGTTTGGGTATATAAAATGACAGTATGTAATGGCAATCTATATAAAACTGCAGTCCCAAATCAACACTCATTAAACATCTTCTCTCTCTCTCTCTCTTTCTCTCTCTCTCTCTCTCTCTCTCTCTCTCTCTCTCTATATATATATATATATATATATATATATATATATAGGTTTATTGATCAGAAGATTAAACATATGAATACATGATGGTAGGACTTTGTATTGTCAGTGGCCAGAACTGTCTGTTGCACACAGTAGGCACTCAAAAATATTTGCTATACAGTGAATGACTTTGGTTGATTTACCCAGAATGGAGATCTGGTGGCATGATATAATTCAAGAAGAAAATCACATAAAACTGTCAATCCTCCTTGCTCCAGGATTTCATCCCAAGACGTATACATTCTTCGACATTCTGACCCTTTCACTGTCTTTTTCTTTACAGAAAAATCGAGCTCGTCCATGTGTGGGAATCATGCAAAATTGTGTACTGATCTTGTAAAAAGCTCCATGCTTACCAACCTGGTTTCATCATTAGTTTTGAAACCAAACTAATCCATTCCACTTGAGTGCTAGTAATTAGACGTCAAATAGTTAATACGTTTATTTGATACTTGGAGGGTAAATATTATGGGAATAATTGATATTTTCTATGTTTGTTTCCTACGAAGAAAGAGGAGGAAAGTTGGGAAGAACTTATTTTAATCTAACCCACTGGCTCTATTGAATCATTTCATGAAATAGTTTGCCTTGCGAACGCTTTTACACTGTAACTATCGACAGGAACCTATGCATCCACCAAAGCCATTGAAAAGCTGTGAGAGGAAATTGAAATCGTTTTAAATTGCTTGGGCCTCAAAATTGATCAGGACTGAGAAAAGATAATTGAGTCACTTTGGATTTGCATATTCAATCAGAAAGACCATTTTTAATCTTCTAAAAGAGTGTTTTGCATTAAGGTCAGTCATTGACCATATATACTCAGAAATGCATTTAATTAAGGAAAAAAAAATGACTGAAACACTAAACATATTGACCGAAAAGACGCTAGGAGCTGGAGAAATATTTCAAAAGCTGCCCAGTCTTTGAAACAATAATATTCCAAGAAGACTAAAGTGGAAAGGTTTGTTCTAAGCATTTTTCTCCTTGCCTGAGTATATGCATGGCTTCAGCTTTTGCAAAAGGAGAGATACTGGAAACCGTAAGACAAAAATACTCGTAACTTTAGAAACGTCCAGTGGTCTGAGTCATTAGGGGACATTAGTCTGGTTACATGAAGGCTCAGTTACTACCTAGAGATTCGTTACCTAACGGGCATTGGAAAATATGCCATGTGGACGAGTGTATGACATTCAACCTTTCAAACAGACATTTTCTTTCTGTCTGTAGCTGGGAGGGACGCCCGGGGAGATTGATTCCTCTTACTCTGAAATAGAATGGTGCTCTATATTTTTTAATTTAATTTAATTTTATTATTAGTTTCAGGTGTACAAAACAACCTAATGATTAGACATGTCCCCCCCTCCAAAGTGATAACCCCCTCCCCCAATCTACTACCCCTCTGACATGGTATGTAGCTGTCACAATACCATTGACTCTATTCCCTATGCTTGACTTTGCATCCTGTGACTATACACATATTTATTTAATTATAGTTGACATTCAGTATTTTCCTACTTCAGCTTCAGCTGCACAGCACATTGGTGAGGCATCTATATGGTCCATGAAGTGACCCCCACCCCCGATAAATCCAGTGCTCATCTGGCACCCCACATGATGTTTACAACACTGTTGATTATATGCCCCATACGGTATTTCACATCCCTGTGACTATTTTGTGACTACCAGTTGGTACTTGATAATCCCTTCCTCTTTCTCACTCATCCCCCAATGCCGTCCACTATATTCCCAATACAGTTTGTTCTCTGTAGCTATGAGTCTTTCTGTTTTGTGTGCTCGTTTATTCTGTTCTTTAGATTCCACGTGTAAGTGAGAGCATATGGTACTTGCCTTTCTTCATCTGACTTATTTCACTTAGCATAATACCCTTTAGGTTCATCCATGTTATTGTAAATGGCAAGATTTCATTCTTTTTTATGGCTGCATAATACTCCATTATATAAATGTACCACAGTTTCTTTATCCAGTCATCTATTGATGGGCATTTTGGTTGTTTCCATATTTTCTTGGCTATTGTGAATAGTGCTGCAGTAAACATAGGAGTGGATATATATTTTTTTGAATTAGTGTTTTGGATTTCTTTGGATAAATACCCAGGAGTAGAATGACTGGGTCATAAGGTAGTTCTAGTTCTAATTTTTTGAGGCCCCTCCATACTGTTTTCCATAGTGGCTGCACCAATCTGCAAACCCACCAACAGTGCACGAGGGTTCTCTTTTCTCCACATCCTCGCCAGCATTTGTTGTTTGTTGATTTATTGATGATAGCTGTTCTGACTAGGTGTGAGGTGGTAGCTCATTGTGTTTTTTATTTGCATGTCTCTTTTTGGAGAAATGTCACTTCATGTCCTCTGCCCATTTTTTGATATGGAAGTGTATGTGTTTTTTATAAATTTTGGATAGTAACCCCTTATCAAATGGTGTTCTATATTAACAAAATAAAAATAAACCTTTAAATCTACCCACATGCCAAATATCAACATTAGTCCACAAACTCAGGAAGGCAGAGCCTGGAAAATGGACGTAGACCGCTATCTCCCTTTCCATCTCTCTCTAATCGTTTCTAAACATGGACAACTAAAATGAATGCAGTAGCTTTTTTTTTCCTTGCACGTACTTTCATTTTTATTTCTTTTTTATATCTCCAAAGGCACCTACTTATTAATCATAGCCATATGCCCTTACACGCATGAAAATCCTGCACAGTGAGCCTATGGATTCATGCTCCTCTGGGGATTTGTGCTGTAAACTGTACACTTGTCATACACCAACCCAGAACTCTGACTTGGACACGTAGCATGAAAAACCACAACAGGAGATGTTAGCCTTTGGACTAAGAGATTATGAATACCTGCGGGATTAATTGGACAATCTCGTGCATTGTCTC
The DNA here is from genome assembly GCF_004115265.2 of Rhinolophus ferrumequinum. NCBI lineage: Eukaryota > Metazoa > Chordata > Mammalia > Chiroptera > Rhinolophidae > Rhinolophus > Rhinolophus ferrumequinum. The sequence goes on along the minus strand of NC_046284.1, from coordinate 121,185,418 downwards.
GTTTCGGTCTCATGATCCATGAAAGCGATTACACTTGGTTGTCAGCATTTTCATCTCAAAATACGAGCAGTTAGAGTATAAGCACACCAACCTTGGCTTTACACCTTTTGCTACTTTTTTTCTTTTCATTTCTTTGTTCGTTGGTTTCATTAGCAATGCTGAGATTAGCTAGTGTGAAACAAAGAACATAACTGCTATTGCAATTTGAAAATTTTGGGAAATGTTAGTGCCGTCCTTTAGAAAGAGGATTCTGTGACATTGAACGAGAGGGTCAGGGCACAGTTTGTTCTTTGGGAATGGATCCTGTCATCTGTGTCCAGCTGGGCTCCGTATTCCCCTGGAGGGGTCTCGTCCACATCTGTACCCTCTTAGAATAATTGGCTTTTATCCTGATAGCCAGTGTCCACACCACCAGGCACAAAAAGCATTCTGCTTCCATAGAGCTCTGTGCGTGAAACAAAGCAGACTGTGTGAGCCCTCCAAGGGACACAGAGAGACAGGAGATGAACCCACGACGAAGACAGGACATTACAAGAGAATTAGGGAGCAACCTGCTTCTGCATTTGGCTCCCCTCTCCTCACACTTTTCCGGGGTCATATGTGGATTTCCTTAAAACAAACACAAAGAAATCCACCGTGACTCGAGAAGGAGACAAAAAATGGGGATGAATATTCTCAACTTTCTCCTTGTGAAGTTGCTGTTGTCACACCAGGATAGGATATACCTCCCGCCCCCACCTGCACCCCCGAAATTCAGTACACAGAGTCATTTATTTAATAAAGGCAATTTTAGACACATTTGCGCCGTTCCATACTTCACTATTATTTTATATGGTGGACCGTAGGAAATCACCAGTATTCAGCTATGACTGTTTTGTGTGGTCCATATCATTGCTCTACCAGTGAGTGGAATTAATTCAGAGAAATACATGACTGTTCCTTTAAAAAAAATGAACTAGGGGATGTCAAGGCACTTGAACTTTGCTCGGCATCATGGCTAAGGCACGCTCACTGCTTCTTGCCCCCGGTGGTACATTATAAACGTTTTCTGTATCTGCTTCTCATCTGCTTTGGGGAGCATGGAGGAAAGTCTGTGCCTTGGGAGGCAGATGTGCGCAGGAGACTGCATCAGATTTTTCACGATGAAACCACAGGTGATGCATCTTGCTTCTGGGCTGAAGTCTTGGCCTTTGATTGCCTCTCCAGTGCTCTCATCTCCCACTTCTACAAAACCTGACGCTTCCGGTTGAGGTGGTGACCTCAGTCAGGCAGGTCTCTGAGTAGCAGGGACGAGCAGACTCTCTTTGCTCTTCAGATCAGCCACAGAGAGTGAGCAAAAAAATCAGCCTTTCTTTTACACCAGTGAGATTTTAGAGCCCTTAGATATTGTCAGATAACCCAGCTTATTCTGATTTACAAGGCTTCTGAGGGGAAATGTCATCATGGAAGCAAGACTCAGTAATGCTTGGCGGGCATGATAGCTCAGAGTCAGTATTTGTCCATGTAAAATTTACAGGGTATGCAGAGCCATTCCAAAATCTCTGGCTGGTCCCAGACAGTCTTACCACTAGACATCCCTCAGGGAGACAGCTTTTCCTGGGAGGTTATCAAAACTCCTGACACCACGAGTTTGAAGTAGTTCGTCAACAATCCTAACTAACATTGGTAGCAATTTGTAATGGTGCGGAGAACTACTGACTGTCCAAAGTCAATATACAGAAACGTCATCTTTTGGAGGGAAAGCTAAGTTGACATGTTAAATTTCAATCACCGTGAACCCAGCTGTCACTTTGGTACATGTGGTTGAGAACTCAGGTAAAATTCGGATCATGACCACGGGAAAAATTAAAAGACAGGCTTGACAGAAAGAAGGAAGAGTTGATTTCAGTAGAATATAGAAGAGAATGTGAATTTATGCAGAGCGTATTCTCCAAGGGATTCCTTTGATCCCCAAGGGCAGAGAAAAAATCCTTTCAACCATTATATTTATAGGTAAAATTATAAATGGACTCTAATCCTCTTTGCAATTTGAAGAAACCCAGTAGACAAAATCTGACAATAAACACAACGGAGATAAGCCCACGCTGCATAGTTTTTGCAGATAAATCCCTTTTTCACAGACATCCAGAAATGAAAACATAAGCTTTGCTGTTGGTTTTTAATGTTTTGAAGCACGCTGTAGATTTCACCATCAACTGTTGCTTAAGTTCCTGTTTTGTGATAATAAAGTGTATTGACGACATGTGTTTTGCTGCACAATGTTGCACCAATCTAATTTGAAACGAAAAAACAGGAATTAAAACGGGCCGGGCAGAAGATGAGTCACTTCTTTAGTCTGGACAACGAACTTGGCTTTTTGCATGAAGATAATTATTTGCTTCTCCAAACAGAAATACGGTTGGGAAATGCTTGAGTTATTTGTGACAAACGTAAGGGGGAAGGAGGAAGTTTAACTGATTCAAAACTTTTATTGATGACAATTACACACTGGTATAACCTGTGAAAGACTCCATTTTAAAGAATTGGTCTTTTCTATCATTTCCCTTTATTTTACTCTCCTGTGTCTATGCCTTAAGTACTGTCCCTGAACAGCTCAGGCACCCCCCAAAATCCATGTTTCTGTGTCCCGGAGTCTTACTTTTTCTCTGGTCTCTAGCCTGTCCCCAGTCCCTCGGGGTCCTGTTTCAGCTAAGATAATGCTGGGTGTGACTGGACGTCGCTTCTCTGTGGAGTCCTCTGATGGCTCCAGGGTCATCAGGCTTCTTCTCCCCTGTGGAATTTGCCAGGCATGAGAGTTCTGAGATTCCCCATGGGCCGTGGCTGGTGCCAAGGAACGTGGACCCGCCTTGACCTGTGGAGAGCGGCGCTCTGTCTGTCTCCCCACTGCTGGGAAATGGAATTTGGTGGGGCCAGGGGCAGAGCGATGACCATGAAAGACCTTCTCTTCCTTGATTTTACTTAAAGCAGTTTCGCAGCTGGCCTAAGCCCTGCCCCATGTAACCCTGAAGGTAGAAAGATGACACGGAGATAAGAAATAAGTGGAAGACTAGAGATAGGACTTGTATCCAAGCCCAATGACCAAGAGGGAAGGGCGCTTTCAGTACAGTCTTGTGTTAACATTCCAGCGGGTGTGGGTGGGTTCTGCATGGGTGGAGTCAGGGAGAGCCCTGGCACCTTGCACAGGTGTGCAAAATACCTAGAAGCAGAGGCACCTGCAGTGCCCTGAAGCCCTGTGTGTCTCCTCCACATGGTCCCCCTAGGCTCAGAGTTGATTATGAAATGCTTTATCTAGCCAATGTGGCTGTGACATAGAATTAACTCATTTTAATGCCCAGTGAATTCCGGTCACCTATATTTCTCTTGCTTACCGTGTTTCCCCGAAAATATGACCTAACCCGACCATCAGCTCCAATGCGTCTTTTGGAGCAAGAATTAATATATGACCTGGTATTATATTATATTATATTACATTATATTATATTTTATAAAACCTGGTCTTATAATAAAATAAGCCCGGGTCTTATATTAATTTTCGCTCTAAAATATGCATGAGAGCTGATGGTCTGGCTAGGCCTTATTTTCGGGGAAACACGGTAGTTTACTCAAAATACTGTTGCCTTTCACAGGAACTTTTCTCTTTGCCTGTTTAATGACACGATGTCTCTTTTCAAAGTCCTAAGTCAGTGTTCTAAACATCCCTTTCTTCCCCTCCTCCGTGGATTCTATAAAGGAGAATGCCGCTATTTTTAGAGAAATGATTTCCCTCAGCATCTGATAAAGGTTTCACGTTATCCTGTACAGTGACAAACATCTTAAGACCTTGTCCTTTGTTTTGTTTGTTTTCCCATCCAGATTTACATTACTCTCATGAAACCGTCCTATTTTCACCTTAAGGAAGGTTAAGGAAGAAGGTCAGTAGGATACAATGAACTTGGAGGTTCAGGGTATTTTGATAACCATGAATGTGTTTGAATCTGGTGACTTCAATTGCAGTGGATGTGAACAGCTGGTTACAGCTCCCTTGTAAAGCAGAAGCGTTGAGAGTCAAACACCTATGAGAGGTGATTGGTGACCTGGCCTGCAGTCCATACAAACCCTAACCCCACAGTCTGTCTCTAAACAGACTCTAAGCAGCCCTCACTAAGGGGTCCAGCGTGTGTGCGTGCATGGAATAATGCCAGCTTGACTCCTGGGGAAATGGCTTATTGTCCTTCCCTTGTCCGGGTGGGTCAGTAGACTTATTAATAAGGACAGAACAAAACCAGCCTGGTGACATAGGAATCTAAACTTCATGTATATAATTATGCAAATCCGTCTTTTGTTGACAGAAACACCAACTATTGATTGTTGCTCTTGGACTTTGCATCTGAATACTCAGGAGTGAGTCCTCTCTCTTTATATCTATAACTCTGTCCCAACGCTTTGCTCTAAGCCCTTTCAAGCTAATTGCTTTGCTTGTCCTATATAATCTGACATCAGAGAATGACTCAAGTGCAAATCGCCCCACTTCTCAAGAAGCTCGCACGACAATAGAATTGAAAGCGCTTCACTCTTGCGAAGCTGTTCCGGAGAATTCCCTTTTAGTCTATGTTTATTTTATGTTTGGACCAGCTCCTCTCTCACTTGAAGTGCTTCCAACCTGAGGGGAGCTTCATTTGCAAGAGCAAAGAGTACAGATAGCTGGAGTGTGGGTGAGGGTGGAAATCAGGGGCTCCCCTTGATGAAAATGGAAGCTGAGATTTGTTGTCTAGAATTGCTCAAGAGCAGTCAAAATGAGTGATGGGAACTGGACCAGTAACTAGACTAGTGCCTTCCTTTGTGTTACGGGCTGAATTGTGTCCCCCAAAATTCATATGTTGGAGCCCTCACCCCCAGGACCTCAGAATGTGACATATTGGGAGATGGATCTTTAAAGAGATAATTAAGTGAAAATGAGGTCACTAGGGTAGGCCATCATCCAATATAACTGGTGTCCTTATAAGAAGATGACATTTGGAAACAGACATGCAGAGAGTGATTGGGAAAAAAGTGTATTGCGTAAGCGCCTCCATCGGTGGTACTTACTTATGGCAGCCCGAGCTGACTAATACTCTATGAAAGGACGATGTGTATGTGTGTGTGTGTGTGTGTGTGTGTGTGTGTGTATGAGTGTGTATGTGTGTGTATGGATGTGTTCACACATGTGCATATACATGCATGTGTTTAGGCGTAGCTATCTTTCAAAGGTAAATTCAGAGACCTAGCACATGCCTACCCCCTGATGAATGAGCATATAGATCTCAAGGTGGTCACAAAATGATGTTGTCAGGCCTTGTGGTAAACAGAATAATGGCCGCCCAGAGATTTCCATGCGCTGATTCCCCAGAACCCGTGAAGATGATATGTCCCATGGCAAAAAGGGACACTGCAGACGTGATTAAAGTCCGGGGCTTTAAAATGGGGAGGTAATCTTGGATGATCTGAACGGATCCCATTCAATCACCTGATGTCATGAATGTCAGAGAGGAAGGCAGAGGAGAAGGTCAGTTAGACGCAAAAGAAGACAAAGAAGAAATGAAGCAGTGGCAGAAGGATTCCATGTTGGTTCTGAGGTATGACTCACCTCAGGCAAGGGCTGTAAAGGCTGCTCTCAGACTCAAGGGGACGCCATGGCTACCAGCCAGAAGGACAAGAAGGACATTTGTCATACAACTTCAAGGGACTACATTCCACCAACCACCTGGATGACTTTGAAAATGGATTCTTCTCAGAGCCTCAAGATAAGAACCCAGCCAGGTTGACACCTTAATCTCACCCTTGGGAAACCCTGAACAAAGAATTGAATGGATGCACAGAACACTGAGCTAATAAATGGACATTGTTTTAAGTGGCTGCATCAGGAATTTGTTATAGCAGCAATAGAAAACTAACATAGGCATATCTCACCATCATTTGGGGTCTCTGCCTGATGACTGTGGACCCATATCTTGTGATAACAAGCCTCACCCAGGAGTTTGTTAGAAATGCAGAACCTTGAGCCACAGCCAGACCTGGTGAAGCAAAATCTGCGATGGGACAAGACGCCCAGGTAAGTTGTTGCACACTCACCTGCTACCTGCATCCATTAAGAGATCTAACCCAGATGAGGAACTATCTTCGTTTAATATTTCCACTTGGCAGAATCGTGAGAGGTTTCCAAACTTATTTAGATAAAATAAATCTCTTAGGTATACCCTAGATGACAGAGGCATTTGTATACTATTTCTTAATCGTCATCTACTTGAAAGCTTTCCAATAGATGTAATTCTCATGGTCTCTTTCATTGATGGCCTCTTTCAATGTGATGTTGAAGGAACGCTCCTTGGAACCAAAGTGACTTCAGCCCCGAATCTTGGCGTATTCTGTCCCGAACTCTTTTCGCGGTGAATGCTAATCCAGGCCGAGCAAGCCAGCAGCTGTTCTGGTGGAGTTGTGCCAGGACCAGAAGTTGGAGAGTATTAGACGTTTATAAAACTGCTTCAGGATCCTGCCTTTCATCATGTAAAACTCTCTATTTCCTGAAGTCTCTCTTCTCTACCTTTTGTCAGCTTCTAGAGTGTATTGTCCCCTGAATGCAGCCGTTCAGTCTGACAACCCCTTAAATCCTGAGTGGTCGTTTCTGTTTGACTCTGGAGAATCGCCAAGCATGTTAATATTAATAGTCCATCCTTCTTTTATCTAATCTGAGTTATCTCGTCTTTATAAGACTCTCTATCACATTCCCCACCCAGAGCCTTAATTGTAGCAGCAGCTGTAACTCAGCTCTCTATTTTTCCTACACAAGATGATTTCTTATCCCATGATTTTTGTTTTCTCTGGTCATTACTGTACTAACCAGACATTTTACCCATTAACTGGTCTTTCAGGCCTCCTAATTGTGAAAGATTAAGCTAAAGGGTAGATTTGATGTAGCTTTTAAAGCGATAACATACTCCTAATTATACTTTTCGAGATTCAAACCCAGATAGATGTTTGAGTAGGAGCAAATTGAATACAGCTCAACGAATAAGTCTAATGACTAATCCAGGTAAATTTAGAATTAATCAATGGAACGAAACCTGTCTCTGATGCACTGAGAGGATATTCATCTGATACAGAATGATCCTATGATTTAAAATATTGTAAACTGCCTGCTGACGTGTTTACAACAAACAACTGGTGTTGCTGAAATCTTCACACTTTGAATAATAGAAACCGAGTGCTCTTAAGCTCCTGGGATAATAGAGAAAACAGTCTTGCTGTGTTGAAGTTCATCTTCTGTATACGATGATCTACAAACAAGCACAAATACATACGGTGCAACTGTTGGAAGCTGCAGTGGGTGCATTTCAGTAGTGTGACTACAATGAGTGCTTCTGAGTGCTTAGGGGTGAGAGGTGGAGTCCCCCTGGAAATTCAAATGATACCACTATCAAAAGTAAAATCATCTGTACCTTCTATTCATCAAAGCACAACACGAAAGGAGTGCAAACATGAGTTAGAGAGTTGGAGAAGGTAATGGCGACACGTGCCAGATAAAAGACATACACTGACTCTAAGAACTCCCATAAATTAATATTGAAAATGCAGAAAATGCAAGAGAAAGATGGGCTTGAATAAGCACTTTAAAAAGACACTATCTAGGGGCCAGCCCGGTGGCTCAGGCGGTTAGAGCTCCATGCTCCTAACTCCGAAGGCTGCCGGTTCGATTCCCACATGGGCCAGTGGGCTCTCAACCACAAGGTTGCTGGTTCAACTCCTCGAGTCCCGCAAGGAATTGAAGATGGCACCTTGAGCTGAGCTGCCTCCCTGATTGCTCAGTTGGTTGGAGTGCATCCTCTCAACCACAAGATTGCCGGTTCGACTCCCGCAAGGGATGGTGGGCTGCGCCCCCTGCAACTAGCAACGGCAACTGGACCTGGCGCTGAGCTGCGCCCTCCACAACTAAGACTGAAAGGACAACTTGAAGCTGAACAGCGCCCTCCACAACTAAGATTGAAAGGACAAAAACTTGACTTGGAAAAATGTCCTGGAAGTACACACTGTTCCCCAATAAAGTCCTGTTCCCCTTCCCCAATAAAATATTTAAAAAAAAAAAAAAGACACTATCTAAACAACCAGTGAGCCTATTTATAGCTTCCTACATTGATCCATCATCAGGAGAATGCAAACCAACGCTATGATACAACCCCCAGAATTTGCTAAAATGACAAAGATAGACAACGTCAAGTGTTGGTGAAGAACTGGAGCAACTGGAACTCTTACAGGGGTATAAATCAGTCAGTTTGGTTTGTCAGTACCTAAAACTGGTGCATACCCTATGACTCAACAATCCCACACTTAGAAATCCACATGTGTGTCCATCATCAACATGGAAAAGAAAAGCAGCACCACTTGTAATTCCCTCCAGCGGGAAGCAGCCCAAATGGCCATCTGTGATACACTGAGTAAGAACACCTTGAGAATCTCTGAACAAAGGATAAGTGTGTAGGATTAGGTACTAAAGAAGGAGTTGCATCTCATCCCTGATGTGGTCTGAGTTAGTTTCTCCTCGTTGTAGCTCCCTAAACATACCCATTTATGTTTCTGGTTGTTTCTTCGGTATATTTCCCATGCCTAATCCAGTCCAAGCACAGAATAGATTCCTTTAACTGCGTAAGTGCTTGTCTGCTGGGGGAAAAGAAATACAGCAACTTTTCAGACAGTGGAAGCACTGCCTGCTATTTTTCCCTTTGAAGTTTATTCAAAGGGTCATTTATAAACTTAAAAAGGAGACTTAATTACAAGAGAGAATATCTGCGATGTGATGTCTCTAACACTTATGTTGGCTAATTGGATTTGGCTAGTGAGAAAGATGAATGGGTTTTGGAGAATGAGAATTGCAGGTCTCTCATCCCATAGAAAAGGCAGTGTTAAATGGTGGTAAGAGGCATCCCAGATAATTAAGCCATTGTCTGTCATCCTTGACCTCTATTGACTTCTTCTAAGAGACAAGCCCTTCAGTGAAGGACTCTCATCTCTGAAAACTTATGTTACTCTTCACAGTCTGGTCAGAAAGCCAGCTGTCTTAGAGGAAGGGGTGCTGCTCACCATTGTTTATTAAATAATAGTACTTAATAGTGGTAGACAGCCTTACACTGTCTCCTCTGGAGATATAGAATGCATAACTGTGGGCATAAAAAGGTCATTTGAAAGGAATCCTTGCACAGAATACTTGTGTTAAATTTGAGGCATAAAATGCCATATATGAGGTATGATAATTACGTTTGAGAACTCTTCCTAGAAAAAGTGCTACACACCTCATTGTTGAATATCACTATGGTCACCTTCGAAGTACTCCCCTTGGGAAGCTATGCACCGACGCCAGTGCTTAGTCCACCCTTCAAAGCAATGTTGGACCTTTTTCTGGAATGGCCATCAGACCTGTCGTCGTATTACCCTTGATGTCCTGAATGTCATCAAAATGTCTTCCTTTCAATGTTTCCTTTCTCTTCAGGTAAAGAAAGAAGTCATTGGTGGCCAGATCAGGTGAGTAGGGAGGGTGTTCCAATACAGTTATTTGTTTACTGGCTAAAAACTCCCTCACAGACAGTGCCATGTGAGCTGGTGCATTGTTGTGATTCAAGAGCCATGAATTGTTGGCGAAAAGTTCAGGTCGTCTAACATTTTCCCGCAGCCTTTTCAGCACTTCCAAAGAGTAAATATGGTTACCTGTTTGTCCAGTTGGTACAGGTTCATAATGAAAAATCCCTCTGATATCAGAAAATATTAGCAACATTGTTGCAACAAGTTCGCAAACTTAATCGTCAGACCTTGTGTGTGTGTGTGTGTGTGTGTGTGTGTGTGTGTGTGTGTGTGTATTGGAGAAATCCTTGCATTGCATGTTTGGGTTAAATCTGCAGATTTAACCTCAAAAACAGGAAACCAGAGATACCATCTTGCAACAGGCTGAGCCCTTAGTCTCAGACTTCTAGTCTCTCCACTGACCTCTTCTCTTACGTGGGTCAAGGCTGTAGGATTCCTCGTCTGTGGTCTCCCACCTTGACTATGCATTTCACGTGGTTACATGCTGGGGAAGACGCTTTGTTCTTCTCATTACCTGCTTTGAGTGGAAAGCAGGCACAAGCTTCACCTGCAGCACAGGTAGGGATGCAAAGCCTAGATTCTTGCTGTTTGTGGAGTTCTTGGTTTGGCTTAGGATCCTGGGCAAACAGATAAATCCTTATGATCTTAATACACCTAAAAAGATAACTGTACGAAAATGTCTGATCCCGTTTTTGACATGTGACTGCTGACAGCTTCCAAGCCCATCACTCTCCTTTCCCTTCCATCCCACAGCATGCAAAGGTGACAGGGAAGTCCAAATATACAGAATGTCCTGTGCCTGTGGGGGGAGGTTTCAGCTTTGCAAGCCCCAGGCTGTGTTCAGGGAGCCGTACCCCATCCTCATGCCATAACCACCCTAAAATCTCAGTTATCTCTCTCCCTGCTCTCTCGAGCCATTTCGTAGCAGCTTGAGAGAGCCTGCCCTTTTCTCCCAGAAAGCCTTATTCTGTGAGTAATGATCCTTTTCCTAGATATGCTGATGACTTGAATGGCAAGATTTTGTTGATAATGCTTAGATTCTTCCAGAAACTTGGCTGGAATGTATAAAGAGTACGTATCCAGACAGCCTTGGCTACATGATTTGCAGGACCCAGTATAAAATGAGAATGTGGGCCCATGTTCAAAAAGCAGGAGAGAAAGACCACTTAGGGAGTAAGATATAAAGCTTTCTTCCTTTCTTCCGCAGTCTCTCTGTTGACTTGTCAGGGTGTTTTGTGTTTGCTATTTAATGTTTCCCCGAGTAAAGGAAAATTAAACATTTAAATTATTAACCTGAGTATTGCAATTCATCTTTATATTCTATAATGCCAGTTTTAAATGCAAATATGAGCGCATTTAACTTCCATACGGAACCACTGAAATTACCCAATTTATATTTCATAGCTGGTGCATGCATATGTATTCCATTCTTACCAGAACAGTAGAAACACCGCACAGAACTAAACCAGCTTATTTTATTTTGCGCCTGCCTATGTGTCCCAACACTGTCCACTACTAGTTTTACTGAAGAGTAGGAAGCAGTGAACGGAAAAGGAATTTTGGGGGTTGCCCTATCTTTATCTTTCCTTCTATGTCATCATTTTCGGCTTGAGTGATTGGCTGATACAAGGCTGTAACGCCAGACAGGATTTGATAGGGTTTCAGTAGTCTATGTCTGAGAACGTCTTTGCCTTCTCGTTGCTTCTGAAGCAAGTTGTGGTTGGAAGGGACACGATGGCCTCACCAGGCTGGTAGCACCCCCCATTTTCTCTTGTAGACATCATAGGGTCGCCTCCTTCTCACTCTGAGTCGCACTGATCCATCCCCCAGAGCTTGAAAGCAAGCCTGGGGATGCCATGCATTTGAAAGAGATCAGAAGCTGGGTATAACCATCCTGAGAACCAGAAAACAAAGGAAAGAAATGGAAGAAAAGATCACCATTGGCGTCAATTAGCAACAATGGCTTCCTCGGGTCTGAGACGCCCGCATACTGATGAGATGGTGTTCTTCAAACTTCTTGTGCATTTCCAGGACGCTGGTGGCCCCGGGTCAGCCTCTGACCTGACTTCTCCGCGGAGACATTTGCGATTGTGATGGCAAAGTGCAGGTTGAATCAATGAAGATTCGGGACGAAATGAGAAGCGTTTTATCCTACAGCGGCAATAGAAGCTAAGTGAAAGCAGCATGTGTTCCTTTGATTTCCAGTGTGTGGTGACAGCTCTTAGGATCTGCGACTGCAGAATAATGTGTTGGGCAGCAAATTGTAGAAATGAGGAGCTCATTAAATCTTAAGTGAAGGCATACGTTTTGATTGCTCTCACATGCTCCTTTGTCAGATCTCCCTGAAATCCAGTCCTCAATTGGTATCCTTGTCGCCTCACATCATGATGACATCTGGGCCACATAGGACGATATGTCCCTTTTGATATTCTCTTGACTGCCTGGAGAAGGGGCGGATACAAGCCCTGCTCATCTCTTTGCCTTACAGCCTCGGCCCCCTTCCCTCTCACCAGCAGTGACCCCCATACAGAGCCAAAGAACGGGCTGGTTTCTCTTAAAACGACATCAAATTAGGTTGGCACAGTGAATCGAAATATTTTCTCTTCCTTATCCTATTAGCTTTTCAAAGACAGTCTCAGTACCTAGCACGACAGAGTTCATCTTGGAAACCGTGAGTGTATTTCAAACAATGACAGAAGACTGCCGTGGCAGGTATGCAGTCCCCAGGGGCTGCGTCTCTGAGGTCCAGGTGGATCCACCAGGCACTGGACAGGCAAAAGCAAATTACAAACAAGGGCTGAAATTCTCCCTGGTAAAAATGGGGAATGGGATGCGCCCCTCCCTTTTCTTAGAATAGTTACTTTGGAAAACTTACAAATTCTTTCTCTTCTCTTTGAAATATGAGGTCAGAATATTAAGTTCGCGAACTCATCCTAGAAAAAGTGCCACACACCTCATTGCTAAATATAACTACGGTCACATTAGAAGGACTCCCCTTGGGAAGCTGTGCACTGACGCCAGCACCTAGTCCACCCTTCAAAGCAATATTGGAACTCTTTTTCTGGAACAGCCATCAGAGCTGTCATCATATTACCCTTAATGTCCTGAATGTCATCAAAATGTCTTCCTTTCAATATTTCCTTTCTCTTCGGGTAAAAAAAGAAGTCATTGGGGGCCAGATCAGGTGAGTAGGGAGGGTGTTCCAATACAGTTATTTGTTTACTGGCTAAAGACTCCCTCACAGACAGTGTCGTGTGAGCTGGTGCATTGTCGTGATGCAAGAGCCATGAATTGTTGGTGAAAAGTTCAGGACATCTAACTTTTTCACATGGCCTTTTCAGCACTTCCAAATAGTAAACTTGGTTAACTGTTTGTCCCGTTGGTACAAATTCATGATGACTGATCCCTCCGATATCAAAAAAGGTGACCAACCTTGTTGCAACAAGTTCATGAACTTAATTGTCAGACTTCGTACATGTCTTTGTCCAAGACAAGTAATGATGGCTGACTCCCCTCATGGGGCAGAATTTGTCCTGGGACCAAGAAGCCTAAATTTTCCCAAATGTTTCATTCGAAATAACGATTGCAGAGGCAGCTAGTGCTACAGGAAGTGGGGAACTCAGTGCAGTAATTATCACCTTAACTCACATCATGTTGTTCAAAAATTGTCAGCCTTTTAAATACTGAATCTAAGCTGTTAAGACCTGATGTTGTCGGTGGTATCCCAATGCTTAAGTTAACAGCAAACTCAGTCTGAGTTATTAGCTGAAAGAACGGTTGACGGTTCTGTAAATGAGGAATCTGTTCAAGATTTAATCCTCTTTTATTACCCTGTTTTTAAAAATCCAGGACAGTGTGTCCCATTAGCAAAAGCTATTGTTATTTTGCCCCCCTTCTCAATAATTAGATTTAGTTCATTAACTTGGATACCTTAGACTTTCTTTTTTCTTTTCTTCCTTTTTTTTTAAACCATGAATTTTGCATTGGCAAATGCCCAGGAAACAAAATGCAAACCTGAATCAACTCTCCTACAGGGCCATAGATTATTAAATTGTCTTCTCTGATTTCTTTTGTCGAGGAAGAAAAACTTTTCTTCTCCGCTCCTAGGTCCATTACATAAGAATGTGAGAATTAAACTACCTTGTTTCCCCAAAAATAAGACCTAGACGGACAATCAGCTCTAATGTGTCTTTTGGAATAAAAATTAATATAAGACCCGGTATTATATTATATTATATTATATTATATTATATTATATTATATTATATTATATTATATTATATTATAGACTGGGTCTTATAGTAAAATAAGACCGGGTCTTATATTAATTTTTGCTCCAAAAGAGGCATTAGAGTTGTTGGTCCGGCCAGGTCTTATTTTCGGGGAAACACGGTAACAAAAGGCAAATGAATGGGAGAAAAGGCACAGTGTTTTTATTAATATTTATGTGCATAGAAAAATAGTGAAACCCAAAGAAACAGTTCAACTCAAGGAGCTTATGAATGCTTTAACAAAGGAAAGAGGGTTTGGGGTCAGGGGGTGTTAAATTGTAAGGAAGTGACTAGGAAATGGGTGGAGGGTGTAAAGGAAGGTCAGGGCTGTTTTAGTCAAGTCTGTTTAGGCAATCTCATCTGCTGTCCATGCTCAGAATAACCCTCCTACCAAAGTAACATGTTGTGGAGTGCCGTGTTCTGATCCCCTTCGCTTTCTGTCACCCTACACAGTGGGAAGCTGTACACTCTGTTTTTATTCTAATGCACATATTTAGCTTATTAAAGTCTAATATGAATCCAACCTTTCCCCCATGGGAATACCCAACTGCTCCAGCTCCATTCATGAAAAAGCCATCGTTCGCCCGCCTGAACTGCCATGACACCTTTGCCCTAAAGCAAGTGTAGATCTCTTGCCGGACTCTCCAGTCTCTTCTGGTTGTTTTTGAACCACGGCCACACCATCTTCATTACTTAATTATGTGGGAGACTGAATATCAAATGGACGATGCCCAGATCACATACAAAAATAGAGGTTGGACCAGTGCAGAAGCCAAGCACAGCGTCTGCAGGACCACGTCTGCCGATTTCCCTAATTTCCGCCCCTCTCCCCCGCCTTTTTCTCCCAACTCAGAACCAACCAGAAAAAGTCGAACATGTGCCTGAAACCAACCCCCTAGGCTGTCCTGCCTCTGTCTTTGTCCCCCTCCAGCCTCCGCACACCACTATTCTCCCATCACACCGACACCACCAGCCTGTTTCTTCACGCTAACGCTTCTCCACTCCCCTTCCAGCCTTTGAATCTCAGTCAAACGCAAGCATCGGTGGGTCCCATGTTGCAGCAGCCTCTGAATAAACAGCATCTACTTGTCCTCATTTCGGGGTGCCTTTGTTTATTTCCAGCATTCTAACTCCCAAGACGCGGCCACGGGAGGCTTTCCACTTTCTTCTTCTTCTTTAAGAATGTCTTAGCTGTACTGGGTCCTTTGAATTTTCCATATAAATGTTAGAAGCAGCTTCTCGAGTTCCACAAAGGCTGCTTGGTTTTTTGATTGGGGTTGAATCCCATTTACACACCAATTTGGCGACACTAGAAATCTAGTGATACCGAGTCTTACAATCCTTGGAAATGGCATATATTTCCATTCATTTATGTCTTTTTCAATTTCCCTCAGCAATGTTTTGTCATTTTCAGAGTGGAGGTTGTATGCATCTTCTCTTAGATTTATTTGTAGGTTCTGTATTTCCCCGAAAATAAGACCTAGCCGGACCATCAGCTCTAATGCGTCTTTTGGAGCAAAAATTAATATAAGACCCGGTCTTACATTAAAATAAGACCAGGTCTTATATAATATAATGTAATGTAATATAATGTAATGTAATGTAATATAATATAATATAATATAATATAATATAATATAATATAATATAATACTGGTTCTGATGTTAATCCTTGCTCCAAAAGACGCATTAGAGCTGATGGTCCGGCGAGGTCTCATCTTTGGGGAAACATGGTATTTGATGCTCTTATAAATCACATTGTAAAATGTCTTATGTTGCAGAGTATATTGGTTCTCTAATGAAGTCTTGTGCATTTCATGATTGTGTGTGTGAGAGAGAGAGAGGAAAAGGAAGAAATGGGGGGGGAGAGAGAGAGAGAGAGAGAGAGAGAGAGAGAGAGAGAGAGAATCATGTGGAACATGTTCAGTGGAACATGATTTACAGAAATCCTTTAAAGTCTGCGTTTTAAATGATTTCTTCGTTGAAGACTGTTTGCTTCCACAGGGACCTCCTGGCACGTACAAATTTGAGGCCATTGTAAAGAAAGTGTGAGTTGGCTACACTGGTGGTGTCATTTCAATAAGTAACCAACTTATCGCTGAGGCTGTGATTTGGGTGGGGGGGTGGTGTCTTGCCTTTCCACACGAATTTCAAATGGCATTTCCGCTCTACAGACCTAACCCTGGACTCCTGTTCTCAGCAAGCAGACCCTTACCTGGCTCCTGGCAGCCAGAGAACGCATGTGAAGGCAAGGACCGCCCAGTGCTAGCTCACCTCAGGGACTTGTGGTTTTTCATAGTGTCTGATTCTTAGGCACCAGCTCAGCTTTGCTTAAAACAAACAAACAAACAAACAAAAACCTCATTGCATACTGGGACGGGTTTTTGCAACACCCATTCAGCCATAATGCTGGAGACGCTAGATTCTGACTACTGTTCTTCAGTTAATGTTCCTAGATGTCACAATCCATTAGGAAACAACGTACCACGTACAGAACAGGGCTTTTCCCCATAACATCTTCTTCTTTCTTTAATGTTGGAGCAGGAAATGAAACAAAGTGGTTGTACCCCAAATTAAAGAAGGATATTTAGAACATGGAAGAGAAACTCATGCTAGAATTTTCTTCCCTGAGCAAGTTGGCTTGCATTGACTTTTAATATTCTTTTTTTATTTTTCAATGACAGTTGGCATACAATATTATGTTAGTTTCAGGTGTGTGACATAATGATTAGATGTTTATATACCTTATGAAGTGATCACCCTGATTCACCTAGTACCCATCTGACACCATACAGAGTTATTACAGTATTGTTGACTATATTCCCTGTGCTGTACTTTACATCCCCATGACTATTTTGCTTGGATTTAAATATACTAATGTACATTAGCAGAAAACAAACAAACAAAAAATATATATATACACACACATATACACACATATATGTGTGTATATATATATTTTATCTGTGTAACTAAAGGTAAGCAGAAAAGATTTCATAAAATTGTATTTGTAGAAAGAGCTGTATACATTAAAATTTATAGAGCCTTCTGACTTACAAATTACATTGCAAACACACAGAGGTGCACATAAGTTATTTTTAATTTAATGTTTTGTGAAAATTTAGCAGCATTCTTCTTTATAGACAAAGGTGTCTTTACAGCCCACCGATTCCCTCTCTATGTTCCAATAATAGTAGTGATTAATCCAATAGCTCAGAACATTACCTCTTCAGTGAGTAATATCAGCATTATAAATCATATTTTCATGTTTTTACTTTCCATTCACTAACTCTTCAAGTACTTGTGCCTTAGAATAAGTTCTTTTTCTGTAGTTCCTTCAGCTGCTCCGTTAAATGTTCACCGTGGTTTACAAAAGCTGAAAAAGGTTGAAGAAGTTGGTTTGCATATGATGGCATCATTAGCGACCGGCGGTACAAACCTGTGCTATTGTTTTCCTTCCTTCCTCCCTTCCTCTCTCCTTCCTTTTCTCCCTCCCTTCTCTCTGTCTCCCTCCCTCCTTCCCTCCCTTCTCTTTCTCTCCCTTCCTTCCTTCTTTCCTCCCTCCCTCCCTTCCTTCCTCCCTTCCTCTCCTTCCCTCCTTCTCTTGAGCTTACAACTTCTCTTGCCCTTCATTTCCTGCCCCACCCCCCATGAGAAGTGCAATGACTTCCCTGAGCAGCAAGCGGTGTGCTTTGGCTAGCTCCATCTTCTTCCCTTTCTCCTGGAAGTCAGCCATCCATAGGAAACAGTCATGCTTGTCTGGTTTTCCATATTGGGATTCTTCAGAGGGCGGTCTTAGACGACAAACCTACCTGGTTCCCATGCTGGCTAGAACTGAGTGGATGAGTCTCCTTTTGGGGTCAGTACTACATTGTCCCCAGAGGAAAGCCGCCTCCTCCAATATCTGCTTTGTCACTGTGAATAAAGGTGACATTTTGGTCTCCGCATGACTTTTATTTCTTAATTTCGTAAGAACTTTGATAGGGAAGAGGGCTGCTATTACTTGGGTTCTTTTGACATTCAAATCGGTGCTTTGGTTTCATGTGATTTCTAAAGAATCTTCTAGTAGGTACACGATAAGCAGAACAGCTATGTAATTTTCACCCACAAAACAATATATGTGAATATACATGCCACATAGTTATATGTTTGTGTGTGTGTGTGTGTGTGTGTGTGTGTGTGCGCGCAAGGGGCCTGGGTATTTGTGTATTTCATTCCTAATACTCTAATTCTCGTATTATAAAGAACAACCAACAAAACAGTTACTGAAGCTGTTACTTCCCAGACAGAAGCTCTCATTTATGTGTTTAGATTGGTAGTTCTTTGTTTCTTCTTTCTCCCATGTAATGTAGTCCACCAAACCATACCTGGAAGCTGCTTTCTTGGTTTTCATTGTGTTACATTTATTATGTATGAGTCACATTCTTAAGATGCAATGAGCCTTCGAGGTAAGAGCAAATTGTGTAAACTTTCAGGAGTGACAAAAAGCACTATGCATGTTGGTCAAAATGTCAGTTATGTAAATAAAACATGACACTCAAATTACGTTTACATAGAGGATCACAGGCCAGCAGCTCAGGATTGAAACCCAATTTCTATAATAGAATCGACTGTGCTTATTCATACGCTTTATATTCTGCAGCTTCATGCTGCTTTGGTTGAAGTAACTTTTTCGGAAATATTTAAAATTAGGCAGGTGTGAATTCAAAAACATGAAGTTTTTATAACTCCGGGATATTTACTATCAGATTACTAATTCTATGACTGTTGATGAGATTTGTATAAGTTATATGCTATTGGATGTGATTTCTCTGTTTTTTGTTGTTGTTTTTTTTAAATTTGATTTCTCTTAATACCTGAGAGTTAACTAACCTTATTGAAATTCTGGACAATAATTTGCAAAGACTTTCTTACATAGCAGAAAGTTAATTGCTTCTTCTCATTTGAAAATCTCCCTTCTATATAGTTCCGTCTATGAATGTTCTTCAGTTCTGTATCTCCTTTCATAGAAACACTATACTCCTTCCGTTCCTAAAGGAATTGAAAACAGAATGCCGACATGGCTTGCAGTGATAATCTCCACACCTCTCATCACATGTATGAAAATAAATTCCTGGAGGCTGAATTCCAAATGAATCTCTTTGCGCTAATGAAGAGATGCAATCTAAGAAGGATTCAGAAGAAAATGGGGCCTTCGGTTTCACTGGGATTTCATTTCTAACTTTGGTATTCCAGACGACATTCTACTCTTATCCAGCTTAAAGTGACCTAAAATTAACTTTTAGCTGCGAAGAACATATTTAATTGGGCAGAAATGGAGCAAAACCCAGGGGCTGGTGGACAGTTTGTCGGCACTAACCCAGGCCATGCGTGCTCCTAGATACACATCATTTGTCTTGAGAAAATGAAGTGGCTTAATTATTTTCACTAAATAGGGTCTTGCATAGTTATACATAATGAGTGTCTGAAGTCTATTGAATAGCTCTTCTCAGAGAATTATAAGTCAACTAACAGCAGCTATCTGTTTCTACCATCCATCTGTGTGTCTGTCTATCTATCTATCTATCTATCTATCTATCTATCTATCTATCTATCTATCATCTATCTATCATCTACCCATTCATCTATTTACCTGTGAATATCTATCAATTTTAATAATAAAAAGTTTCAGACACAACTGGCACATTCTTTGTACCCTTTCCGTACTTATTCCCATCCTTCCTCCTCCTAGAAAAATCTGAATTCTAAATCTGGTATTTCTTTTTTGCCGGTATGTCTTTAAAATGTTGCCATGGATTAGGTGTTCAGAACCAACATGTACCCTGTTTTGCTTGATTCAAAACTTTACATAAATGGAATTATATTGTGGATATCCTTCAGTAGCTAGCATTTACTGCCAATTTGTTAGACGTTTTTGCATGTTAGTATATCTCTAGTGGATTGATTTGATCTGCTGTAAAAGAATTTCGTTGCATGAATAGGTAACACATGACTTTGTTTCTCTGTTGGTGGGAAATTAAGTTGTTTCTAGTTTTCAGCCCCTGGACCCTTCTTGTACGTGTGATTTTGAACACAGATATGAGTGTTTCTTTAACATAAATAATTAGGAATGGAAAGGCTGGCTAGGAGGGCAGGCTCATCTTTGTATCATTCTCCAACATAGAGTTTGAAGCAACGCCTGACCACTGAGATTGGCAGACTCTTTAATATTTTTCAGTCTTATTGTTAGGAGGTAGTAGTACCTCATTGTTGTTTTAATTTACATTCTTCTGATTACTGGTGCAGTTGAATATCTTTTCATATGTTTATGAGCCATTTAAATATCCTCTTCTGAGCACTTCATGTTGAAAATTTTCCCCATTTTTCTTCTTTCTTTTTTGTTTTTTAATTGAAATATATACACATATACATACAAGTAATACATATGTTATTACCACAAAATATTTTATATAACATATTTATATAATAGGTGTCCCATATATGGTACATATTTATATAATATGGGTCCTAAGTATTTATTATCGATATAAAACTTTCATCAGTGACATGCACACAAAAAAATGTGTGGTTTATATTTGTGACCTTTGTTTATATCTGTGACCTTTGTTTATGATTAGTTATTCAAGTTATGGCTAAAGAATTTATCCTGTAATTATGAGGTTAACGTGTCAATCATTTTCTCCTTGATTTGTATTCCTTGTCTTGGGTAGGAAAACTTTTCCTACTTGAAGTCATAACATTTTCATGTATTTTCTAGAATTTTTAGAGTGTTGTTCTGCACATTCCAGTACGATGGGTTATATTTTCTTTCAAACTAGCACTGCTTCAAACACCCTCTGGCTTCTGCACTTTTTAGCAGTCGCCCAGTCGGATAATTAGCATGGAAGGAGTGTTATCAGAGTTGAAGAAAATAAAATTGTTCATAACATGCTTGGGCTTAATCGCTAATAAAAAGCAAAGATAATCGTTGGAACGCTCAAGTATCATTAGCAACCTGAAGAGCGGCAGGCAGGGATGTGAAACAAAATCTAAAACAAGGAAAGCATTTTGATACCCACCACTTGTCATTAGGCAGGCAATAAAGGTGCAACAGCAGCAGCTCATTCCACATGCAAACCCCCCGTGTAAGGGTTTAGGACGCGTACGCCAAAGTCTAGCAAGGACCTTACTAAAATCAGTTTCCACTGATTGCAACATGAGATCGCGTGGGATGCGACACCTTGCTTCCCAGGTTCATGGTAACTGGCAGGGGCGGTGGGGCTGAGCTGAGCTCGAGCCCCGGTAACTAAGCCCCGTTTCTTTCTCCTGGCTGTTGTGTACACTGACATTTCGTTTCATAAATTATTCAGTATCATCATTCTGAATCAATTTACCAGGGTCTGATCGATGTTGGGTAAATAGATAAAAATTGTATTTTCCAGCCAGTTCAGACCGTATTGATCCAAGAGCAGAGGGGATCGTATTAATCAATGGAGGGTCTGGCTTGTCTGCCATCTCAGGATCAGACGGACGTGTCATGTGATTAGGGAACACTGAGGTTCGTTTAAGTGCCAGATAATTCTTACAGTGCCGTGTAAGCGATCCACATACCCCCACCCATGACATGGCCGGTAGCCAGTCTGGAAAATCGGAGAAACTGTAAATGATCAGACACACCGTTGTTCAAAGCCGTTGTATCCTTTACTTCTCTTCCTACCGCTTTGGTACACTGGCCCCAGACATTGGCGTGAAGTCACAGCATCCTACAAGGTGAGCGTGGCTCCCTACTGGTTGGAGGTGAAACTCCTGATGCTTGACACAGTCCCTCCTACAGCACAGGGACTCGGGTCAGGTCCCCCACAGGCAGATCCTGGACTAGGGCTCCTTGGGATCTCAGGGAAGGGAAGTGGGGAGGCAGGACAGGAAGTGGGAGAGCGCCAAGAATGTGATTTCTGCAAAATCCCGGCCTCAGTTTCATCTCGGGAGCGTGCTGCAACCTGAAGGATAACTCAGAGGATTTTTTTGTTCGCCTGACGGCCAGGGAACTGCGCGTCCCTTATATACGCGCGTTCAATCGTCCGCTACAGTTTGGGGTTTAGGAGGAGGATGGGGTGGAGATGCATGTGGCAAGGGCGTTTGAAGTCCTAGCGCGGCAGTTTTCCAGTAGCACAAACACAGCAGGTCCCCTGATGGAGGTGATGGAGGAGCACATCCAAAAGCTGAGTGCGCGCAGAACTGACAAACGGACCTGCTTGGGAACATGGCAGGTGAACATGGCATGGACTGGAATGGTCCCTGAATGTTTGCTGAACTGAAAATCCATTTGCCTGGAGACTCTGTAAAGATTCGATCTGTGGTGAATTAAAGACAAGAGAGAGAGAGAAAGAGGAAGGAAGGAAGGAAGGAAGGAAGGAAGGAAGGAAGGAAGGAAGGAATGAATGAAGGAAGGAAGGAAAAAAGGAAGGAAGGAAGGAGGGAGGGAGGAAGAGAGGGATGGGAGGGAGGAAGGAAAGAAGGAAGGGAGGAAGCAAGGAAGGAAGGAAGGAAGGAAGGAAGGAAGGAGGGAGGGAGGAAAAAAGGAAGGAAGGAAGGAGGGAGGGAGGAAGAGAGGGATGGGAGGGAGGAAGGAAAGAAGGAAGAAAGAAAGGAAGGAAGGAAGGAAGGAAGGAAGGAGGGAGGGAGGAAGAGAGGGAGGGGAGGGAGGAAGGAAAGAAAGAAGAAAGAAAGGAAGGAAGGAAGGAAGGAAGGAAGGAAAGAAAGAAAGAAAAGAGGGAGGAAGAGACGGGTGGGAGGGAGGAAGGAAAGAAGGAAGGGAGGAAGGACGGTGGGTTATCCATCTGCCTCTCAAATATTCCCTGCAAGGAAAATAATACTGTTAATGGTCCTCTCAGCAATCATCCTTGAAGAAAATTGCCTAATCACTGAATGTTTTTTAAAAAACAGATTGCACCAGCCATGTGTGGCTGATGGAATCTGGAGTTGGTAGGAGGGAAATGCGTTGATCAGGAAAGCCAGAGTGGACTTAATTTGGGGAAAATTATTGAAGAGATTTATGGAGGGGCAGAAATGGTTATAAATTGGGAAGCAGCCAGGAAAAAAGCTGAGGCAGAGGGATTATAATGTAATCAATACCTCAACGAGCAGGTTGCCCAAGGGGGAAATAAAAAAAAACATTCCGTGAAGCGTGGTCTGAAAATAATGGCGTTTTAGAGATGTAATATTTTTTAAAAGATGTAAACTTTTAAAAAGTTTTAACACATGAACTAATGATTATTCAGCCACGTATCGGATGGAGTTTTACTCTGATGCTCCTTTTTACTTTTGTTTTGTTTTTAATTACAGGACAGAAACTGTTTTGCCGTTAGATACAAGTGCTGTGTTATTTCTGGCATTTTATGACATGTTCATTCCTTATAACATGTAGCATTGTAGGATGGCAGGTGACAAGTTATGACTCATGGGCCACCACCTGCTTTTGTAAATAAAGTTTTATTGGCACACAGTTATGCCCATCTCTTTATGTATTGTCTATGGGATTTGTGCTGTAAGAGGAGAGATGAATATGGCCCAGAAAGCCTAAATTAGGTCCTATCTGACCCTTTAGAGAAGTTGGCTAACACCTGTGTTAGGAGATGAAGGAATTCTCAAATCTGGTGTACTTCTTTCCATCCTCAGCCGCTTTTGTTTCAATATCCTAGGAGTACATATAGTCAGAATTGATCTCAAGAAAGGCCACAGATTCTATTGTCTAATCCTTTCTTTAAATGTCTCGAAGTTGCGTAGTGAAAAAAGACTGCAGCAAAACATATCCAACTCCAAAAATGACTTATTTCTGCATAGTCAAGTGTTTATCTCTGGATAGTTAGGTGATGTTTTATTCTTTGTACCTGTAATATTTTCTGCATTTTTAACAATAAACATTGGAGTCTTTTAATACTTCTATCATAAAAAATAAAACTCTTTTTTTTTTAAATTTCCAAACTTATAAAAACCTCGGAGAAGTATTTTTTCTTCCCAGTCAGTAAGCAGTGGGGCTAAGTTGGACAAAAAAAAAAAGTCAACATTTAATGAGCATCTTCTGTGTTAAGAAATGTTTCATATCATCCCACAGCATGGTGTGATATTGTAATTTGGAATAACAAATATATATTTGGTCTTTGTCATGATTTCTGGCACAGAGCTCCTCAAACCCTTGGAATGTTCTAAGTGATGAGGGTGATAAAGTGTTTTTCTGTGAATGAGGTGACTTCTGGAAGCACCAAAGGGACTGGTTGCCCCAGGAACCAACCCTGGGTAGAGGGTTGGAACTTCCAGTCCCACCCCTGACCTCAGAGGGGGGAGAGGTTAGAGGTTGACTCAATCACCACTGGCCAGCGATTTAGTCAATCATGCTTACGTAATGAAGCCTCCATAAAAACCCCAAAGAAGGGGTTCAGAGTCTTCCTGGTCGGTGAACACGTGGAGGTGCTGGGAGAAGGGACACCTGGGGAGGGTGTGCTTTCTATGCCCTTCCCACATGCCCTAAGCGTCTCTTCCCTTTGGCTTTTCCTGACTTACATCCTTTTATAATTAACTGGTGACCTAGTCAGTAAAATGTTTCTCTGAGTTCTGTGAGCCGTTCTAGGAAATTAATTGTATCGGGGTTATTGGGACCTCTGATCTACAGCTGGTCTTTAGAAGCACAGGGGACAACCTGAGTTTTTGATTGGCATCTAAAGATCTGGGGGCAGTCTTGTAGGACTGAGCCCTTAACCTGTGGAATCTGACACTTCTCTAGGGAGATAGTGTCGGACTTGAGTGGATGGAGGACACCCCCAATTCTGTTGACCAGAATTTTGCATTACAATAGCATCCTGCACTAAATAGTACTGTCCTTACTTCAGAAGACTTGAATCCTTTTGCCAGCATGGCTCTGTCTGTAAAGGAAGGAGTATGAAGTTGGATACAAAACTGACGTGAATCCTCATGGTCGTGTCACCATTTCACCTATAAAAATGATCAAGTACTAAATGAATTGGAAACATTAAGAATTGTGTATAAATATGTCATTAAACAAATGATACATCACATACATAACAATATCAAAGCAAGGTCCGCCTGTCGGGACACTGTACATTACCAGAAAAAAAAAATATATATATGTATATACACGCACACATATATATGTATGTACGTATTTCAGAACGAATATGCTAGCAAATAATAAATCATAGAGTAACTGAAATAATTTCAGAGCAATAATCTCCATTACACATGTGTCCATTAGGTGAGCGTTCATATTCATGAGAAAATAATTGGAGGTTTTTTAATAGACAGTTGATTATGGGGTATATTTTCACAAACACCTAAATTAGATCAGGCGCTTGCCTCATGTATTTAAAATAGGTTTAATAAGAAGACTTTTCTAGAACAGTCATTCCCTAATTGTCTTCTGTTCAAGGCTTTCTTTGTGAGATAAAATTGGGGCCTCTAAAACATGGCTGAACACATTGGAAAATGGTCTGACTTATTTTTGTATCCCAGGACTTTTCAGAGCCTTTGCCAGAGAATCGTTCTTTGTGAATATTCACGACAGGGTGGTAGAATAAAACTTTTCTAGGGATGCTGTTTGGCCAGGTCTGAAGTCTTTTTTCATTATTACAAGTGGGGGGCGGGGGTGTTGTCATCCAGTGGGTAGAGGCCAGGGACACGGCTAAACATCCTACAGTGTTCAGGACAGCAGCCAGCAAGGGATTATCTAACCCTAAATAAGAATAGTTCCGAGGCTGAGAAACCTAGGATTGGGAGGGAGGGGATTTGAATAATCTTTTGGGTCCTCTTACCCTTACTTTATGACATGACCTTGAGGCATCTCATTGAATTCTAGGGCTCTAAAAAGTGCTGCCTGAGGAAATAAACTAGTGTGTGGGGGTGGGGGGCACTCTGAGCTCAGTGGATTCTGGAGTACTGGTGTCAGTGTTATGAATCAGTGATTTGTTGAAGCAAGTCTGCATGACAGTTGAACACACCCCTGTGAAATAACATCTGACAGCTGTCTGATGTCAAGCTTTTCTGGGGACATCTGGTCAACCAGGGCACATGGATCCAGCGTTGGTCTATTGGGTTGTGGTAAAACACTCCTGGTTAATAAACACACTCTAAGCAGAGCAGGTGCCTGGAGAAAAAAGCACTCACACTTTTAACGTTGACTGTAGGAGAGAAGCAACTCTTCTGAGGGATTCGTATCTGGGGGTTGCTTCCAGCCCAGTTCCAGGACAGACACACGAAACTTAGGAGGAGACAGTATCTAGATGATAAAGTTATCAATGTCCAGTGCATATGTCAGCTACCTGCCAGAAGATTCGTGGTCCTGCAGTTGGATAGGAACAGGTAGAGGAAAATGACAGGTAGCTTCAGAATTGCATGTGGGGTCATTTTATCAAAGACCTGCAAACCCATGCAGATGAGGGTAAATAGTCAAGATACATGAGCAACACTTGTCATTTGCATCTCATTTTAATTTAATTTTGATCAACATAGACCTGATATATATAGATAGATAGATAGATAGATAGATAGATAGATAGATAGATAGATAGATAGATAGATACACACACACATATATATACTTTTTTTTCATTTCAGGTGAATGAAATACTTCCTCTTTTCCTGCCAATTTCTCCTTTGCATCCCTGATAACCCAGTCCCAGGTGAAATAAAACCATAGACATTCAAACACATGAACGCCCATCCTCTCTGCATTGTAATTTCCATAAGAAACTAGGCCATCTTTCAGAAGGATCTGAATTGCCAGCCCCAGCCAGTACCTTGGATCAAGCATTCCCCCTGCTCTGAATGCAAATCTACTTGCCTTCCAAAGGAGCCCACCCCCCCACACACACACACACAAAGTGATAAATTTCACAGAAATGTGCACATCACTTTGGTTGGTTATCCTTCTACGCATGTGAGCAGGGTCTGCTAACATTTTCATCACCCCCTCTCCCCAATTCAAATATGAAGAAATACAGAGAGCTGAAATGTCTTTTCAAGGGCAAACAGAAAAGGCCACCTGCAGGTAAAGAGCTTAACTAAATCTCAAGATTTCAGTTTTCTGTCTGGAATTCCTGAAGTGTGTTATTCGCCCACCACACACACACACACACACACACACACACACACACACACACACACAGCACTGGAATTTGCTAATGATTGATTTCACGCTAAATAGGAAAAAGACAAGTTGTATTTAACATAAACACAACATTTTCAGGAAGTCCTTCACCTGTTGTGTTGCAAGTACAGGAAAGTGCTTCAAATTTTATATTCCTATGTGCGAAATGGAATAGGGTTCAATAGCAGGTCAGTGGGGACAAAGGAGAAAAAGAGTGAGTTCCTGTCACTTGTCTGTACCCTCAGGGCAGTCAGACAGGGAGTTATTGGGACTATTGTTCTGGATGGACTGGGTAGGATAATCTCTCCTGGACTGCAGCCCAAAATCTGGGCAAGGGACCTTGTGTTCATCAAACTAATCCACTGGTAAACAAAGGCATCGCATTGATTCACAAATGATGTGACAACCAGGACACTCCTTGGTGTACTTACCAATACTTCCAGGTTCAACTGTGCATGGAGCCTGACGGAAATATGTTTTTAGACATTTTGTTGCCAATATATTGGATGTTCTTTCATGAATGCAAATTATTTGCATAAAAAGTAGTTAAAAGTTATTTGGGAGGAAAATTGTTTAAAAATCCTTGGTTCATCGTTAAACACGACGTGCGTTTTCCCAAAACTCTGTGGCATTTGTTCAAGTCATATTGAGTTCATTTACATGCAAAAATCTTATTTTTTTTAAATAGTGTGGGCGAGTAACAAACTTTCCTCTAGCCTCATGGTTCTTTTGGCTCGTCTAGTAATCAAATAGACAGGAGACAGATTAGCAAGAGAAAAATAACCAAATTTAATACGTACATGTGTATGAGAACACCACATGCATGAGAGAGTCAGAGACCTCACATACAGAAGAGGTTTCACAGACAGAACGTGGTGCTACAAGCCGTCCTGAGTTAGGGATGAGGTAATGCTCCTTGGGAGCTGCAAACGGTCATTGCAAGGTGATAAGAACAGAGGTTTAATAAGCAGAAGTTTGTCCTGTCCTATAGATGGACAGAGACGGTGATCTCTGATACTCTCGTTATGGACATGGCTTTTAACTCAAGTTCCTGTGGGTAGTTAAAGTGGGACATAGAATTTTCTCTTGAGCCTGTGGCTACAGTTGCCTTTAGCTCAAAGTAATCTATACACCACAGAAGGCACGTTCTTGGGGTAGCCTGTTCTGAACCCCCACAACAGCATTTTATACTCTACTTAACGTGCTCTGGGTTTGAACCGCAGAGTAGGGCTGTGGACATGGGAAGTTTGACCCATGTCTCCACTGGGGGATGGACACGTCCATAAACCTGGTCCACGTTTCTTCTCCTGGACCTGCCCTTTTTTTTTTTTTTTTTTTAAGTCCGACCAATACAGTGCTCTACCACCACCCCCTGGACCTGCCCTTTTTAACAGCTCCTTCCCAGGGGAGAACTGCTTTGCTCCTGGGCATGGTCGCCGTGTTTTACAGTTTAGGGGCCAATGCAATCCTGTTTGCTTTCTCTCCTCTGGCAGTTCAGTACACGGGCTGCATATCATCGTGCACTTTGGTTTGGTGGCAGGGCTTGGCCATCTTCAAGTCAGGAAGACTTTTAGGAGCCCCACCCATCTTTAATTTAACCTTTGTTAGAAAGCTGGCTTTTCTGTGATTGTTATCGGCACTGCAAGAATATTTGAACAAAGCTAAAATATTTGTGGACATTTTCAAAGAATTATGATGAGTGTGCTCCTTTCTTATCCGACGAGATCAAAGCTTATTATACTCATTCAGTTAATCAGTAGTTGGTTACCATAGGGGATCGTAAAAACAATGTATGCATACTTTAAATGGTACATTTCACTTTATATTCAGAGGGTGCCAAAAAAATTGTATACACAATTTAACAAAGGAAAAATTTATTAAAATTGTAATAATATATACCAATAATGAAAGATGAATACAAGTCCCGTGTGACTTCTGCAATGAGAAGAGGTGCTCAAAGTTGTTCCCATCAGCGTTCAGGCACTTCTGATGATGGCGAACTACTGACCAAAGTGTCCACTTGTGTACATTTTTTTGGCACCCCTGGTATATACCACATATAGAGAGAGATTTATTATACGCATTCACCCACCCTAACAGCTAGCCTGTTTGCTACAGAGTTTAGCAAATTACCAAAGTAGCCAGAATATTTTATAGAAGGAATGGTCTCTGTCGAGTAGTCTGACGTGATGATTACATTGAGGTCATCTTAGAGAAAGTTTACTGTGATAATGAAACGAATAATTTTTTTATCTGGGTATTTTTTTTCTTACTTGTACGACTCCCAAAGAGAGGATTGTAACAATGGAACATCCTCAGCCTTTCAAAATATTGCTTTGATTGGATCCTGCGCAGTTATTCCTTCATTTGTACTGAGTTTGCTGTCTTGTTCTGTTGTTGTATATCTGGTTTTAGTCCAAAATTGTCCAATCATCAAATTTCCCAGGCAGCAAGTTTCACAACTGTTGAACAAACACAATTTGACATTTGAAGGGAAAATTCATGTTTCTATCCATCTGTTCAAAGAAAACAGACCAAAAAAATCACTCTAAAGGGAATATTGAGTAAGATATTTCCAACACATGATGCAGGGGAAAGACCCAAGTTAGTAAATTCTACATTTTGTGTAGCATCCCCTGAGGGCCAGTCCGGGTGAAATAGACCTATATGTAATGAAATGGACCTGCATTCACAACCAGTTCTTATGGGAGTTGAGAATAATTTCTCTGAAGGTATTCTTCTTAGGCTAATTACTTGTGTTAGAGTGAATACAGATTCCCTGGGCTGGGTCCCAGCCAAGCATGGGAACAAGGAAAGGGGAGGCTGGTTGTACCTTCTTATTTCATCAAGCCCTGGTCTACTTGTAATTAAATGGAGAACCCATCATCAGATGATGATAAGGAATCTTGCTTCACCTGAGTGTCTCAGGAATGATAGATCTTTCGTAGCTCCAAAGCCTGATGACAGTTATTCGTGTAGCAATCAACTGATCCTGGCATTAAAAATTCTAACTCATGAGTTTTGCCATGATCACAGGCTGCTCTAATAAATATAACATTTGAATTTGCTTTCCTTCCCTTACAAGAATAGGTCAAGGACAATATTTCTATCTATCTATCTATCTATCTATCTATCTATCTATCTATCTATCTATCTATCCATCCATCCATATATCCATCTAGTAATCATTTATCATCTACCTGCATCTATCATCCATTTATCATTTGTCTAACTATCACCTATCATCTGTCTCTATCTATCTATCTATCTATCTATCTATCTATCTATCTATCTATCTATCTATCTATCTATCTATCTATATCTACCGTCTCTGTTATCATTTTAAGTAGCACATTAGTGTTTCAATTGTACTATAATTTGTTTAAACACCGCTATTGGTGAATATTTAGAGTGTTTCTAAACTGTTCTGTATTTTAAACAAAAATGTGTTAAGGACATCTGTACGTCTTTCCCTCCTCCCTACATTTGTCTGATTATCTTCCTGGGATAAATCCCTAAGATGGAATTGTTGAATAGATGGACATTTAAGACCTTTAAGACTTTGACACATATTTCCAACTGTTCTTCTACACATCCATTGATATTGTATACTGATATCAAGTGGTGACAATTTTATTCATCTTTGTCAATCTTGTTGTTGAAGCAAAGACCTTTTTTTTTGGTCCACAAGCAGGAGGAAACTAATTTTTAAAACTCAACTCTTTTCTTTAAAAAATAAAAATGGAAAGCTTTTTCTTCCTTGCCGTAGATGGACTTTTTTCTTTTCCTTAGTATTCTAATAATTTCTGGTGAGTTTGTACTATCCTTATCATACTGAAACGAATTTTTTTTGTTAACTTTTATTTGAAAAAAAAAAGGGTCCATAAAGAAGGAAAAATAAAAGGTCTGAGGACCATAAAACTATTTATTTGTCAGGAAACTTCCAGCTGTGAGTCTAGGAAAGTGGACAGAGTTTTTAATATAGCTTAAAAGTAGTGGCTTTGGGTTCAGGGTTCTCTGTTGAGCTCCTTATTGTTATGGAGAAGATATAAAAATTGGGGTGACTTAAGCATTTATAATTTTCCTAACAATAGACCATTTCATCTGTTTTAGTCATTAATTTGTATGCAGCACGTCTGTGAGAAAAGAGTAAGGGTATCTAAATCATTCTTTGAAAGCAAATTAATTACTAGTAAGAAATAAAAATACTAAAAGAACTGTAAAATGAACAGATGTTTAAAATCTGAAATATATGTTTGAAAGAAGTGTTCTCTAGATGCTAGGGTGAGAAATGGATTTTTACCTGGAACTTTTATAGAAATTTATTTGTATAGTGAGTTCAAAATACATTTAATTAGTGCTTTTCCACCCCCACTAAATATCAGTGAGTTGGACGGAAGGATTGAGTGTGAATGACAGTTTATGAAGAGCAGTCTCACGAAATTTGTTGGGTACTATACATCCAGGGCAATCTTTGAGGGACCCTTAGCAGCTGTGACAGTTTCCCTGCAGGTGCAGAGTCATTCCAGGGAAAAGAGAAAAACAATATGCATTCTAGTCAGAAGGGGAATAGCAAACACACCAGGTCATCCTGTACCCTAGGAGGTAAGCATGAAAGGGGTGAGTTTCTTCTTCCAAGCCAGAGCCTGGGGTCACACTTAGAGGCAGGGCTTGGAAGCGTGCTTTCAGGGACCAGAAGAAAACCCAAAAGGATGCAGTTGGTGACATGGGAAGGCCAGGCCAGGTGGAACAGGTGGGCACTTGGCTTCAATCCATGGCTGCTGAATAGAAATGCTGGTTATGAGTTAGTTCTCTGTAATGATCAGGAAGATGGGTCCCTTACTGCTCCTTCCAAGTGTATCATCTAAGACCATTGCCCTCTTTCCATTACTTATTGAGTTGCATGTTTTTCTGAGCCGCAAGCCACGCTCAAGGCACTCCAGAAGGCTGTGGTCCTGTACGTGTGTCTCCCTACAGGGTGCGCTCCGTCGAGCTTGAACCAAAACAATTCAGAGCGTACCATCTGCAAGTATGGACTTCCTCTTTCTGACATCACGAATGTTATCTTGTCAGAGGCGCTTTTGTTTGCAAACAACAGAACCCCTTTTATAGGAGCTCAATAAAATAAACAGACCCAATGACAAGGTTACCTACTAGCGTCCTTCAGAAACAGGAGAAGGATGGATAGTGGGGCCTCTTGAGGAATGAAACCACGCACGGCAAAGATATTAGAAAACAGGCCTTAGCTTCCTCTCCCTCTTCCCTCTTTCTGTTGTACGGGGAAAAATGTAGTTCCCTGAAAAACTGCACTTCAGCTTCCTTTTTCACCCTGTTCATTGTCCCTGAGCTATTTTGCACCTCTTTGTAAGTTAGAGGTAACTGATAGATATGCAAACTCTGTCCTCTGCAAGGGAGTTTTAACTGACACCTTCCCCCCCTAAAAAAATAAAAGGTTTGCCTCCATTTACAATTCAGTTCCTTTGCCCCACAGGGATTGTGTTGTTTTCTCTCTTTGAACCAGTTATAACATCTGTCTGGATGTCTGGTTGATTAATAAGTAAAATAAAATCTTCAACATGTGTTCTTTGTTTTCTTTTTTTTTTTTTAAATCTGGATGAGAGTCATGCTTTTCCTTTTTTTCTGACAATCATCTTCCCCCTCCCTTGCTTTGACTGATTCTGCAGGCACTGGTTAATGTCCCCCTGGCTGATTTTGCATGGCCTCGGTTCAAAGGAAGAGTGCCTTAAATCTCAGTTCCAACTTCCTGGGGGAGAAGCGTATGTTTGTATGTGTGCAAGTGGCTTCATCACACTCTTCCTACAGATATGTCCCAGGGTGGGTGACCTCAAAGGGCCAGCGTGTTGGCTAGACCCAGCCTTACTGGGAGTTGTTGAGGAAGAAATCCTTAGGAGTGTGTGTGTGTGTGTGTGTGTGTGTGTGTTTGCAAACAGCATGCCTGCTCTAGGTGGTTGGGAATGGTTTCTTGCCCAGAGCAGATAATGAAACGAAAGATAACCGCCACTGAGTAAAGGCTGTAAAGATAACTCATACATGCCATATAGAACTGGGACATCTATGCTAGGGAGAGACGATATCCAAAAGGGATGAGTGACGTTCATTCCTTCATCTCACAAAATGTTATTAAATGATGTCTGTTATGTAAACTCAATAGAGCTAGAGGCTCTGGTGTCAACCCAAGGCGGATGCACGACAGACACGTGATGACTCACTGTCACTCAAATTAGTGTGTGATAAGCGCTCTAAACAATTACAGGTAAATAAATGTCTGTGGGAGTCTGGAAGAGGTCGAAGTGACATCCTGGTCGAGGGAGTCAAAGAAGGCTTTATGGTGTGAATAGCATTCAGTGTGGACCCTGAATAAGAAACCAGGGAGGCACTTGTGGGGTGGGGGTTGGGGTGTGTGTGTGGGGGGGTTGGGAGCAGGCAGCAGCATGCCCGGACGTATTCCAATACGGAGCTCTGCATTTCCAGTAGAGCACCCTTCTGGGCTGCCTGATTCTAGCATGCGTCATTCTCTTTTAGCTACATTTTGTCTCTTTAAATTGTAGCTAGCTGGTGGATATGCAAACTCTGTGCAGTTTAGATAAACGTACCTCCTCCCAGTGGCAAAAGCTTTGCCCACACTGGTCATTCACTGCCTTCAGTCAGCGTGCATTGTTCACTTTTCAACAGATTTTAACTGCTTCCGTAATACCGCAGGAGTAAAATAAATGTTTTAACCCATATTTACTTTATATCTGTATGAGAGTCATGATCTTACCTCCTTCTGAAAATTTATCTTTTCACAAACCCATTTGCTGCATTCTTGGTGATTTTTTTTGGCAGTTTTCCTTCAGTTACTTCCGAATTAATGTATCATATTCCAAGAAACCATTTCATATTCAATGTGATACTTTTAAATACAAACTTCTGTTTTCAGAAGGAGGCATCTGATTGGCCCCATTGTGGCCACGATGTCCACCCAGGATCTAATCCAATGATACAGCGTGGCTCCCCTTCGGTGTGGGACAGAGGACGTTTTAAGACAAAGGAGACAATATGTATGTGTTTTCCATTACAATGAGGAATTGTGATCTTATCATGGAGTCACGTTGACCTACTAAGCGCCTGATTAACCACTGTGTGTCTGGAAGTTCTGGTCCATTCCATTAATGTAAGTGAGACCCAATGTGACACAAGTACAAGATAAGGGGAAGATAAGACTCAATTTATGAAAGCTAGGAATCCTTTTAATATATGACATGGCGTTTTTTCTCAAGGGAGCTTCAAGCCAGTGACTGATATCTAAGATACCATAAAGTAGATTGAGGTAAATTTTAGGAGGAGGTAAATTTGAAGAGGAGCTTATTTGGGATGTATTATATCCCCAGAGCCACAATCTCTATAAACTATAGGAGTTCTTTTGCTTCGAGTTTGGTGTGATAAAAATGACTTCCCATTTCTCCTGGTTGTTTTATCCTCTTGGCATTACAAAGGCATTTATTATTTATTTATTCTTCTGCACTTCATCAATTGAGGCAGCAGTATAAGAGGCTTTCTGTCCCACCCGAGACACAGTTTGATTGCCCTATTCATAGGGAAGCATTTTAACATTAAATCTGAATCCCGAGGGCGTGGGGTATTGAAATGCACCCTGGCAGAGGGAATCTTCTAGCCACACTTCAGTTACGCCTCAGAAAGTCAAAACACAGCAAGTGGAACTCTCTGGGAGATGTAGCATCACCTCTCCACTTCCACAAAATGAATTAGCCAAAGCAAAGACAGGGGGTTTGAATTTAAATCATTCTCTAATCCACAGCCCCATGGTGGATGGGTAAGTGATGAATAAAATGACCTGGCCGTAAGAATGAGAACAGATGAGAATCAAAGATAATTCCCAAGATCTGATCTGTGGCTGGGCAGTCACTGGACCGACAGTTAAAGGGGAAACTTGGACAGCATCATTTTCTAACTTCAGAATTCTTTTTTTTTTAAATTCCAAGTGGATATCAGTGGTCATGAAATATTTGTGGTCTCCAAATCTCTATCCATTGCAAGACATGAGTATGGAAACTTGGAAGAGTTTGCAAACCGTAACTGACATATTGTGATTTCCCCAAATCAATACTGTATCCCATCATTTTGTTTCCTTCTCCTATAAGCACACATCGTCTTCAAATACGTATTTTAAAAGGGAAAGATCATCTTTTATAGGTCGATGGCCATCTAAACGAAGGAAACAAGGAAGTAAACCCAGGAGGACATTTTGTATTTTCTTGTTCTTTTCTTTTGGAAGGTAAAAGAGTCAAGGAGATTGCCAGAGTCTTAACTGTAACGTCGTACAAATGACTTTCCTGTGTTGAATTAATTGAAAATACATTGGGTACTGAATCTCATTAAACTGGCAACTGGAGACTAAAACAAATGCAATGGAGATAAATTCGTGTTTACTGCAATCTTGCCACCTCATATTTATTGGTTTGCATAGTCTGTTTAATATTTATGTAGTCACCATGTGATTCATAGCCAGTATCTTTTTTCAAAGATGACAATTACTCTCTTCCTATTTTCAGTGTCTACACTCATTGCTAGATTTTATTCCCTGTCACTCAAGAGTCACCTTTATCTGAGCTGGTTTATGCTTATGTGTACCAACATTTAATATTTCAGAACATTTTTATTTTAACATGATTTTACACTCACAGAAAGGTGGGAAAATAGCACATGGAACTGCTGTATACATTTTATATAAATTCACAACGTTTCACATATGCCTCCATTTGCTCTCTGTCCTCTTCTCTCGTCCCCTCTTCTGACCATTTGAGAGTAACTTACATGCTCTTTTAACCCTAAATATTTAGTGTATGTTTCTTAAGAAGAACAAAGCATGCTATATAACTATGTTACAGTGATCAAAGTCAAGAAATTTGACCTTCATGTACCACTACCGTGTTTCCCTGAAAAGAAGACCTAGCCAGACCATCAGCTCTAATGCATCTTTTGGAGCAAAAATTAATATAAGACCTGGTATTATATCATATTTTATATCATATTATGTTATATTATATTATATTTATTATATATGTTGATATGGGTCTTATATTAAATAAGACTGGGTCTTATATTAATTTTTGCTCCAAAAGATGCATTAGAGCTGATGGTTCAGCTAGGTCTTATTTTGGGGGAAACATGGGTATTATCTAACTCACATTCTGTATTCAGATTTTGTCAGTTTCCCCAATCACTCACACACACACACACACACACACACACACACACACACACACATGATGTATCTAATTAATCCGAGGTCACACATTACATTCAGTTTTCTTTTCATCTGGAACAGTTCTTTAGCCAGTTATTTTTAGGTGAGTCCCCAGTGGCATATGTAGTTGTAGGTCCAACCTGAAGATAACAAATTCAGTGGTCTGCATCTGCACAGGGACCCTTGAGATTGGCAATGTACTGGTATGGTTACCCTGGTCCACAGAGTCCTTCAGCCAGGAGGTCCAAAACTAGATTCTGTTCATGCATCCAGAGCTAGCATATTTACCAGAGAAAAAGAACACGCTTTTTAACGCAGGGAACCAGTTACATGGAGGTTGGTTAAGGAGCTCCCACTTTATCTGGAGACTAATGATCCCCAGATTACATGTGAACACCAGGGGCATTATTGAATTTGATTTCAGTCACCTCTAAGGCTCATAGGTTCTATGATGAACATAGCCTAAATATGAACTATTATGAAAATGCCACAAGAGAAACATAATTTAGAGGTAGAAACAATGATCGTGTAAATTTCGTTACAGGTGTCCTGCGTAATGCCAAGACACCTGGACATTTTCTCTTTTGAGAGTAGTTTACATCATCCAGTTAGAGCACCCCACGTTAGCCCAAGACAGAAATCTCAGGTGTCTAGGCTCTGGATCAAGAGTGGGGCAGAGACCCTGTCTTTACGCAGGGACCCCGCGTAAAGACCAAACACTGATTAGAAGGGATTGGTAGTTTCCTAAGGCCAGCAGACTCCCTGCCATTCTGGGTGAGAGCCCCTCCTAGGTGAGCAAATCAATTTGTCAGACAGTAATCAGATGCTGCTGGAGTTGTTTAGTTAACAGGAAACCCAGCCCTGTGTCTGCAATGCACTGAGTTCGGAGGAGGTATTGCACTGGATGTGAGCTGGGACCAGTGCATGAGGGGTCGTGGTCGGGAGATTGAATTATAAGTTGAAAGAGATTCCACACTAGCAATAACTTACACACACATACTTATCCACACCTCTACTGCTCATCTATATTTACGCAGATATTCCTATTTTGTTCACGAAAAAGTGTAGAAGAAACAGAACCAAATAAAGGGAGAGATGTTCAGACAAGAAAGGAAATCACTCAGTGAGGAAGGATCCAGTGGCAAGAGAGGCCTCAAAAGTCATCGTGGACTCTCTGAGTTTTGGTAATATCAAGGACAAAGAAGCTACGAGGACAGAATGATGGACTAGGAGGTTTTCATCTTAACCTTGATGAACGGAAGTGAGATAGCAAGTGAAGTGAGAAATCCCTGTTGCTTTAAGCTCTGCAAACACTTTACTAATGGGGTTGGCCTTAGAAAAGGGAGAATATAAAGGGAGGGAGGTTCTTGGGAAGGAGGAGGTGAATACAGGGAGAGCAGGGGTTTTTCAGAGACGATGAGGTAATAAGGGTACCAGGATCCTGGCAAGTGTAATGTGTGTGTCAGGATCAGGCTGGGCATAGAACCATCCCTGACAACCGCGGTCATTGTGCTTCTGATTTGCTTCGATTTTTATCTTCAATTTCTGTAGTGTCTACAACATAACAAATGACCACAGACTTAGCAGCTTCAAACACCACCGGTGTATTAGCTCAGTTCTGTAGGTGAGAAATCCCAGTGGGCATGGCTGGGTTCTGTGCTTAGGGTCCCACAAATCTGAGTCAAGGTGCTCCCTGGGCTGGGCTCTTAGCTGCAGGCTGGGGGAAGGGTGAATCTGCTTTTCATCTCCCTCGGGTTATTGCAGAATTGATTTCCATGTGATGGTAGGACAGAGGTCCCTGGGTGCCTTGCTGGCTTTCGGCTTCTAGAAGCTGCGTATAAACCTGATCACAGGTCCCCTTCATGTTCAAAGCCAGCCGCGCCACACGAAATCCTTCTTCTACTTTGAGTTTCTTGACTTCCTCTTGTGTCTCTACTTTTCGGGGTTCATCGGATCACATTGACCCTACCTGGAGACCTCTGAGGATACCTACCTTGCTCTCCCTGGTTTAGGGTCAGCTGATTGGTAACCTTAATTATATCTGCAAGGTCCCTTTTGCCGTACTCATATTCACGGTCACAAGGGTTAAGAGAAGGAAACTTACTGGGAGTCTCAGTTCTCCTGAGTACAGATGTCAGTTCTGTTGTTGCCATTGCCTGGATACATGATTTGGGGCAAGTTTTTGCATTCTTGGTTCTTTAGTGTCCTCAAATGTGAAATGAAGAAAATGGCGGCACTTATGCCACGGGGGTGTTTGAAGGATGAAACAAGTTGATAGTTGTCCAGCAGATAGAATGACGCCTGGCATGTGGTTAGCGTCCACTGAGTGTTAGTTGTTATTTGAAAGAGAAGCTATCAATGCAGCTGGGACCAGCCCCCCGAGATGAACTGCTAATCAGAAAAGGATGGGAATGAAAAATGGAGTTCACTGGTTGCACTGATGGTCAGATAGGACGATGGCAGCAAAAACCAAGTCCTCCTAAGGGGAAGCTGAGTTTAGTTGATGAGGAAGCAAGCAAGCAAACATAATTATTTCAGATATGGTTGAGCATTAATGAAATAATTTAAACAGGGATGACCCAGGGAGAATCGTCTGCTTAAGACATCTGGTACTCTTCTGATTTCCTCCGTGGCAAAAGCTAAACACCAGGTGCACTCAAGGATGGGATGGGCATACTCCCTCTTCTCTTCTTTTTGAGAGGCCACACTTAGCAGTGTGGATGCAGGCTTACCTGGAGTGAATTGTGAGTGTGACAAAACCATCTGCCAGCCACGTTTTATCTCTGGCTTCCATGGAAACTTATTCTCCAGGTAGATCTCGATTGACAAAGCTCCGTCCATAAATCCCTCTGATGAAGGGTTTCAAAGATCTGCTAGGAACCTAGAGAGATAGAAGAAAAAATGATTTTTTTCCTCCCCTGCATCCTAAAGAGATCTTAGAAATGTGTTGTGCATTCACCCAGACTGCGAATTCACTCGGCTTGAATTCGAACCGATATTTATACAATTTTATGACTTCGGTGTCTTGCATTTTCTTCTCTCCTCACTTAAACATGCAGCCACTGTCTTTTGTCATGGGAAGGTCTGCATAAGGATAGCTGAAGTTTTTTAACTTGTCCAGAGAATCAGTGACTGTCCTTAGAACAAGGAGGGTGAATAAATTGCCGATTGTGTGTGTGTGTGTGTGTGTGTGTGTGTGTGTGAGCTATGCTTCTTCAGAACCCCAGAGGAAGACATTGTGGTGAAATGCCCTTGTGAAGGGTACCACCCAACATTTTGTAAGCTTCACAGAGGATCGAACGTTTTTC
This sequence comes from Rhinolophus ferrumequinum, assembly GCF_004115265.2. NCBI lineage: Eukaryota > Metazoa > Chordata > Mammalia > Chiroptera > Rhinolophidae > Rhinolophus > Rhinolophus ferrumequinum. The sequence continues at coordinate 121,145,854 of NC_046284.1, read as the reverse complement.
TACACTTTAGAACTACTGAAAAGAAAAGTCAAAGAAAACATTTTCATTAGATTTTTCTCTTCACTGCTGTGACGCCGTTAGCTAAAGTGCCGAGAAAATGACGTTGGTCTTGTTTCAGCTACCTACAAATATTGTCAAGCTTAGGGACTTCTTCAGGCCGGTATTGAGAAAACCGGAGCTTCATATTGAAATATGCATGTAAATGAAATGTAAGAAACTGAAATATATAGTGTATAATATAATAATCTATTATGCTATGGTATACCGATACGTTAAAATATGTTGTAATATATTGAGATATAATATATTAATATATAATGATATAGAATACATGTGGCATATAATATAGAGTTTTATAATGTTATAAATTATTGTGCTATATATAAAGTTATACATTGTATAACGGTTATATAACAATGCATATATATCATGCTTGTTAATGTAATGTGATGTTATGTATATGTTATATAATGCTTCATACGCATAAATGTGCATATATACACACCCATATATAATTTGGGTGTGTCTAGTATAATGAAAAGGAGTGCCCTTTCCAAGTTTTGTCAACTATTTGAAATAATCCAGGGTCTAAATGAATCACCTTTAAAACCATTTCTATCCCGTTTATGTAAATGTGTGACTTTCCATTGCAAAGGGCTATTAGGAAAATGAACGTGTTTGTGGGTTGGGGCTGTATGTTTAAATTCCGAGATTTATGTCTGGGGTGGGACCTAGGACCTTCCTGTTCTTCCTCTTCTTAGGGTGTCTAGGGAAGTGGCCTGGGGTACCTGAGGGAGGGCATGACGATGCAGGTATTGTGGTGTTTGTGTTTGTGGAGAACAACCCCCAGTACTGGGTGCCAGCTTCCAGAGGTAGGTCCTTGCTGGTCCCAGGGGGACTCTGGGTGGGAAGGTACACCCTTACCTGTCCCCCTTAGAGATAAGAAGGAAGCTCTTATCCCAGGAACCTCATTGCCAAGAAAAGAGACAATCCATTTATCTCTCCACTTCAACTTTCATAATAGAAGGAGATAAAGTGAGCATCTGTTATTAGTTCCTTTAAAAATACTCCTCATTCACAGTGATAAAATTCTCCCACATTGCCTGCAAAAGAAATACTGCCTAGCCCGGCTTTGCCACACATGCAAACATTGCACCAACCTAAAAGAGTTCTATTCATTTCATTTATGTTGAAATTTAATATATAAGCGATCCCGGAGAGAATAGTCTTGATACGGGAAATATAAACCTGTATGCCTCTGATTATAAATATTAAATTCACCTTTTAATTCAGACTTGAATGGGAGCCCATGTGGGAGAGAAAGCTAAAGTGAAGTGAAAGCTTTAGAGTGAAAGCTAAAGATGAACAGTGAGATTTTATTTCATCTAATAATTCTCTTCTCCAGACTTAATTGGATATTACGCCTTGTTTTCCCCTAATATGCAAACGTACTTCTCTTTCTCTCCTTATATTATTCTGAGCTGACATGAAAACTGTCCTCTCTGGTTGCCTTTTATGGCTCCTCTGAGCTACCCTGGAAGTATGGTTTCTTCTCCCCTCCTTCTTCTTTGTGTCCTCCTCTTTATTCTTATTATTTTCATCCCAGGCTGTATTCTTAATGCATAAATGCTGCCACGTAGGTGTCCCTCGCATGTTCACTTCCAAGGTAAACGCCTTAGGATTGCACAATCTCTGCGGGGCAAGTTAACAAGAGAAAAACCAGTTTTAATTTTGCACATAAACATGGGAATTTGCAAAGAGAAAAGGGGGGCACGGTGGTGGCCAAATGATGATGACTGACGTACCCTCTTAGTATACACAGAGCATAGGAATTGGGTCTTCTGCGGGACGAGGCAGTTTTTGGGAAGGGGAAGAGAGGAACTGCGAGGTAAATAAAGGTTGTCTTGCTGACAAGAGCCTCTGAGGTGATAAAAATTGTCTCCAGGACTAGCCCTCTTCCTGGTGAGAGGCACCTTTACAAATGGAAATTTCCTTTACAGGTGTAAATTTTTTTTTTTTTTACAAAAAGGGAAATTGATGTATTCCATTTTTAGACAGTTACGGGGAAGGTGAAGAGCTTTTCCTGAGTCTGCTGTTCTCAATCGCCTTTACCTTGAAATAATCCATGTAGGAAAGAGGCCCGTTTTGGGGTGGCATGTTCTGGTACCCTTCAACTCAAACCGTAGGGGCTCATAGTAGAACTTACGAATTACTTGATAGGAAATGCAGAATCTGTTGAGAATCTTATATGATTCATTCCTTCAATATGTGTTTACTGAGTACGTGCTATGTGAATATATCTGTCTAGGTGGGAGATTGTACAGAAATGCCCAGACACACAGAAAAACGTGCCTTCCCAGAGTTTTCATCCTCCGGGTGTATGGGGCAATGACCTTATTCACAGAGGTATAGGTTTTAGTCACAAACTGCTCCTTTTTTCTTTAGCTACTTGCAGTTATGCCATGATCTGAGGTGTGTGAAGACACTTGAACAAGTCATTTGCTTTCGTGTTTTAGTTTCTCTGCTTGGCAGCTTGCTCATGCTAGAGACTCTATCTGGAATCTTCATTTTTCCCTCAGCTCTCTTTTTACTCTACAATTTTGTTAGTTCCAAATTTCTATATGTCCTTGGGATGAGTAAACCTTAAAATGTATTGTCTGTGTAAGAAAAAAAAAAAAAAAAAGATGCAATATCATTGTTTGAAAATGGGATTAAAGAAATGTCTACTCAGAGTGAGGGATATAAATGATAAACGTCTAAGTATTACTTTGTCTTGTGCACCTGAAACTAATAAAAAAATAAAATTAAAAAAAAAAAAGCAATGTCTACTCAGAAACACCTCAAATATACGTCACAGGGTGCATCCCCTTGTAATTTGTTGCATTTACATTCAAGGGGCCTCTGGAGCTTGCAAAGGACAGGTGCCTAGCGCTAGCTTGTTCAGAATAGAAAATTTATGACTCATAGAATCAGAATGCCCAGGCCACATTGGACCCCACAGCTCTGACATAGCTCCACTCCTCCTTCTGTCTCTTCTATCGTGTCAGTCCATTCTTGCCTCCGTCTTCTGTTGGCTGGTCCAGTTGACTAACCCCCAAGCCCACCTCTTAGGTTTAACAACGTCTTGATTAAATATCTCCTCCCAGGCTGGGCAGCGTTCTAAAAACGTGATTTGGTACTTTCAATCTGAAAACCTCATTCCTTTGTTTTGGTTGAACATGCTTATTTCAGATTGCAAGGGAATTATCCACGGCCCGAATAGACCAGGGGGATGTCCAAACAGCTTAACCATCTTCTGTTGCTGTGGTAACTATTGGCATATATCTGTTGACCTTTGCCATCCCTAAGCAGACTTTAAACCTATGGGCTGGGATGAGAAAATGTGGTTGTGTGTCCTGAGTTTGCCATTCCCTTCCCACTTGACTGGTTGGTTTTCTCACTGTAAAATGGGCATCATGGACTCTGACAATCTCAACAATCTCATGGAGATTTTATGGAACATAAGAGGCAATCATTTTACTTAACTTCTATTTGAAGTAAAGTTTTTCTTGTTGAACCCACAGAAAAGTGCACAAACTATAAGTATCCAGCTTGGTGAATTTTCACCAAATGAGCAGACTTGGGTCCCCACCAAGCAGACTTGGGTCACCATTGCCATCTTCCCAGAAGCTCCAGCGATGCCCACTCTCAACCACTATAGCCCCTGAAAAATACCACTCTGCTAACTTCTGTCACAGTGGATTAGTTCTGCCTGTATTTTTTTTTAACTTTATGTAAGTGGTCTCATGGAGTAAGGACTCTGTGTGCATCTGTGTGTGTCTGTGCCTGGCTACTTTTATTCAACACGGTCTTTATAAGGTTCATCCGTGGTGTGTATAGATGCAAATCTTCCATTTTTATTGCCATGGAGTACTTCATCAAATATCCATTGCATTGTTCTTTAAATTCTTTATCTCTCCCCTTAACTTTTTTTTTCTTTGCTAAACCATATCCTAAGGATTTGTTTTAATAGGAAGAATTGTGCACGTATACGCACGAAACATTGAGACCTTGATTATGGAAAAGCTCCCATACTGTTTAATAGTTTGCTTATAAAGCCCTGCCGCAAACACAATTTCCTTCAGAGCTTTGAAATCATAGCTGTATGCCTTCAGGTCCCCAAGGATGTGATGAGACGGTTTTTTTTTTAAGAGATATCATCTCCCTGTTTTCTGTCTCTAAGCTTTTAGAATTTTTACTCTCTACCCTCATGGTGTGGCTGTTCTTTCAGGTAGCTGTCTTATTCTCATTCAATCAGAAGCCACCGTCATTTCTTCTACAAATTATTAAAGTAGTCAATAATTTAATTTACTGCCTCTCTCTAGTCTCTCTGTCCCCTCTTTCTGGAAATCCTATGAACTTATTATTTCATTTCCTTGATCTCTGCTCTATGTCCCTTCGATTTACTTTCTATATCTTTGCAATTTTTCTTCTATGTTTTGGAAGATTTACCTAGTTTTATCTTATGGGTCATACATTTATTCTTCAGCTGTCCTCATTGTATTGTGAGACTTTCTATGAATTTTATTTATAATAATTATCATTGACTGCTCCATTTTAAAAAATAAAATTCATTTTTTTAATGGAACATCCTCCCATATCTCCCTAATTAGTATTAAAATACTAGTAAGATTTTAGAGGATTGTTTTTGTTTCTCTTTTATACCTATTTCATATGTTTTTAGTTGTTCTTTGTCATCTTGATAATGACTTATGTATATTTTTATTTTTATTATGGGTTTGTTTTTCTTCTTGCTTTCCATCCTTGTTTAACTGTTTATATTATTGAATAAGAGACTTAATGGGTTTATGTACATAGCTTGAGTAACTGTTTTCAAGCTTTATGGCTCTGTTCCTAATAGACTTTTTTCATAAACGTGGGACGACAGGTCCTGTCAACAGACAGATTTTTCTGAGGGGGCACATGAGGGTCACACAGGCACTGTTGGGATCCCAATAAAAGCAAAAGAAAGGATGACTGGAAAATGAGGACCTCCAGGATTTCACTCCTTGATAAGTCTTCTCTTTGTTTCATTTCCTATGTCCATAGAGTGATTGCATATTGCCTTGTTTTTCGTTTTTTGGTTTTAATTTTTTATTAGTTTCAGGTGTACAAAGCAACATGATAGTTGGACATTTACATGTGATTCTCCACATTAACAAAATGGAAACTAAAAATCACATGGTCTTATCAATAGATGCAGAAAAAGCATTTGAAAAAAATCCAACATCCACTTACGATAAAAACTCTAAGCAAAGCTGGAATAGAGGGATTGTACCTCTACATAATAAGGGCCATATATGATAAACCCACAGCTAACATCACACTCAATGGGGAAAAGCTAAAAGCATTCCCCTTAAGATCAGGAACAAGGCAAGGTTGCCCACTTTCACCACTTTTATTCAACATTGCCTTGGTTTTTGTTCTTCCTCTGTCTTCTTATATGCACAGCTGTATCAAGGGCTCTTCCATGAAAATCTCTCACTATTTACTTAGAAAACAGGTCTGGGGGTCTTCGGCTGGGGACACCTGCCCATAACCACATTGGGAGAGGGTGTGAGCTATCTGGTGGACCTCCATATAACCCCATGATTCTTAGTGCCTATTGTCTACAGGTCCCACACAAGTCACTTGCCAATGTTCAGTTGTTATTTATCTACTTATGCAGTCTCATTTCCATTTAAAAATGTTCTGGGAAGTTGATGGCACCCTGTCTTCTTTTCACCCCTACCCTGGAGTTGTTATTTATCTGTTATAACTTGACTGTCATTTCAGTAGCATCCTAGGAGGGAAGGGTCAGCCCTTTAGGATGGGCTGCAGTCACCATATTGAACCGGAAGTTCCATCCTCAAGTTAATGTCTGGCCCCAGACACTGGCGCAATAGATGGTATATAGCTTCTTGAAATTTCCCTTACAAAATATTTGTCATGAACTAGATGAGCAGAGCTTATTTTATATCCCATATTTAAAGAGATTTTCTTGGGATTTTTATGTTTTCTATTGAGTAAAAAATATTTGTATTTTGCTGGCCCCCAAACACATTTGACCGCACTGGAAAATGGCTTTCTTTCCCAATGCTTCTTGGGTATTTCCAAGTTTGACCTTCATCATATTTCCTTTTAACTTGTATTTTAGGATCAATCCTTTGACATACTGAGATTATACTCCCAAATATTTCACTGATTTTTCTCTCACTTGTTTATTTTAGTCTCTTTTTTCTCCCTTCACCTCATTTTTTGCTCTTTTTTCTTTTCTGTTTTACCAGCTCAACTGTGCACACAGGGTCTGAGTAATTATTATTTAGCAGCTGATGGTTGGCCTTGTTTTTATCAGGCAACCTAAGTGTTATTTTCAGGCACATTGTGCTTCCACTAATGAGGACACAATAAACATCACTTCATTTGCAAGTTTGTACCCTTCCTCACACTTAACGGATAACATGGCTGTGTTACATTGAGCTATTTTTCACAGTTGGATTTCCTAGTTTTGTTAGGAAATTTTGAAATAGATAAAAGGGCAAAATTGTATAATATAAAGTGGCTTTTCTGTTACATTTATGTGGTACTATAAGGCCTGGGGCACATGAATCTTTATAAAAATGCTTTGAAACCACATCTCATTTTATATACAATCGCCACTTAATAAGAACATTTCACCGAAAATAGCAAAATATAGAATGCATTGAAACCATGGTAGTTTCTTAGAAGTGCAACTATTTCAGTAAGAGAAACAGTCTATTAACTATTCTATCACAGATGAATAGTCTAAATTAATTGGACCTAGGGTATCAGCACTTGAGAATTTACTCACCAGTGGTTTCTCAACATTTAAAAGTAGCTTTTGTCCATTTACCAGCAGAAAAGGCAATTCACCCAAATTATGACTTCCTTGAATTACTTCAATACACCTCATCCAACAAAGAACAAAACTCATCTACTTTGAACTGAAATGGGAACATAATTTGGAGCTGAAATGAATGGCTTAGGAGCGTGCCTGGATCTGTTTAGCTCTGAGCAGAGCTAAGTTGGAGCTTACACACACTGAAGAGTCATCAAGTGTTTTATGCTGCAAGGTAGAGAGCGAACCTCCACCCCAAAGGTCAGGGGGAGAAGCTTCCACTTTTTCTTCATGTCTAGTGATATTAACTATGGCACCTGTCCACCTCCGACCAGCTCATTAAAAGATGCACAAGCTCTTGAGATTATAATGCTAAGCGAAATAAGTCGAACAGAAAAAGTCGAGAACCATACAATTTCACTGATATGTGGTGACAAACAAATGAAGGAACAAAAACTCATAGACACAGACAACAGTTTAGTGGTTACCAGAGAGTAAGTGGGGAGGGAGGTGGGAGATGAGGGTAAAGGGGATCAAATATATGGTGATGGAAGGAGAACTGACTCTGGGTGGTGAACACACAATGGGATTTATAGATGACGTAATACAGAATTGTACACCTGAAATCTATGTAACTTTACTAACCATTGTCACCCCAATAAACTTTAATTAAAAAAAGAAAGGAAATAAATTTTGAACCCTCTCTTCCCCTCCCACCCCCCCAAAAAAGATGCACAAGCCATAAGCAAGCCTGGGTGCCCCTATAAGTTGTATTGTCATTGGGAGTCCTCCATTCCTCATTAGGACCATAGGACAAGATTTGCTTTCCTAAGCCTATGTCCTCATCTTATAAAATTTGGGGCCTTCAGAAATCCCAAGTGATTTTCTTTTTACTCTTCAACGCTGAAATGAGGAAAATTTGACTCATATAAACACATTTGCCTGGCTAGATGCTGGTGCAGATGGAATTACCACACCCCACTTAGGGAATCTGATCGTGGGTACATGGAATTGGTTTCACTGTTTTAACCATAAATCGTTGAAAATCATGGTTTACAATTTTTGAAATCCATAATTCCATATCATTGCAGTGTAGAAGCTACTTCTTATCATGGTATTATTTAGCCTTTGGAATTTTACATTCAATAATATTGGTAAACCTTCATGTTGAAAGGAAATGTTTGTTCTTCTCAATCATATAGCTTGCTGACCTGAAGAACCGTACTCAGTGTTCAGTGGCTATTTCGCGTCTCAATAAATCTTTCCATGGCAACAAATATGAGACTACTAAAGAGTGGAAAACTTTTCAGAAACTATATTGGATGAAAATTTGCATGTTTGTATTTTTCTAATAATGAACACACAAGTTGTCAATATAACAAATGTACAATGTATTATGTGAGGAAAATATAGGCTTCATATATTAAAAAGTGCTTCAGGCACATTCTCAGGAGTAATTCAAAGTAGTTTAGCTTTATACTTGGACAAGGAAACGGCATAAAGACTTCAACGTTAAGTGCCCTGTACGTATATAAATAAATCATTTCCTTATTCAAGCAGAGAAGATGTAACGTCTTCCTAGACTTATGTCAACATCCATGAAATCACCTGTGTCCACAGAAGGAGAATGTATTCAGATGGGTTTAAGGGCAATAGCCATTTTGTAGTTGTTGTTGGCAAGCCTACCGTGTTTGGAGACCCTACCCAACTGTTGTTAATCCTTGTGGCCACCCCACAAGGTGACTCTTCCTGTACAGTTTTCAGACGAGAAAATGGAAGCTCATGACGCAAAAGGCATTATTAGCTGGAGGTCTGGTCAAAACAAGGTCAAGTGGCTTCCCACCTAGGACCCCTATCACATCACCTGTCAGTGCCATCTGTGGCCATTTATATTAAACACCCCTTGGCGGGAAGATCTGACTTGGAGAAGGCAGCCTGCAAGTGTGTGCCGCACAGACCCTTGAAAGTTTATGGGAGGATTTTGTAATTTTGAGGAAGGTGCCAACAAATGTAACCAATGCAGTTGTCCCTTCTTTATCACCCCAGAGAATTCTGATAAGAACGCAGTCAGTGAGCATGTATTCATCTGTTTTTAATTTTCACTGTAGCCCTTCACTGGTGCATGCATTCTTTCATTCATTCTCTGTTCACTCAACAAATGGCCATGAAATACTTAGCAGGAGTTAGGGGCTTCCTCCTCCTTTTTCTGCAGTGCAGCTGAAACAAGGATTTGCCTTCAAAAGGGCGAATTTTCTAATGGCAAATACCTCATTCACTGCTACAGTGGGATACTTGCTTTCACCACATGCAGCTAAGGTTAGTGTCTGAGCTCTCAAATCGCACGCCATATTGTTCAGGCTACTGGGTCAGTTTGTTCCTCTTGAGTGTAAAATATAACTGGTCATTTCTGTATCTACTTTAAGCAGTATAGTGATTACAGGTACCCCACCACTTCCACCTTATCTGTGATGATTTTGAAATTATTTTCTTGAAACACTGTCTTGCGTGTTTGGGGAATTCCGATTTCAGTCGGCACATGTGAATTTTGAAAGCCAACCTAAGCAACAGTGACTTGAAAAGGTACATTTGGTGGATGGTGGGAATCAAATGAGGGCAAAGAGAGGGCTCTTCTCTCCACGTTACAGCTGCTCTTTGCAAGTTTAATGCACTTTCTTGACTTGGAGCCGCCCAGGGACCCTGGCTCACAACACCATCGAGGAAAGAGTTGATGGAGATTTATTTAAAAAACAAGGTGGGGTCACTGCTAATTCGGGCTGTAGAAGATGTGGCAAAATTCCAGAGGCGCAGACGGAGGGGAGGAAGGCAGTGCCGTTGCCGGGCTGGAAGCCAGGGCTCAGAATCATTGTAATTGTAAATGAACTAATAATTATTTGAGATCGTTTGCTCATCAGCAAAACCTTGCAAGTGGCTGCTGACAAGCACTAGCGAGGTAATTAAGGTGAAGCACTGAATTTGCATACATTTACACTTTGATCATTGTTTGCAAGATTCCCTCTCTAGAAATAGACTTCAGCTTCTTTTAAGATGCACAGGAAATCAAAGGAAGGGAGAAGGGATCACAGCAGTGCTTCAGGACACAGAATCCCCCTCGCATAGCCGATTATCTGAAGGTGCTCATCTTTCACTGTAAGACAGGCTCACCTTATTTTTAAAATATTACTAACCATAATTAATATTTGTTTTTTTGGCTTCTTCCATAAATGTTGAGGTTGGGAACTCTGCAAACCCATTTGAGAGTTGCCTGTTAAGATGTGTTATTGTTGATTGTGTAATAAGTTGTAGTGTCTGCTCACTTGTTGAATGGCCCATTCTCACCTTTATATAAAATTGGACATTACCATTGAAGGATTGACGTATATCAGGAATCAAGTAGTTTACTTTCAGTGAATGCAATGCCAAGTACAAATTTGATGTATGGCTAAGACTCTGATTTTCCCCAATTACACATGTGGATGATTTCAGATTGGAAGTCAAGCTGAACTTGAAGAGACACTGCCCCTGAGAACACCTTACGTGAAAATATGTTAGCGATAGCTTCATGATTTGTACACTCTGAGCATGGAACCCCTGGTCCGGACTATGCATTTTATTTGTTGTATGCCCTTGAATTGGCTCCAAATACTGCTGCGATCTCTAGCATTGCTTGCAGCCTTCAGGAATCATGGAGGTAAGTGATACTTAGAATCATTCTAAAATTCTATTGGTCTGGCTAACAAGTGATTCGCAATTTATAATTTCTTTGAAGTTTATTTTGTTCTTGTACATATTTCATTACTCATCCTAGCCATCATTTATAAATTGCAAATGAACTTGAGAAGATTAGTATACGAATGGAGGATGGACAGACCACATGCCACAATAGAACTCAGAACCTGTCACTTATTCAGCAACCAGGTCCAGAATCCAAGCTACATCCTCTTCAATGGTCATGCCAGAATGATCCCCCCTCTTTTGCCCTCTCTTCCAGCTCAGGACCAACCAGAATAAGTAAAATACACTCCCCGAACTGATTACCTGAGGTGCCCGACTTCTAGTAAGTCTGCCCCTCCGGTTGCCCAAGCCCGTGGCCTCCAGTTACAGCATATCTGAAGCCATCCATTTTCTTCGCTTTAAAGCTTTCCCACTCTCTTTCTTAGAGTGCATGACAGACATGAGTGATGGTAGCTGACTCCCTTTCTAGAACCAGCTCTGAATACACAGCCTGTTTGCTTTCATTTGCGGGGGAGGGGAGAGTATCTTCGTTTACTTCCAGAGACTTCAGATGGTTTCTAATACAGACGTGTGCACCATGATGGTGGCTGACACAAGTTAATTTCCACTCCGCAGACATCTTTCTATGTGGGGAAACTAAGGAACAATCAATGTTGCCTTCTCAAAGGATGCGAGAGTCATGTTGTTTTCTGTTTGTTTTTTATTAATAATTGAGAGTTATGTTTCCAGTAAGCCCTGGGTCATTGGTTTTTGTTGTTTTTCTCTGGTATAACTGAAAAGCTGAGCAGAATCTTAAGTCTGCAGAGCAAAGAAAAACATGGGTGCAGATGCTGAGAATTGAGGGAAAAGCAAGAAGTGAATGGTCAGCTATTTTAAGAGTTGATTTTGTAGAGACACAAACTCTGAGGCCGATCTATATAATACGATCCCCGAGGAAATTTTAGCGATTGGAAGGTAATTTATCAGATGGATTCGGAGAAAGGATGAGATTCAAGGAATGTATGTTCAGCTGAATAGGAGTTTTTCTCTGTAATTTGCTACATCTAAGTGGTGCCAGCAGAGAAGATCAGGGGAGGGGACTACAGGGATTCTTTGTGTGGCGTTATCTCGTCTGGGTTTTTATCCTGCATCATACGATCCTAGGACAGACCTCTGAAGGCTTTCTTCCCTGTAATATGGTTTTTCTTACCTACGGGCATTTGTAAGAAAAGGGATAGGAGATGAAGCACTCTAGTTAGACATGTATGATGTCGCCTGCCATCCAGGTTTCACTGAGAAACTAATGAAGGCCCTTTGGTGTTTCCTGTTCTAAGAGACACCCCTTGGTCTCTTCAGGGATTTCACTGGAACAGGATGTGGGTGCTTTGAAGAAGCCAGGCATTGTACAGTTTAATTCTAAGGCCATTTAAGCAAAGAGACTCAAGAACAAGTTGTGGATTTGATCCCTTGGAAAGGAAAAGACAGATGATGTTTCTGAAAATATGTGCTTTTGAACATAAAACAGAGAAATTGCACGAAAGCAATCTTCTGTGTTTGATGGCAATTTCCATTTCTGTTTCAACCACTTCAGATAGAATTACAGTGGGGCTTGCTTTCCCATTTAACCAATCTCTGCATACAGTCACCCCGAGACTTCAGCTATTGACTTTGAAACACTGCTTACAGAAATGGTACCTCTAAAACATACGAACTTTGTTTTTCTTTTCAGAAAGAAATGCCAGTAGAACATTAGGGCTGTATCCATCTAGCTAAGCATCTTACCATTTAACATTAAAATCGGATCAGAAAGAAAGGGCAGTATTCAACCTCTTACAAAAGCCCATTGAGACATTTTTGGTCATGTTTTTGGGTATACAAGAACATGAAGCTGGGGGCACTTATCTAGTGATTCCCATATCCTATTATTAATAGTTTGAGGGTGGCCCCAGAGTGTTAACTTCCTGTGGTCTTAAGTGGAATTAAACCATGGAGGTAGGTAGAGGTGAGCAAACGTGGCGCATGGAGCTGTCCCCTGCCGCAGTGCTGAAACCATAGGGGAGAAGCAGAAACAATGTCGGTCCCAGTGAGTGACAAGGCTCATTTGGTTACATTCTATCTATGAAAATAGATTCTGAGGAAGGGCATTATACATTTATATGGGAATTAGTTATCTGGCTTGTTAATTAGGGTGCATGAAACTAAAAACCAAGACATAAGGTTACAATAGTGACCCCATGATGGGCCTGGATGTCTAATTCATAAAGTCTGGACTTTTTAGGTAAGGGAGGCTTAAAAATAAGGGAACTGTGGTGTTGTGAAAGAACAAACATGATAGTAATCATTGAAATGGGGGATTAGCTTAATCTGTGCCACTCTTGGACTCTGTTAACAATCGTTGTCATTCCAAGCTGGAGAAAGAGTAGAAAAGATAGTACAGAGAAGGCAATGACTGGAGGAAAAAAAGGGCTTTAGTTTGGTGGAAGTTGATGTTATGACAGAATCAGATTATGGAGAGTAAGACAGGCTTTCATAAAAAAACTTGAAATTAACAAGTTTGAAAGCTCCAGTGTGAAGTGAATTTATTTTGACTGGGTTAGATTAGTTAATGAGTCACTTTGAGGGGGGAAAAAGTGTTGGTTTTTGGTTATTCACTAATAAAAAATGAATGAGCCGTACTTGCTTCCTGGATCAAAGGCATTTTCTACTAAGTCAGCCCTTTGGTCTTTCACAGAATCACAGTATTGAGAACCCGTAGCCAGTGCACTTGTCTAGCCCTTTGTGTACCGTAAACATGTTGATGTTCTCTTCATTGTAGAGATCCTTCATTAATCCTGTCATTGATGAGTATATGGTTTGAGAAGTACAAGACAGCTGTACACTAGAATTATAGAATCATTTATTATTGTGTATCCAGTGGCGTTGTGCAGTCACCAAGGTATATAATCCTGAAGTCATATTCACCAAAAACATAGAAATGGGAGCAATACATTGCTCCCATACATTGAATGGGACCCATATCAGTGGAACAGCTCAGAAGTAAAACCAACTGTTGAGGTGGCAGTCATTGCTATGGAATATAATATTTGTACCTATGTACAAGTGTAGTGAGTGAAAATATTTGTCAGCCCCTTTGCAGCCTAATTTGCCTTTTAAACCACTGTGTTACTTCACAAATAGGTTAGTTTCTACCTTGTGGCTCTCAGTTTAAAGCTTTACATATTTTATACTTGTTCTGTTGACAATACATTTGCCTGTTTTTTATTGTTTACTGACCTATGCAGTCCCCCAAATTACACAAAGCATTCAATGAGGAATTACACCTTTCTGTTTTCCTGGAACACTTCATACATTAATTAGCAGTTGGACTTCTGTGAGGGTCAGCTAAGCATTACATCACCATCAATTGTCAATACTGTCTTCTGTATTGATTTCCACTTGATGTGGTATTTTCTGCAGTGGGGTAGCCCATCTTGGCTCTTAATTTCCACTCCTTTCTCATTTACAGAGTGTCAGTAGGGTGTTTGACACTTGAACACATTTTATGCTCCTTCAGCATTTTTGACATGCCTCTATGGTAACATAATATACTGTTTTATGATTATTCCTCTGTGCAGCTCTTTCTAGGCTAGCCTGCGAATGCTGTGTGCAGATAAACCATATGGAATTTATTCTTGCATCTTTCTCCCATCTCTCTTTCCCCAAGTCCCCATCCACAAATCCATACCCATACCCGCTGCGTTTCTGGATGAGCAGAATACATTCGATAACCACATGTCGAATGGATTGAATAATGGCACCAAACACAGAATATGCCCCTTCCTCCGGCTGTTTATAGTCTAATATAAGAGTGGCAGACACTAACATGTCCAGTTAGATATGTAAATGTGCCTCACCTGTTGCTTCAGGACAGGCTGTGGAAAAGATGTCTGAGAAAAAAAAGCCATCTGTAAGGTAATCCCTCAGTTGGAAGATGAAGTCGTTGCCATTCTGTTTGTAGGATATCTCATATTGTAGTGTTCACCTTCAATTTCTGTCACCCTCATCAGAATGCTTCTTGCTTTGGAAAAATGCTAAACATCCTTGACGCCCCAAGCTAATGCACTGCAGAACCCAGATGGGGTATTCATGTAGACTTTAAGGTATGGGATAAAACTTCCTCTGAAAGAGCCAGACCGAGAAATTAGCTGGTTACTCACTCTGCCCCAAACCATTTAGCCAAGACCCAGTGTCTGCAAGGGAGCAGTGATGTGTCTTACTCACACACCCCCTTGCCCCAAACTCTAAAGCATCTCTGATGGATACTCCACATCAGCACTTGATTGCATCTCGTCTTTTCCTTTTCACCAGTTCCTTCTAATATGAGCTTTGACTTTTCATTCCTATTGTGCATTCCTTGATAGTGTGTTGTGGATTGGGAGGGCCTGGCCGGGTCCTGGATACATGGCAGCTTTTCAATAAACAGTTGTGGACAGAGAGCCCTTAGGGTGTGAATTATGAGTTCCATGGAAAGGCAAGGTTTCATTTGCATAATTGTAAGTTGAAGACTGACAGGGGAAATGAGGTGTGAACTACTTCAGAATTGCTGTCTGCTCCTTCTTTTGCTTCAAGTCTAGTCCACGTTAACTAAATTTAAGTATTCCAGAGTTGAAATTTCCAGAAGATGAGTGATAAGTGTTGTGTAAGGAATTAATAATAATATCCTAATACAGGCAGGTCAGGTGGTACTATCCCAACATGTTCAATTAAAGATGCCAGAAAAATGTTCTAGGGACATCCAAGTTCGGAATAAAAATCAATGTAATACCCGCCGACAGGGGCTCTTAACTTGGCAGCATGGATACACCTCAAAGGGTCTAATTATCCGGTGATAATGTGTAAAATTGCATATGTGTACATTTAAAGGAGCTATACACTTAACAAATTTTCAAAGGGATTTTCTTTCAAGAATATCAGAAGAAAGGACTCATTGCATTTCCAAAGAGACCTGTTTATTCTCTGGGCTGAGTCTAGAGGTAAAAGACAATGCCACCATAATTTGGTCAAGACAAAGGGCCACCTAGAGCACATGTGATCCCCAAGGTTATTTAAAATCCAGGTTATCTGTTCAGTGGTTTGACTAAGCTTTAACGTATGTAATGAGGCTCAGGACCAGAGAGATTCCTTCAGGTCTATATACTTGAAAGAGGTTGGGAAAGTAAAGGAGATGTGGCCTGGGGACACATTCACGCTGAGATGGGAAGGTAGGAAAATGCCTTGCAGCATTTTTTGCCACTAGCAAAATAGGCTCTATGTTATCCAAATTGTGAATTGTCTGTGCTGACCTGTCAGTTTACAAAAGAGATTGTAGAGGCTACTAGAGCTTTGCTTTCTTATCTGAACCTGCTCTCCCTTTCCTTTTAAATTCCTCTTCAGAATTCGGTTCTAAGAGTTCTCCTGAAACTACCAGCCCCCTTGAAGACACCTAGTGATGGATTGACACAAACACTGCCTCTCTTTATTCTGCTCTTTCCGGAGCCCAACGTAATTCGGGTTGCCAGGCAAGCAATTTTCCTACCTAGCACCTTCTCTAGGTCAATCGTTTTGGGACGAATCATGACTGTGTAATTCATAAGAGCTTAACTCTGTTCAGAGATTGGAAGATGGTTACGCCTTGCCAGGATTTCTCACTTGCTGTGCTCTTTCCCCAAGCTTCTTCCTGGCCTGAAGAGACTGTGGCAAAGTTTGCAAATGCAAATGCTTCATCCATAGTTTGATCCCAGGCATAAATCAAGACAACTTTCCAGACATCAGCCATGGGCCTTTAAAAATCTGTCAAGTGCAAGAGCAATGAATAATTTAAAAGGAAACAAAAAACAAAAAACACAGCATACCTTATGTATTAGAAAATATTGGTGGGAGGCGAGCACTGTGAAGATACAAAATAGGGGATTGGCCAAGTGGGGGTTCACAAACCCTTTCAGTGGTTAGGTTCGAACTGCTTTGCTAAGAACACAAAGGTAATATTCACCTTTTTTCCCTGCGTTGGTTTTGTGCTGCCAGTGCAGAAGCAGTGTTTAACTGCGGGTATCTCAGCACAAATCAGTTCAGTGATACTGAAGTGTGCTCAGCGTCGTTTTCTCTTCCCTGCCTGCGTGGCTGGTTATAATAAGACTGTTTCACTTTACCAAGGGTCTTGGTACCATAGAAAACTATCATAATTTATTAAACGTTGATTCTGCGGTATACATCTTTTCGATATGCAGTAGGACACAATCGGAAGTGCTCATAGCTACACGAGGCCATGCCTTTTGTGAGGGGAAGCATCTGTGCCATTATGTGAGTTGTGTGCTAAACTGGACACTTCGTCCATGGGTCCCCATTTTCACTTGAAAGGAATGACTGCTTGGGCACACTTCGGGCTTGAGGATTTGGGAGAGATTTTCTAGAAAGTGACCCAAGGGAACTGGTCACTCCAAACATAACAGCCAACTGTTACAACAGTAACTGTCACTGGGGATAACATTCAACAGCTTCCCGATACCTAAAGACTATTGCTGAGGAAAACAGTGGTGATGTTAACAGATGAGATTTTCAATTCTATATAATACAGTGTGTGACTATTTGGACCATCCACAAAACGTACTGAAGCAGTATTTTGCAAATGAATAATGCATTACGTTGCGAAATCATGCATGGCTAACAGATCCACTTAAAATGCAAGACAGGCCTATGGATTTTAATACAACAGCATAGGAAAAGACCATTAATACTGACTACAGATTCGAAATTTCAAGAACTCTTTTAGAAACCACCTCTATGTTGGAGTTTGGATGTCATAGCAGAGCAGAATGGCCACAATTATCTATAAAGGCTATTAAAATTCTCCTCTCTTTCCCAACTACATGGCTGTACAAGACTGGGTTTTCTTCATCAACTCCAACCAAAACAACAGATGACAACAGGTTGAATGCAGAAGCCCAGTTACATCCAGCTGTCTTTTGTGAATCCAGGGATAAGGAGATTTGCAAGAGCACAAAACAGTAACTCTTCTCATGTTTGCAATTGTGTTTCGTAAAATAGGTTTATTTCCCACAAATATGTGATTTACCTTGTGACATATTTAGCATTTCTAAGTAAGTTTTCTAGGCACATCTCAGACTTAATTTCCACTGTGACAAATAACAAGAAATATACCCTCCGAAGCTCTCTGGGATCCTCAGATGCTTGTAAAAATGTAAAGGGATGCTGAGACTGTGAAGTCTGAACACTGCTGCTTTCAACAGTGTTCCTGAAAGAGAGATGATCCTGAAAACCAGCTGGGGAGTGCATATAAAACCTTTGGCCACATTCCCTGGAAATTCCACTTCTGGGGCATGGTTTGGGCCAGGTGCCCTCACATGTGTTACAATCAATGGAGCAACTGGGATTGAGAGTCATGATTAGTATGATATACTTTGCAAGTAAAATGGAAATTACATGCTGTATCATGCGTTTTTTTTTTCCAACCTCAAAGTAAATTCCAATTGATGTTTTCTACGCCTGCTGCTCTTTACTAATATATGTGGCCATGGTTGTTGTTTTGGGAACCTGTAACTGACCTTTTATTATTCTCTCAGGGGTCTTGGTTGCTAAATTATCTTTCAACTGGGGAAATTAGTTTCTTGTGTTATGGCCCATGTTTTCTGTCGGCTTGTAGTCATGGTGCTTGGAGCCAGTGCTTAGAATATAAAATGCTTTTATTTTTATTTTTTTTCTCTCCACTTATTCAGTCAGGCATAAAACACAAATGTTGTTATTTACCAAACTACTTATAACTAAAGAAGAACAGCTTGTTAAAAAGCTGTCATTTCAATTAGAGGAAACACAGAGTACGATTTAAAAGACATAATTTTGTAATCCCTATGTCATTCACCTTGAACACGAAACCATAGAAACTGAGAAATGAACATGTACAGACACTTTGTTTCATACTCTAGAAAAAGACTAAACTAAGAGTAAATAGTGATAGAGAGAGAAGTTAATACATAATTCAAGTTGAATTTCCAGAGGAAAAGACTCATAATGAGGGTCTTGGAGAAACAGGAATACATCCGGAAAAAAAGAAACCCACTAAGATTCAATTTGATTCAAAAACTTTTGCGCTACCACATGACTATAACACAGATGTTTAGGATATGCTTGTTTTCTTTTTCATGAATTTCAAATCTCGAACAAGGATTGGGTAGCTACAGAGAGTCGCACACAATTTGGAATATGCTAGAACAAGTCGACTCGGCAATAGAGTAGCATTGAACCATGGAAGTCACGATACAAGGGGCTGGACACGAAACAGTGAATAGCAATAACAGATTAAGAGGTAAAAAATCAGGGGGTCCTAAACACCATAAAGCCAATTTGATAACAAAAGAAAACTATGAGAAAAGAGTGACATCATCTCAGTAGTGATTTGGGAAATTTTAGGTCTCAAATGAAGGAAAGTGGGTGAAATTGGCATAGTGGCACCGCTTAGTATTGAACCAAGAAGCCATCTTTGAGATGTCTGTGTAGAGACAGAAGCAGAAGCAGAGATACGTGGGTCTTGGAGTACCTTATAGATGAATACTACCCTTAAACCCTTAAAGCTGTGATGCAGAAATTCTCCAACACTTCTCGAACCCACATTTTTCATACAATTCAGACCAATCACCAATTGAAAGCAAACAAAGCAATTCCTGTCTGGCTGCTTTTCACAGCTAACAAGGAGACACAGTTTCACGTGATAGCCTGACAGACATTGGGGTACCTGAATGATGCCAGCGTCTTCTTAAAATCCACCTTCTTAAAATGCAGCACATTTTTATGGTGACGTTCTCTTGGAGGTCATCTGCAGAGTCCCTTGTGATATTCTGTTACAGAAGACTGTTTACTTGAACAAACATAGAGGGTAGAATGTTGATCCACAAAACCAGTTTGCATCCACTTTTATCCTGGAAGAATTTCATGGGATACTGTTCAATTATTATGAAGCTACCTATGAAGTCTAGAAAACCCATCAGTTGTTGATCAGGTTAACTGGTCAACGTCAGAATCAGAGCAAGAATTTCTCCAAGTGTCCTTATTGCAGAGGGACCATCATAGCTAAACTGTCATCAAGTCTTTACGGGGTAGGCTCTGTCTAGGGAGTTGACTCAAAGACGGTTTTGCCAGCTCCTGGCATTAAGGATGCTGTAATGTTCTATCACGGTATCTAGACATGGGGTCCAGAATGGACCCTCGTAGCATATAACACGTGACATTCTTTCTCACTTTATGGTGTGCTAGGTTTTACTAATCTATTTTTAACTATCTTGTCATTTTGGGGACAGAAAGTAATGCTTTCTGAAAATAATGGCTTACCTTTCACCAATTAGCTGTTAGAAACATCTCCCCAACTCTTAGATTTGGTATATATCCAAATAATACTAATTCTATGCTACATTATTTATGTTTGGGAAATATAGATTTCAGCATTGTAAAAGACAGAGCAAAATAAAACAAACAAAAAATATTCTGAATTGTCTAAAATATCACAGACCTCACAAAATATTTAGAAAATCATGCCAGTGTAAAGATTGTCTTAATTAAATTTTTTTTAAAGTTTAATGGAAAAATTATAAAAGACTATTAATTGCAACTTACTTGATAACATGGGAGATATATATGATTTTCTGGGAAAACATAACCTTCCAAAATGGCCTTGTACAATGTTGAAAACTTTAATAAACTTAAACAACAAACATGCCGTTAAAAAATCTAGTAGATTGTTTAATGTGTGATACATATGTGTATATATATATATATATATATATATATATATATAATTATTTAAATAATAATTCTAGTATAATTTATACTAGTGTTTCTAAAAGTGGTGGTGGGTCAGCAGCATTAGCACCCCCTGGAAGCTTATTAGAAATGAAAGTTCCTGGGGTCCACATCAGGATAACTAAGTGAGAACTTAGCGCAGTGCTGCTGGGATGGGGGAGGGAGGAACTTGTAATTTAAAAAACCTTTCCAGGAGAGCCTCATGCATGCTACAGGTGGAGAAGCTTTGTGTTAAATTCTACCAGACAATCATGTAGGGAAGGAAAAATAATTTCTTTCTGAGTTCTTGGCTGGGACCCCTGTAGTTAAAGACAGATTAACAAGAGAAAAACAAACAGAAGTGTATTACCATGTCTACCTCATGTCTACATGGGAGAGACCCATGGAAAATGAGTAACTCCCTGAGGTGGCTTAGAACTCTGGTTGATGTAGTGTCTTCAACAAAGAACAATGAATTTATGGAGAACTGGTAAGACAAAGGACAAACGAAAGCAGTTTTAGGCCTCCAAGGGTGGAGATAAAGGTTAATTGGTAGAATTTATTCCCCTGGATGGTAGTGTCTAAAGTTGTCTGTAGGGATTAACCTTTGTCCTGGTAGAGAGGGCAGGAGGGAGACCTTTGCAAATTTATGTCCTGCTTTTAAGCAAATAAGGGAAGGGCATAGATTTTTCCTTGTATCTACTTTTTCTTAATTGTCTTCAGCTCAAAATAATCCTCCTGCCAAAGTGGCATATTTTTGGGTGGCATAATTTGCTACCCTTCAATAGGAAACGTGTAAATTGTCCAAATTCATTTTATACATGAGTATAACATTAATTTAAAAATTGGATGGTAAAATTTAAAACAACAAAACAATAATTTTGTTTATGATCACAGATTTAAAGTTCTGAGTAAAATATTGGCAGATGTTACACAGGTTTAGCTCCAAAGAATAATATATTATAATCAAGTAAAATTAATTTCATAAATGTAAAAATTTTCAGCTTCAGGAATTACATCAATATGATTAATGATAATAAAAATCAAAAGAGAAAAATCCATGAAACTACATCAATAGATGTCACATAAATATTTAATAAAGAAAATAGCACTTAAAAACATCTAAGTGAAACATATATGGAAACAAACTACTTTAATATGACAACTATTATTCACCTCAAATAACAATCATCAATCTAATAGAGTGATTCTGGAAAACGTCTATTCCAGTTAGGTATAGAACTGTGACATTAGTTTTCATCATTATTATTAAATTCTTTTTATTTAGGTAATAAAACACAAAAGAAGATGATAACATTTGTTTTATATTAGAACATAGACAAAATTATTTCTATTTGCAGACTAATTAGAGACTAGTAAAAAACCAATTAGAATTAAGCAAATTTTATCAGGGTAAATTAACATCAGTGCAAGTTATATATACAAAGCAGTATATTTTCTCTGTAGTGATAATGATCTCTTAAAAAACAAACAAACAAAAATTTCCCAAGTCATAATAATGCTGAAAATGATTAGTTTACTGAAATAAATTTAATAAGAAAGATTTAGAATTTCTATGCACAAATCTGTAAAATCTTAAGTACAAAATGCAAAACGTGAAAATATGTAGAGATAATTCATTGTCCTGGATTTGAATATTTAATTTTATAAAATGCAAATATGTAAATTGAATGCAAACCAGTAAAATCCCAATGAGTAGAAGAGGGAAGGATTAAATCTTCTTAATGTTCCAATAATAGTCAAGAATATTGTGAAAATGAATAGCATTTGTGCAGTGATTTCTGTGTGTTTGTGTGTGTGTGTATCTGTAATAATATTAGGCTGGTGCAAAAGTAACTGTGGCTTTTGCAGTTATTTTTGACCTTTTAAACCTCAATTACTAGTTTTGAACTAACCTAATATAATTTAACAGAAATTAAAACATAAAGTCCCTGTTAATTAAAATAATATTGGTGAAGAAATGGATACATGTATTAAATAGAAAAGATCACTGATATATGTATGTATATATATATATATACACACACACATTAAATACATAGAAAATAATACACATTAAATACACATGTAATCAAGGCAATAGTTCAGTAGGAACAAACTGGTAAGATTAATTTCTTTAATAAATAGATCTGTCATCATTGGCTATCTATATGGGATAAAAATGAAAAAAAAAACCACCTACATTTGTACGTCTAACCATATTTACAAGGCAATTCCAGATGAGTTTAATAATCAATGGAAATATATAGTATTAGAAGAAAATTGAGCAAATTTATTGATCCTGGAGTCTACTTATTTGCAGAGTTTTGGTTGTGTAAGCTAATGTATTTTTACCTATTTGAAGTCATTTTCTTTCGGGTCTTCCTTTGTTTATTGAAAGCCTCTTTATTATTACGTTGGACAAGAAGGAACAATTACCAGATCTCCATCACCAAGAGTTTTAATATCTACATTTTGTAGTTGACAAGCTGTAAATCGTATGTTAAGAACTTATAAATAAAAACTATTCTGATATAATTGCATATATATACATTTCAGGATAAAAACAAGAGACAGTTCTTTAAAGTCAGTTGATACACAGAAGCCTCAGTAAAAAGACCATTCAATTTTTCTTGCTCTCTGAAAATGTCTAGGCCCGGTGATTTGCACCTTTAGCAAGAAATAGTACAAAAAAGAAACATGATAGGTGAGGCATGCTAATAAAAGGATTTGTGAGTCAGTGCAAAGAAAAAAGCAAAGCAGCAGGCAACAGTATTTACAACTGTACATAATGCAGAAAAGAGTTTGAATACCCACATAAAATGCAGCAGACAATAGATTTGTTGGCAGGGGAAGGGAACGTGGATGAAAGGACGGGGAATCTTTTAAAAAAGCCAAGATGGATTGCTGACAAGTAAATTAATGGCCTTGAAACAGCTCTCAGTAGTTCAACAATATTTCCTGAATGTCCGCAGAGTGTGAGGCTGTGAATTCAGCTCTGTGGTGAAGCAGAAGGGAACTGAATGGTCACCAGTTATAAAGATGCATTTACTGGGTCCTGGGGAAGAGCAGAAGTTGAAGATGGACAGCTCCATCCTTCAGGAATACTATAATGGTAGTACTGGTTTAAAAGCAGTAGATTTTAGCACATACACCTCCTACTTGTAACAGAAAAGTAATGTAATGAAGGAATGAAGGATGCGTCTGCTTCTGCTCATGAGGGATTAACTGCTAGGAAATTGCCTTCATACACAAACAATTAGAAATTTGGTAAATATATGAAACAGTGGTTGTCAGACTTTGACAACAGACAGCCCTACTGTGATCCTTGAGATAAAGGGAAGAAAAGAAGGAAGCAGTCACTTACTTGGCCCCCGCTTATTGTCTAAGCCAGTTTCTAGACTTCAAGGAGGAGGAGCTAAACTGTGGTATTTCTGCTGAGTTGAGTTTACAGAGACCTGGGTTCAATGAGGCTGAGGTTACCAGGAATTGCAAAGCACTGTGCTAGAGAGAAAGGATCATGATGGAGAGAGGGAACTCCTGAGAGTTGCAGCCATGGGTCTAACGCAGCAGTCTCTGTTTCTTTCTCTACACTGAGAACCACCAGTAGTCAGTCCACTGAGTGATATCCTGAACTTGCCCAAGGATGGGGGCAGTTCATCTTCACACAGCCAGGATGGAGACGTCTCCTCATACACAGGGCCCATCCACAGCGTCAATGAGAAAACCAACAGGGAAGACAAAGATGGAGAAAGTGCTCACAAAACAAATATCTGATAAAGGACTGAGATATACAATATATGCAGAAAACTTACAGCTAGCTCAGCAATAGAAAGACCAACTATACAATTATTATTTAAAAGGTGAAAGACTTCAGCAGACAGTTCTCAAGAAACATATATAAGTGCCCAACCGACACATGAAAAACAAGTCAACTTCATTGGTATCATTAGGGACATGTAGTGAGATTCTACTCGACACCGAACATTAAAATAAAAAACACTGACAGCATCAAATGTTCACAATGACGTGGAGCAACTGGAACGTCTATAGATATTTAGTGACAGTAAAATGGCACTGTGGTTCAAAAAGACTTGTGCAGGAAATTGAAGAGCAATTTAATTTATTATAGGTTATTTATTTATTTATTTATTTTAAATAAGGATAAAAAAAGAGATGGTCAAGGTTTCTCTCAACAGGAGAAGGGAAAAACAGACTGTGCCATTTTCATGCACTCAGCAGTGGAGAGGCACAAATCACTGATCCCTACAACAGGGATAATTCACAAAAACTATTGGTCTTTATGAGAGAAGCCTTAGCCAAATGACTATCCACTGTAGGATTCCATTTTTATAAAGTTCTAGAACAGGCAGCACCAGTATTTCTTGATGAAAATGTTGTCAGTGTTACTTTGGTTGTGATGGGTGTGGAGGGTGACTGACAATTGACACAAGGGTACCCCTGGTGGGGTCTGGGTCTGTATCTTGATAGGGGTTTTCTATACTAGTGTGTGTTCTTGTTTTGTTCAGTGGTCCTTAATATCAATTTATGTCATAGATCTTTTCCTCGGTCGCAGGCCGTCACGCCCTGCCATCTGTTCAACCATTTTCTTGGAGTGACTAAGTCATGGACTGGTTTCCCTGGAATGAGGAATTCCCTGCCCTCTGGTTATTGATTGTTTTCCCTGGACCCACTGTGTCCTGATCTGTCTTTCCTCAACTGACTCGGTTATGGGCGCTTCTTCCTGGAGTGAGTCCCTGAAGTAATGGTCATCAGTTGTCTTCCCTGGTCCTGGGGAATCACTTCCTGTTATCTCATCATCAACTGGTTTCCTTGGGGTGACTCAGTCATTCACTATTTTCCCTGGACTATCCATCCATCCATCCATCCATCCATCCATCCATCCATCCATCTATCATCTATCTATCTATCTCTATCTATCTATCTCTATCTATCTTATCTATCTATCTATCATCTATCTATCTATCTATCTATCTATCTATCTATCTATCTATCTATCATCTATCTATCTATCTATCTATCTATCTATCATCGTCTTTGTCACCGTCGTCCAGGGTCCTCATGGTTTTGCTTCAGGGACTTGCTCATCACCTCGTTCCCCTGGACTGACTTGGTGTCATTGACTGTTTCCCCTGGACTTAGTCATTGTCTATGTTCCCTGGAGCGACTCAGAAGTCAGTTGTCTTCCCTGGACTGATGGAATCATTGCTTGTCAGCTTTTCAACTGTGTTTCTCGGAATGACACAGTCATTGACTGTTTTGTCTTCACAGGAGATTTTCATGCCATTAGGCCATCAAGTTCTTCTTGTATTGATTTGATTGTCTATTGTTTTTCATAGACGGACATGGTCATGAGTCATCGACTCTTCTCCCTGCGCATACTGGGTCACAACCATCTTCCCTGGATGGACTTGGTCATCGACTTGTTTCCCTGTGGACTGACTTGGTCTTTGACTCTTTCCCCTGGACAGACTCGGTCATCAACTTATTTTCCCTGGCGTGACTCGGTCACTGACTATCTTCCCTGGCCTGACTCGGTCATCGACTATCTCCCCTGGACTGACTTGGTCATCAACTCTTTTCCTTGGCGTGATTTAATCATTGTTTTCCTCGGAGTGACTCGATTATCAGCTGTTTTCCGCAGACTCAGGGGATCACTCAGTGCTTCCCATCTCATTATTAACTGTTTCCCTTGGAGTGATTTGCCCTGAGCTGAGGACATTTCACTCATCTCTATCATCATCTTTTTTCCGTGGACTGGCTTGGTCATCGATTTGTTTCCCCTTGGCTGTCTCAGTCATCGACTTGTTTTCCCTGGAATGACTCGGACATCTACTCTCTTCCCTGTGCTGACTCGGTCATCGACTGTTTTCCCTGGACTGACTCTGTCATCCACTGCTTTTCCTGGGCTGGTTGATTACTCGTCCCCATCCTGCTTATAGTTCGTAAAAGTGGGCTTGCTGGAAATAGAAACTAAATATTTTTATATCCGTGTATCTGGGTTTCCATTCAAAACAGTCATCCCAGGTTGCGTCCCAACCAGGAATGTACGGGGTGGGGATGGGGGTGGGGGTCCCTCCAAAGCCTGTGTGGCTGAACTTTAACCCCCACCCGCAATGTGACAGGTGCAGGGTGGTGTCTTAAGTGTAGTTCACGTTTTGCTCCTTTTTGCAATCAGTGTGTTTAGACTTATTCGCCACTGATGTTTCACTTTGCTTCCTTCTAACTTGCAGAGTTCTTAGGACCACTTCTCTTTTGATCGCGTTACCATTGTGGTTTTATTCATTATAATTTAGCAAAACAAGTATAGAACGTATTTCCATTACCTAATTTTTTTTTTTTTTTTTTTTTTTGAGGGCTCAGCTCCCAGTGGTCCATGCGGGCATGGAACCGGCCACCTTGGTGTCATCAGCACCGCGCTCTAACCAACTGAGCTGAGCGGCCACCCCGTAATGTGATTTTTTTTATGCGGGTCACTTGGGGACAGGAAATTATGCATAGCTTCCAATATTCTCTTGGCCCTGCCATGTGCGATAGAACGAAGGACTTGGGCACCAGTCAATGGTGTCACTTCTGGACTCAGTGCTACTGGCCTAGCCGGTCACTGGACCCAGACTCCCACCACTGTTATTTCATCTGGAGAGGTTGACACCGCGTGAGGGCCAACCACCGTCAGCAGTGGAATGGCAGTCCGTCCTTTGGCTAAAGCCCGGCTTGCGGGCCACTCGTGCGTGCCTGTGACATTACTTAAGCTCTGAATTGCTTGCTCATCTCATACCTAATTCGTACAATTAAAAAATCGAATTGCGTTATATTGGAGTTTTATTGACTACCATGCCTGACTGTACATACAAATAAATGGCAGGATCTAACACAACAGTATTTAAGTGTACATACTTTAAAAAATGTGCCTCTTTCTTTGTGTATGTGCGTGCATGATATATGTCTAAAAGAATATAATACTGAGATGCTGGGGAGGGATATTCTAGCTGATCCTCATTACTCTTAGAGAAGAGAGACTTTAACACAAATATTAATGGAGACAAAGAAGGATATTGCACAGCACACACACACACATACACAAAGAAAAACTTTATTCACCAGGAAAATACCCCAAATTTTCTAAACTTCTATGCAACTATCAATATTGCTCAGAACAATAAAATAAAAAATGCAAGGAGATATTGACAGAGGTTCATGAGTCTCTGTTAGTAACTGATAAAACAAGGAGTCAAAAATTTTTTTAGAAGGATGGAATGAAAGACGGGGGAAGCAAAAGATATAGAAGATTTAAAACCTTAATTAACATGTTGCTATAATAGATAATATAATAAACCTTTGACCCAGTGATTGGAGAGCACATATAATGTTCAAATATGAAACATGCACACACAAAAAATGTGTGATGCTATGCCAAGTCTCCACACATTAAAATGCTAGGAAGCGTGTAGCGAGCATTCTCTGAACACGATGAAATTAAAATTGAAATCAAATCAAACTATAATTGGAATCCTGTATCTTCACAAGTAAAATATAATTCTAAATATTAATGGGTAAAAAAAAAAAGAAATAGTAATGAAAATGAGAAAATAATTAGGGCTAAACACATTTGTTATATATTAAAATCAGTGTTATAGCACCAAATGAAATTAGAGGGAAATTTCTAGACGAAAATGCTTATATTAGGAAAAGAGAAAGGCTAAAACTTAAAGATACAATCATCCAGCTTAAGAATATAGGAAATGAAAAACAAGATAACGAAGGTAAGGGCAGAAACGAAGGAAGTAACAAAAGCAGCAGAAAGACTGGAATTTGAGTCTTTCCTGTGTGCTCTGCAGGACTGTGTTTTCTGTTGTTTGTCATCGCAGGAGCTTAAAGGGATAGTAGATGGTGGCTCCAGCACCTAACAAAAAGGTGTGTCTTTAATCTGCTCATAATCAATCACCCAGCCCTCCCACCCCCAAGGGCTGAATCCAGAACAGATCAGAAAACAAAGGGGAGGGGGCTTCTGTTTTTCCTCAAATTCTCAGTTTCTCTTATTTCCTACCCCTGACTCGAGGTTCCTGGAAGCTTCGTCCAGGCACAGGGCATTTGCTGGGTGGGACAGTGTTGAGCTTGGCCATAGCTGCGAACCCCCCGCCCCCTAAACGCAGTTTTGGCAAAGCATTCTCAAAGGAGAATGAGTCATGTGACCTTACATGCATTAGTATCAGAAGACGCTCAGTGTGTGGACATGTCGAACGCGCAGACTGAGTTGGCGGCCAGACTGTCACCTAACTGTGTGTCTTGGCAGGATCGTGCTGAGTGGCCAATGGCTTGAGCAAACCAAGGGGCCGTTGCCAGTGACTCACGAATGTGTGCGGAGGTCTGCACGCTTAGGTCAGTGAGCACCCAGCCTGCAGATGAGCCTGCCCCTGTGTGGGCTGACAGCCATCACCTCCCACGGCAGGTTGGAAAGCCAAGTCGCAAGATGGAGAGAAATTGATTGTTGCCAACCACACGCCTGGCCCAGAGGAACGGTTCAAATGGGTTCAAGAGAAGACCTATTCATGGACATGAATTAGCTTAGTGCTTTGTCATGGGGAAGGAGATACGTAAATATACCTGCAGGGTAGGTCATAAAGAAAATGTCAAATACCTGACAATGGGAGACAGAGTTGAACGAGAGTGGGGAAATTACACATTAGAAAAAAGCAAAAAGAGGGGCTTTGCAAGGAGAAACACTGACCGAGAAGCCCCGATTGAAAACTAAATCAAAAATGTTTTCTGGAGCCAATAGCAATCTAACCACAAATACACATTTCTATTTACACACACAGTATCCATCATTTTAAGGAGTTGCAGGACGCAAAAATCAAAAAGGGGCTCTACGTCCCACACATAAATTGTGAGCCGATGGCACTATTCTAGCTTGGCCTCCAAATCTGCTACCTTTGTCTCTGTAACCAAATAAAATATGTGGAAATGCGTTATTAACACAGAAGTTATGGATATTCCGCATAAAGTGTTTACTAAGAAACGAGAAAATGAGGTCGATGAAAATCAAATGTACAACTTTCGCTTACTACATATTTTCAAGTGATGAAATCTCCGTAGTTTAGCCTTTGAATATTACACACGATTCATGAGATTTTGTTTTTTTTTTCCCTTTTCATCTACAGTATGTGACTCTATATTTGTCTCTTCCTGAGAATCATGCCCAGAGCGTCAATCTGTTATTTTATATTCCTTTCGTCTGCTAAGCAAAAAAAAAATCACTTTTACTTTCTGTTAAAAATCTGTGAAATTCTCACACAGAGTGGATTTTTAAAAATCCCTCCAATTCAATACCATTCCTAAGAGAACGATTTAAGCATTAACCAGGATGAGAGAACAGAAATATTGTTATTTGTGGTTTTTAATTTTGCCTCTTGGTTCCTCAATTGAACAAGAAATGGAAATGTTTAATGATTATATACTGATATTACAGTAAACATTTTGTTAACACTTGATTCTAAAACCAGGGTCAGTTAGCTATACCAGCTCTTAACCCTTCTAATCCTAAGTGCTGCAAAACTAATGGAAGAACCAAGGCCTACAAGTGTGGAAATAAATGGTAATGACGTCCTAAAACAATAAGAATTATAAGATTTAGAGAAGGATTTAATATCGGCCGAAGACATGATAATATGAAGAAGAGGAGCTGGCTTTTCGTAACACGTGGCAGAGTTGGGGGCACCATTTACATGTACATGGAAGCAAAGAAAAACATGCAATGAACGACGTTACTAGCTGTTCAGGAATGGGAATTGTGGTCAGCTTTAGGGCGGGCAGTTTGAAAATTTTCAGCGTCGACAAAATCCAGTGGACCTGAGAGGTCTATTAAATGTCAGGTTGCCCTAATTCTGTTAATTATTACACATTAAAAAGTAGCTTATGAGAAGATGGTTGATTCTGCTTCTTCGACTGTCTTGTTCTGAGATGAGAGCTTCTTCCACTTGGGCGTGTAACCTACGTCCTTAGCAGAACTTGGGCACAAAACCTGCTTTCCTGAGCTCCTACTTTAAATGATTACTCAAGGTCAGTGCTTGGAAAACTCGTTATTCCAATTTTAATGTAGTTAATTTTGATTGAAACTCCAAGACTCTTTGAGAGGGGTGGCGGAAGAATACATCATTGAAATACACAAGAAGCATGTTTCACATTTATGATTTGTTCTTTTTAAAAAAGTCTGTTTTCTGGGAGTGTTGAATTTCTTTATGTGGCAGAAAATTTGGGAGGACTTGTGATTCTATGGCAGGATATTTTTCATGGCGCTTGGAGAGGGGGCCGATTGGCATGGGGTGAGTAAGGTGAGTTATTATTTACCCAGCATTTGCCTCCCAGGCAAAATTTCATTCAGTAATCAAGACAAACACTATTTTGATGCATTTAAAAAATCCTGTAAAACATGCATAAAGAATAAAACATCAACATTTGAAATAAAGACAGGACCAGAGATGTACAGTGCCTGGAGCCTCAGGCAAAAGGAAAAGGAAAAATAATGATGTGGTCTTTCTTTCAAATTTTGATATTTTGTTCATCATGGATGTTTTGCATTAATTCTTAATTAAAAAAAAATTATTGCATTAAAATATTTATTTCAATCAGGGAGTTTTTTGTGCCCCCTTAAATTTTATGCCTTACTCTCCTCAGCCTCCTCCGGGCCCTGGCCCTGGTTCAGGGGATGGCCGGCATTGCCCTCTCCCCGTCCCCTCTGGGCACTACGTCTGAACCAAACGTGACACCTATGGTGACGAGCGTTCTTTTGCGGTAGTTGGGTGACCTGTTTTGGCAAGGAAATTCTTCTCGTTGTTTGTGTGCTTACTAGCAGATCTGGAAAGATGCTTCTGTAACATTTGCCCTCGGAAGATCTGTTGTGATGGAGGGGACCAAAAGAGGGGAAAGGGAACAGGGCCTTTTAGAAGCTAGAGTCCCCTCAGGGTCTTAGAGGATACTGGATCCAACTCACTTCACAATAACTTCCCAAACATTTATTCTGATGACAAAATTAATTCTATTAATCACAGCTATGATTTACTCCACAGACATACACCAAACACCCTATGTGCCAGACACTTTTCTCGGGGGTAACCATGTTAGGAAAAATATATATTCTCTTAGTTGCTGACAGTGTGTATGTCTGTGTGTGTCTCTGTGTGTCTGTGTACGTGCTCAAGCAGGCACACACATGCACACAACTGTATACACATGTGTGCACTTACCTTGGGCAAGGTCCTGGGTCTCTTGTAATGGCCAAGATTACAAAGGGGAGAAAAAAACCCAGACCTGCTCCCTTTCCTCCAGATGCTTATAGTCTGCTTGGGAGAGGATGGATAGATAGGCAGTTCTTCCTGGCCGAGGCAACTACCTGTGCAAAGACCCTGAGCCAGCAAATCCAGGTGAGGGGGAAGGAGGCAGCAGTGTGACGGATTTCTATCTTTATCCTAGAAGAAATGAGAACTCGCCAAAGGCTCTTCTTGAAGGGGAAAGGGACATCATCGTATCCATGTTCCGACCTGAAAGCAGGACAAGGATGGAGCTGAGGAGATGGGTGAAAGACCAGAGGACTTGGTGGTTTGCATCGGCCCTTAAAGCTAGGAGGCGTACAGCAGAAAAGTGAGCCCAGTACCTCTGGGACCCCATTCAGCATCCTTGAATGCACTTGCTGAGGTTTTTCTTTGTCGAGGAAACTAGGTTTGGATTGTGCATTGAACTCTGTCTCTTACGAGGATATTTCTGGACCACCGTTCCAGTTAGTTGCTGCTGTTCTCATGTGTGCCCCTTTTTGAAGATAACTGATTCCTTTTGTACCTGCAAATTCACACACGCGCTTGCCCTCCCGTATTAATAAGTCCCTCCACCTTGCCCGGTCCTGGAGAGTGAGAAAAAGAAACTTGAGGGATAGGTTATGCCCACCAGCAGCTGTCACTCTGTGCCGTTAGAACACAGAGGCTGCTCACTCCCACCCATTCAATAAGGTGACAATTGTGGGCTAAATTGCACGGAGCCGGCTATAACAGAACCAATGCACATCCATAAAACTGATTCCTTTGTGTGTACGAGTAGAACCTGAACTCGAGAATCGATGAATGGCTGTCTGAAAGCACAGACATATGTATTTTTTTAAAGAAATCTAATAATTAGGGAAAAGATTGCATTCAGTCCGTGAAAGACATTTTCTTTGCAATTGCAGAGTAGGTGTGTTATTGGGGTTGAAAGGGCGATACTGATTTGCACGTGGCATTCAGCTCTTTTCACAAATGTTCATAGGATGTATGCTGTGTTTTCAGTGGCTGGGTCAGGGTTTTTTGGGTTGTTCGAGAGTTTAAAGACTTTTTGAAATACTGTTTTTATTTTTTATTACATGCTGTTGGCTGACGACATATCCACTCAGATAAGGAATGTGGGTGCGTCCACTGACTTGTTTCATTTTCGTCACTGTTGCTGGTTTGTGCCAGAACACGTGGTTAGCTGCACAGCCTAACAAGCAGAGTCCTGCTTAAGGAGCACCATCATCACTTTCCCTTAATAATTCACCGGGGGGACTGAGCGTGCACACACATTTTCTGTTGAGTTCGGCTTTGTCCTTTGGGGTGGGGGAAACGGTTCAACTGGTTATCGCAACCTTTGCACACATTCTGTACTTTTACGTTGGAGCCTGGAGTGGATCCAACCTCTCCCAAGTCACAGAGCCAAATCCCAGGGCACTGGGCTGAAGTAAATAGAAACAGTAAAACTGGTCTGCATAGTAAATGTATAGGAGAAGCAGAATCATTCACAGTTGGCAGAAAGGAAGCAAAGAAAGAAAGAAAAGAAAGCTTTCCAAAAGTCCCAAGCTAAATTACACTTGTTAAATCAAATTACGCCAGAGATCCAAATCTCAAAATAGAAGATGTAGTGCCACCATTACAATCCCTCTGTCTTAACAATTCTGATAGCAACTTTCCCGTGGGACAAAGGAGGCAGGCCTTGGGAGAAAGTGTGGATGAGAAACTTCGCAAAGGTCTTGCAGTCCAAACTTGAGAAAATCTAATTTAACATAACCACAATTGATGCGGTACGTGCGCCATGATTCCTGCCGTGAAACGGCAGCACATGTTGATAACTTAGAGATCTTCCCAATAATATTGGGTATTTTGCTAGCTGCTGGACTAGTCACCAAAGGGGGAAAAAATGGAAGGATGTCCTTCCATCTCTGAAAGCTCTGGGAGTTCACAAGAATGACCAAATGGGTTGAATGATCACCTCCTTCCACTGGTGTCCTGGCCCATTCTTTAGGAAACAACACACTGGAAGAAGACATGGGAAAACCTCACGGAACTTTTTTCAGTAGCAGAAAGCAAAGTGTCCCAGTGTTCCTGGGACAGATCATCAGAGAAAGCCACCCATCGCCAGCGCCGCTAGGAGAACTGGCTTTGAACAGACCCCAGCAAGTCTTAGAAATAATCAAGGAAACCCCAGCCCCTTTGCAAACATGCCTTCTTTGTTTCTTGTTAGTGATGTGGGAAACGGATCCGCCCTGCAGAACTGTCAATACTTCAGATAAAACAGATCTCTCCCATTGCATGACAGACAACTGGAAGTGAGTCTTTAAAGAATGATTTCAAAAGACTCAGATCTGACTTATAAATGGCCTCATGACGTGGGTGAGAAAATTAATTTCTTGCCAACAGAATCCCCAGGGTGTCAGATATGGCGTGAACAAATTCTTTTAGTAGAGCTGTGAGGGAAGTCTTCAAAAGGAAAAAGACGGTTCTCCAATTAATTCTGCCCAGTCCCCACTTGCCCTCCAAATGCCACACAAACACAAAACAACATAGTGTGTGTAGAGGCTGTTTCACCCAGGCCAGCAGGAATCTGTTTCTTTCATAAGATTTTCTCTTCCAGCCGGGACTTCAGAAGGAAGAGATCAAAGGTGTCTGTCTTTGGCACCACTATTTATTTAAATGTAAAAACATTCATGATTTAAGCTTCCTAACACATGATATGGTGGCATGATGTTCTATGTGTGTGTTCAAGGTAATGTAATTTGGTTCCCCGATGAGAAACCTGGCACTGTCATTTGGGAAAAACAGAAAAGTTTCTAGTCTCCCACTGTTGGATGTGCCTTCTGATTTTGTAGTGAGTCCAATGGCTCCTTAAAAAAAAGGAAAACGTAAAAATGAAATTAGACATTTGTTGAATGTGGGAGAAAATTTTCACAGAAGGAAATGGTGTGAACTAGCTGCCAGCAGATGGTAAGGTGCCATGGCTCCTTGCCTTCATCACTGGGAAAGAAGCCACAGCAGGGTAGGGCAGTGGAAATACCTATGACCTCGTCCACCTTCAACCAGACAGAAAAGCTGATGAATCTGACTCAGTCTTCAGCAGCGTGAAGGAAAGGTCCTGGAGTGGTAACTTGTTCTTTTTTTTTTTTTTGTAATTTTTGAAGCAAGCAAGAAAAACAAAAACGAAAACAAAATCACCATTCATTCTTCTCCATTTTCAGATATAACAGAGTACTACGTTTCTCTTAGACTTTACATCTACATAATAGATTCTCAAATGCAGGAGGGCAGTTTTGCCGTCCCCCCCTGCCATCCCCAGGGGTCCTTTGGCAATAGCTGGAGACATTTTTTGGTTGTGACTCCTTGCAGTGGGGAGGAACGGCGCGCTACTGGCACCTAGTGGGTGGAGGCCAGAGATGCTGCTAAACATCCTACATCAGGGCAGGCTGCCCTTCTCCTGCAAGCCCAGGAAAGAAACATCCAGCCCAAAGATACTCTTATTTGAAATGAGAAAAACGGAGAGGGAAGAAGAGAGAAGGGGCGGGATGTTGCACCAAAATATTTAAGACTCACAAACTCATGGACTTAACAGGTTTCAGGAATGCGACATAGATGACCGCAAAGGGCTCAGAAGAGCTGGAGCCTGTAGTCGGAATTGCCAAGGGCAAGGAAGCCTGATCTAGAATAACAGATCCATTTGCTGGGTCCCCACAGTGCTCTGAGCTAATGGGAGACAATTCAGGGTTTCTTAAGATTTGTCCACAACACACCTGCCTTTGATTGATAGTAAATGGATGCTTTATAGGTATAGGAAAATAAGGAATGTGCTTCCATCCTTTTGTTGAAAAAGTACCTTATGTAGCCAAAGTGAACTGGTTTTTTTTTAAAAATTCACCTCTCTATTTTTTTCTAAAGAAAGAATCTTCTCATTCTTCCTCTTCCTCCTTTCTCTTTTTCTTCTCATTTCCTTGTAACAGGAAAGCTTTGGTCCCATCAAATTTATTTGTGTTTGTGATGCCACCATCTTTAATACCTCTGTACCATATAAAGTCCTTAAAGTTTTAGAGGATGGCTTACTTGGCTGAGTAGCAGTTAAGACTTTAGCTATCCATCTAACCATCAGTCTAACTCTCAAGGGCAGATACCAAAAAGCAAATCCACAGACCTCCCTGGATTATGGTAATTTATCCAAGAAAGATACAAATAAGAACCATCGGTCACGATCATCCCAGAAAGTCACTTGGCTTCCAGAGTTCCCAATGGGAAAATATAGCCATTGTTCATCTTTAAATCTACAGCCTTCCAATTAATGGTATGAGCGATGGATTGTTATTTTGCTATTAGTATATATATGTGCTCTCTTTGGTTGCTGAACATATCCGAAAAATCGTCTCTTCATTTTATACATGTGCGATTGTAAATTCTGACTGCACCATAGCCTATAACAAGCCAACAAACACAAAAGGAAAACCATTCCCTGCCACTCCTGGAGTTTACGTGCAAGCTTGGCTTCCTGTCCAACACAGAAGTAGCATGGTTTTTGAATTTGGCTTTGACATCTGTGTATTGATGAAGGAGCAGCTCCTTTCTGCGGCCAGTTACTCACCGTGGTTCTAGGAGTTTCTCTTGGAAATATATTTTTGGGTCTACCTTGGTATTCCTTCCAGAGACTGAGCTGTCTGTATCTCCACCCCCTCCCCACCCAAATACATCTCTCTCTGCTTAAATTCTTTAAAGCAGATTGTTTTACTTGCGGCCCATTGTCTCGGCCAACCAAAGCTCCACCGACATGCACGGAAGCCATGACACCAAAACCAAGGTGTGTTGGATGCTTTAGGAAGAAGTGAATACCCAAGGCTTTTATGCTGAAGTTGTATATGGAACTTGTATGTTGAACATGCTATTTGGATGTGGGTATTGTCCAGGATAGGGATCAAAAACTTTCTTGATAGGAGATGGCTTACAGGTCCGACACTGGCGGTGTGAGCTTTCCCTTGCACTGCACGCACCATTGTTTCCTGCTGCCTTACGCTGGTGGCCTGAGCTCATGGCACCGTCCTTTGTATCAACTGCTTCAACGCTATAGGGGCTTGGATTTGGGACGCTTACATATTCTGGTGCAAGACATCCTTTCATTTTCAGGTGAGGGACAGAAGCCCAGAGAAGGCAAGCATGTTGCTTAAAACCTCAGAGTTTGCTAGCTGCACAAACTTTCTTCTCTGCCATTCTCTCTTTCCATTATCTGCATGCATGCAGTGTGCATACACAGAAGGTGGGTCTGCGTATGGGTGTGCAGGTGTATGCGAGAGAGGAGAGAGACACAGAGAGACAGACAGAGAGAGAGAGAGAGCGAGAGAGAAAGAGAGAGAGATATTTGTTTAACCCCACATGTATTCGTAATGAAGTTCATTGAAGTAGATGGATATTTTATGTTTTTTTTAACATTGACAAATTAATATCCACATTTCTAAGACATTTCCTAAACCCTGCATGTTTGAAGGAACATTTATCTTTGATTGTCTATGTGTCTTCTTATTTCCTATGAGGTGTGGCAGTTAAGTTCGTGAACTTGTTGCAATGCTACTCACCTGATCTGGCCCCCAATGACTTCTTTCTTTACCGGAAGATAAAGGAAATATTGAAAGGAAGACATTTTGGTGACATTCAGGATATGAAGGGTAATACGATGACAGCTCTGATGGCCATTCCAGAAAAAGAGTTCCAAAATTCCTTTGAAGGGTGGACTAGGCACAGGCATCGGTGCATAGCTTCCCAAGGGGAGTCCTTCGAAGGTGACCGTAGGGATATTCAGCAATGAGGGATGTAGCACTTTTTCTAGGATGAGTTCGCGAATGTAATTGGCAGAACTCGCATCGTAGCGCAAAAGGATTGGTAAAAGAAATCTTAATATTCACAGATGTGATGTCTATGTGACAGTGGAACCAGTAAGAATTACTTTATCTCTTTCAATAAAAATTTCCTCTGGCAGAATCATTAATATGGCATTACCCTCAAGGTTGAAATTTGCATGAAAGTGGAGATTATTGTTCATTTTGTACATCACTACATTTCTAGCTCACAAATTATTGCTACTTGTGTAAGTAATACTTTAAAAAGCACTTATGGAATAAATGAATGAACACAAGATTTTGTTGAATCACCATCAGAGACACAGGCATTCATTAAAAGTGAATTTTCTAGGTAATGCATGTTGATTTTTCAAAGTAATCTTTGCAGCAAACTACATCCAAAATTTAAGCTTTTCAAAAATATGAGGTCTGACATTAGGTTTGCAAACTCACCTTAGAAAAAGTGCTCCATACCTCATTGTTGAATATCACTACAGTCACCTTCAAAGAACTCCCCTTGGGAAGCTGTGCACCGACGCCAGCGCCTAGTCCACCCTTCAAAGCAATTTTGGAACTCTTTTTCTGGAATGGCCATCAGAGCTGTCGTCATATTACCCTTGATGTCCTGAATGTCATCAAAATGTCTTCCTTTCAATATTTCCTTTCTCTTCAGGTAAAGAAAGAAGTCACTGGGGGCCAGATCAGGTGAGTAGGGAGGGTGTTCCAATACAGTTATTTGTTTACTGGCTAAAAACTCCCTCACAGACAGTGCCATGTGAGCTGGTGCATTGTTGTGATGCAAAAGCTCCCTCGGGACTGTTTTTGCACACACCTTTCTCATGCCAAGATTTTCAGTTAAGATTTTCCCAACTGTTTCTCTATCGATGTTTGCTTGGTCTGCTGTGCTTCACAGTCATCTGATAATTTTGATGCACAATTCGATGAATTTTTGCAATGTTTTCTTCAGTTCTCCTAGTTATTTGCTGCCCTGACCTCTCTTCATCAGTGACGCATTCTCTCCCCTTAGAAAAACATTTAATCCATTTGCACACTGCCATTTTCTTCATGGCATTATCCCCATAAACTTGGACTAACATGTCCCTGAGTTCACTTCCACTCTTGCCAAGTTTAATAAGAAATGCAATGTTTGTTCATTGCTCTAATTCAAGCTCAGACATTCTCGCGACAGCACACAAAAACACACAACAATAATGAGCGTCACTGAGCACGACACAGTCATATGTCGACACAAACACAGCTGTGAGACACCGATATCCCAAGTTTTATGAAACCTAACCGAGCTGTTTGTACAGTGCTGCCAATGTAAGCGCATGGTGGCAAGTTCGCAAACTTAATTGCCAGACCTCGTATATATTTTTGCATTTCATCCTGAGGTATAGAAGGCTTTTTACCATTCATGCAGATCCCTTCAAGTAGCCATGGAAATTCCAGGGGGTTCTCAATTTCAAATAGGGTTTCTGATTGTGTAAGCTTTACAAGTAAATGATTTTGTCTTCAGGCTCCCATGACACTCAGCCAAACATCGGGGACCTAGAAAAATAGCCATGGAGAAACGGCATCAATAACATCATTAAATCAGTGACTTTTTACACTTTCCCCTGTTGGTAGGTGATGGCTTGGGTCAGCGTCACGTGTCCCCTTTAGAGAAAGTCCTCCAGATTCTCCAAGTGGCTTCACAACCTGCAGCACCCTGCAGTGGACAGAGGTTGCCAGAAGGCCTGGTCGTGGATAAGGGAAATCGTTACCAGAGAAAGAAAAATCAGAACACGGAAAATCCTTTTCCTTTCTAGCAAAATCTGAGGGCTCACCTTTCTCATGGCGTTTAAGTCCAATGTGGTCCAAAGGCAAGAAGTTACAGTTCCGAAGCGCCACCAATTTCAGATTTCCCGGAAATACATGCAGACAGACCCCTCACGAGAATGTCGCCATCTCCTGTTGTCAGTGATTCTTGGAAAAATCACCCTAACACTGCACACGTGGAATCAATATTTTTATTCTTATACAAAACTATGAAAATATGGAAGGTGTTGGAACGAACAATACCAGTAGCTGCCGGGGAAAATGACTCATTGTATTGCCTACTCTCTGGGGTTTTATTTACATCACACCATTCATCACACAGTGCTTCCCAGTTTATAAAGCCTTTTTACAATTAGTATTTCATCTGGTCTTCACCCCCTCTTGGAAAGAAATGTGGGGCAGATATTACTCTCTCCACTTCACAAGCAAGTGAACGGAGACAGTTGGAAACCAGCTCTCCTTCTCCTAATTCAGTGATCTTACCATCCCCGATAGCTACACGCCTAAGATGAACTCACCTTACCGAGTGAGATCTGAGAAGAAAATACAAAACAGAAACCAAATTCATTTATTTTGTCGATTTTGGAATTCCATAATGAGACCCTTTGCTCAGGGGCAATACTTGAGAGAACAAATTGACTTCTGAGATAGTCTTCCACTATTTACTCTGCCCTGAAATCTCTTTAGAATAAAGCTGGTGTATAAAAGACATTAAACCGTGCTTCCCGGGTAGGTGGGGAGGTGGGGGTAAGGGCTCTGAGCCCACCTGCCTGTTGCGCCCTCCTCTTCCTCTCTCCCCCGTCTTTCCTACCCACCCTTGAAGCTCAGCTCGAAAACCACTCGCTTAAAAATAGATTCCACGTGTCCTTGGAAAGGTCTACGTGAAGACTGTGTTGTAATAAGTCACATCCTGTTTCTGGAATCCAGAGGGTACAAGTCAGGCAGAGCAGTCGTTTGCCCAGGAATCCATTTGAAGGACGGAGGGCATTAATATTCAACAATGATTTGCAAGTTAGAAATTCACTCCTCAGCTAAAATAGAGCATCTGTTTAAATCATCATAGGCTGCTGCTTATCGTGTCAATGAGACTCACACTTTCTTTTTTTTTTTGCCTGCTGTCTTTATAGACTTCAGCATGGATGGTTTAGTAGTAGGTTATTCAACAGCCCTAAAGCTAATTAACAATATAAGAACAGTGTTGTGAGCGGGACGTGACTGTTAAAGTAGCAATCTCGCACACATGTGTGTCTTTCCACAATGCCAGACTGTGTTAGAAGAAAGCCATGGATCTGGTCCTGCTGACTCGGTTGCCCACGGGCGTTAACCAAGGCTCCAGCCAGAAAGCCGCCAACAGTCGAGGGAGAGCGGTTTCACACAAGAGGGTCACACAGGTTTGCAAGCAATAGGGTTGGGCCAGGTGAACAGAGTCTAGGAAAGAAGGATGAGAGAGGGAGTCTGAAAGAAGGAGAAGAGAGAGAGTGTCTGATGTCCGCTGAGAGTCCCTCAGTGCTGGGGTGCGGAGCGTCAGGCGTCAGGCCAGACTGGTGAGACGGGCAGGAGGCGAAGCTTCAAGGGCTCCATGTGGGACGAGCGCAGGTGCGGCTGTCAGCTGTTCAGCTGAGGCCTGAGGGAGGAGCCGTCAGAGAGCTCTGATCCTATGCCGGAGACTGGGTGTGGTGCCCCCATGTGCAGTCCCATAAAGCGTCCCGGTGGTCACACTCCGCCCTGCGTCTGGAGTTATCTGGGTAGGGCGTTCCCTGGGCACACCTTTCACGGGATGCTCTGCTATGGCTGTCACTTTGTGACCGACCTAGCTATCAGGATTATTAGAGTCCATGCTGTGTTCATAATGAATGCTCTATACACACAGGAATAAGACGATCAACTGGGTTTATCATTCCTTAGGATCACCACAACACCTGTTCTTTCTTCCTTTATTGTCCTCCTGACACTTATGTCACAGGCAATCTGCTCAGCTTTTTGGACAAGTCCTGTGAAATTCCATGTATCTGTCACCAAGGTTTTCCAACGTGGGTCTGATCCAATGGAGGGAGTGTGGAATCACTCACCTGTGAGAATACATTAAAATTGTTTTCTAGACTTTGAAGCTTTGTTCCCAAATGCAGAGGCGGGAGCTGGAGTCATTCTGGCCTGCTGGGTTCATTAAGGACACGGAAGAACCTTCTGTTTCAGACATTTTAAAGCCAGCAACACGTCGCATACGTTGTAAACGCAGAGAGGGCTTCCTGCTTATGTTTTAGGTGAGATAGGATGCTAGCGGAGGCACATGTGTTTAAACTGTCCTGTTTCATGAACATGGATCCTCCTTGCTTTTCTCCTCCCACCCATGCATTCACAATTAAAAAAAAAAAAAGAATTTTTACAAGGAGGGAATTCAGATTGCAGAATCTTTTTCTTGGATTTTCTAATGAACAGCTGGGTTGAAAATATAAGTGCTGAAAATAAGCATGGGAGAGAAAAACGAGAGGATTTCATCAAAATTTGCACTTACAAGTTCTCTTCCGCCTGTTTTCCCTAATCCATGTAAAATTGGAAGGATCGCTTTGCTTTGGGGTTCTGCGTGGTAACGCGTTTTCTTATTGGTTACATGGGACTGACTGTTTTTCTGGGACCTTACAGTGGCTTCCAGATTGTTCCTTTGTGCCCATAGTCTGTTGTAACTTCAAACAAATCTCTACATAGTCAGTGGGAACAGCTCTCAAGGTCACACATTAGACCCCTGATGATGGTTGCCCCCTTTAAGGACCTTCGGCATTTCCCGTTGCCTAGAGGATCGGGTGTCCTGTGGTAGATACAACCGCCTTCACAGTCTCCCTCGAGAGCCTCACCGTTTAACCTTCCCTATAGTAGTCCATGCCCACCCCTTCCAAAGACATGTGACGTCTGCCATTTGCCTGGGGAAATCCTGTTGTATAATCCAGCTCAAATATGACACCAACGGGTATATTTCCTGTTAACCCCAGAAGCGTTATCGTGTACTCCCCCAAATACTTTGCGGTGTCTCCCTCACAGAACCTATGGCATTGTATTGAAATTATGTAGCACAGTGGTTCTCAACTGGAGAGGACAGGTAGCAGTATCTGGAGACATTCTTGGTTGTCTCTACTGGGAGAAACCAATATCTAATGATTGGAAGCCTGTGGTCAAGCTAAACGTCATACAATGCACGGGACAGCAGCCTCACCACAAAGAATCACCAGGCCCAGAAAGTCAACCCCACGGCCTGGAGACCCCATCATTTTGGATGTCTCCCTCTCCCGTTTCCCTCCCCCGTCAGACACTCTGGAGCCAAACAGGTCCTCAAGAACTGTAGAGGGAAGTCCGTATCATTAGCTTATTGCCTAAGTTTTTTTAATTAACCTCAAGAGAATCCCCTTTTCCTCACGTCTCTGCAGAAGCCAAGCTGACCACGTCCATGTCCAACATGGCATTCTGCATTCCTGGTGAGATGGGAGCTACCACTCCCGACTCCCCTTCCTAAACCCATCGTTTTCCCAACACGAAAGCTGTTTACAGACGCGGCTCTCCCCGTTCTGCCTGCCAAGTGACTATGACATTTACTGTTGCTGATTGTCTCAGGAATCAGATGCAACTTTGCCCGGACACATCACAGAGCACACTCCTTTCCTGCCTCTGCTGAGACAGCCTCGTGTCCGCAAGGATAGCTTGGAAAGGACAGCTAGCCTCCTGGCCTCTCCTTGTATGACGGTAGCGTCCCTCGTCTTGTTTGTTTTGCTTCATTCCCTTAACCATTCAACGAGTCACCCAGGTTCTGTCTCAGACCTTCCTTCACCCTCAGACTCCCCTTGAAATCAGACTGTGCCTTTCCTCATGCATTAATGAAAACAAAAATTTTTAAAAATAATTTTGGTTTCCGTAGGAAACACTTGGTCGAATGATGCTGAACTCTTATTAAAAGTTTAATAATAAATTTTTAAATAATAATAGAACTCATTAAAACTAAAACTCATTAAAAGCACTTCTGAAAAACTATGAGAGGCTTTTAAGTCCTGGGGAATAAATAGTCTCTGGTTCATTCGTGAAAAAAAAAAAGTCATCCCTGCTCCAGCCTCTCAACTCATTTAAAAAACTCACAGATGGTTAAGTAGGTTTTGAAAATGGAGCGTCCAATAAAAAAAGATCTGTTGGTATAAGTAAAAGGAAAAAGGAAAGGGGGAGAA
The DNA here is from genome assembly GCF_004115265.2 of Rhinolophus ferrumequinum. Taxonomy (NCBI): domain Eukaryota; kingdom Metazoa; phylum Chordata; class Mammalia; order Chiroptera; family Rhinolophidae; genus Rhinolophus; species Rhinolophus ferrumequinum. The sequence continues at coordinate 121,102,284 of NC_046284.1, read as the reverse complement.
TGGACTTCTTTATTTTCTTCTGTTATGTCCTCAAAATAACTTTTCCCTTTAGTATAAAAAAATGTGTTTTTTTTTTGACATTCAGATATAAATTAGTTATGTCCAGGACTCAACTTATGGGTCCCTTTATTATGTTGGGCCATCAGAAGCTTCATTAAGGGAGATAATTTAAGATCACAAATGTAGAAAATATTTTTAACAATACAATAAAAACAACATACTGAATATATTAATATACAACAGAATATATGGATGCTTATTAGTGTGTTATTTTTAGTGGGTACAACCAGAAAATCAAGGAAGAAATGAAGGATTTCCAGAGACCCTCTAGGTCTCACCTAGGCCCTTTGTTGTCAAAATTTCCAGGTAGCTCCTATTTCAGCTTCTCTTTCCATAGTGTAATTTGGGGAGTGTGCTTTTGTGTATGTGTGTGTGTGTGTCTTATTGTTGCCTTTTCTTTTTCAAGGTTCTGTAATGCATATGTATTGTATAGAAATTCATTAATTGCAATGCTATTAGAATGAGAAAAAATTAGAGTGAGGGAAAGAGAGATGATGGAGTGGAGGAAGGGAGGGAGGGAGGGAGAGACAGAGGAAGGAAGGAAGGAAGGAAGGAAGGAAGGAAGGAAGGAAGGAAGGAAGGAAGGAAGGAAGGAAGGAAATAAGTCAGTCATTTCAAATCAATGTCTTATCCTTTGAAGGATCTTTGGGAGAATATTTTGATTCCCTTTCAAGAGTTACTTGTTACAAAGCCCCAGTGGAATCATGTCTTAAAAACCACCTCTTGCCCACCTGTTCCACCCCCCCTGCCAAACCAGGTCCCCGCACGGTGCCAAATATAATATCTATTTCTGGCTCTGCCCACAGCAGGCGAGAACATTAAATGTTCTCCTTTGTTAGATGATTTTCTGAGAAAATCTTTATCACCAGCTCCCCGCTGTAAACCCTTAAATTCCTCAGAAACACCAAAACATGAGTAAATAAAATGTTTGTGAGCTCATGAGTCAATACATACATGGGAGTCTTTCTCAGGTGTGGCTGGGGGGAGGCCCTTTGGGGAGCAGAATATGTGTTCTGTTTCTTTGGAAGTGTAAACTTGCCGTTATTACATGGCTATGAAAATGAAAGGAAGGAGGGCGGCGGTGAGGCTTAAGCATTTGCTAACACATTGGCGTGATTTGCAATTGCCCGCATTTACATGGACTCCCCACGTTCAGATACGTTCCATCACATTAAAATGTGGTCATGCTCAATTAAATTGAATTATGCATGATCTTATAAACATACCCAACTGGGTTCCTTTCACTCAGTGCTCCAATTAACCCCCTCTCCTGGAAGCGTTTGCAGGAATTTCCATCTCCCAAGACTGGATTGGTCTCTTGTTCAGTGTGGTCTGGGTGCCATGCTAAACCCTCTCCTGGAGCACACTCTCCAGTGGGACCATCCTGGCCTTCGATTTTACTTCCTGAGTCTGCGAAACAGGAATAGGGAACAGAGGAAGGCACGGAGCCAGAGCTGCATCCGGTGACAATGAGCTCAGATGTCACCAACACTGCTTTTTAATTTTATTTTATTATTTATTTTTTAGTTTAGATTTTTTTATTGGGGAAGGGGAACAGGACTTTATTGGGGAACAGTGTGTACTTCCAGGACCTTTTTTTTCCCAAGTCAAGTTGTTGTCCTTTCAATCTTAGTTGTGGAGGGCGCAGCTCAGCTCCAGGTCCAGTTGCCGTTTCTAGTTGCAGGGGGCGCAGCCCACCATCCCTTGTGGGAGTCAAACTGGCAACCTTGTGGTTGAGAGGATGCACTCCAACCAACTGAGCCATCTGGGAGCTCAGCGGCAGCTCAGCTGTGTTCAATCTTAGTTGTAGGGGGCGGAGCCCACCCTCTCTTGCGGGACTCGAGGAGTTGAACCGGCAGCCTTGTGGTTGAGAGGACACTGGCCCATGTGGGAATCGAACTGGCAGCCTTTGGAGTTAGGAGCACGGAGCTCTAACCGCCTGAGCCACCGGGCCGGCCATCACCAACTCTGCTTTTTTAGATTCCTGGGAATCAAAACCAAATGGCCACGTGTCCCCAGCACCTTTTTGGGCCCAGTTGTCATCTTCCCAGTTAAGGCAAAGAGCAGCACTATAGCAGACGAGTAATATCACCATTTTCTACACAGAGTCCCCTTTCATCACCTCTCATGTTTTGCTGCCCCAAAGGACTTAGTTAAAATTCGTTCCTCTGCAAATGCAGTCATTGAGCTTCACACACTGTCTCAGATTCCACTTTACTAACTGAGTCTCAGGCTGCCTGTTGGGCAGGAATTTTCTAGAATGTGTGTTCCTGCAGGGGCAGCCTTTACCCAGTGACTGACGGAGCAAGGAGAAATATGTATTTCAGCTACCCGCCCCCCACTCTGCTAACGTCACCTCCCATTTTCAGAGTTCCTCCGTGCAATTAAGTCCCAACCAAAACAATCACTTTTTCATCTTAGGGATTTCTTCTGGGGAACCCCGTTTACAATATCATCCCAGTGCACCTTTTAGCTAATAGCTAGAAGAAATGGACGATTTCCATTAGGAGTGAACCGTTGGTCAGCTCAGAGGAGGGACTAAAGCTGTTGACAGTGATTGTATTTTAACCGGTTTTGCATATGTAAAGAATTTTTATTGAGCAGATACTTCTTAGAAAAGTCTTTTGTTCATTCTCCCCGTTATAGGACACAGTTCAGTTCACTGAATAAGAATAGCAGTTATATATTTTACATCCCCCTTTTTTTGTGGGGACTTGATAATACCCAGTGGGTGAAGTAGGTTTAAAGCATTTCTTACTGATTCAGATTGATCTGAATTGACATCTGTGGAGACTAGACAAGAAGACGTGCGTGTTGGTTCATGCCATGGGGTACGTCGGGGATGTGTGAGCATCCGGAGGGCTGATGATGTGGTCGGAGAATTCAAGGGCCTGACTTGTCTCCATCGCTTATCATCGTATTTGGCGTATGGGAGTCGGTCGATATACACATTCCTTAATCAGACTGAATGGAGCTGAAATGCATGGGATTGAAATGAGGTTGGCTTATCTGTAGATGCCTTATGAAATACACAACAGACGTCAAACGGGTATTGGATTTCAGAGACAAATTGTCACATAAACAGCAGGGGGATATACGGACCTATATACCGTGGTCCCTAGCCACTTGTGGCTGTTTAAATTTAAATTAAAAATAAGTAAAATTAAAAAATAAATAAATCCTGCAGTCACATAAGCCACTTTTATTTTTTTTTAATTAGAGTTTATCGGGGTGACAATTGTTAGTAAAATTACATAGATTTCAGGTGTACAATTCTGTATTACATCATCTATAAATCCCATTGTGTGTTCACCACCCAGAGTCAGTTCTCCTTCCATCACCATATATTTGATCCCCCTTATCCTCATCTCCTACCCCCCTCCCCCCTTACCCTCTGGTAACCACTAAACTATTGTCTGTGTCTATGAGTTTTTGTTTCTCATTTGTTTGTCTTGTTCTTTTGTTGTTTTTGGTTTCTATACCACATATCAGTGAAATCATGTGGTTCTCTGCTTTTTCTGTCTGACTTATTTTGCTTAGCTAAGCTCAGAAGCCCCTTTGCAAACATTCAGTAGTCACATGCTGTTGGTGGCCAGTTCTAGGATATTCCCATCATCTCCGAACAGTTCTGGGACAGAACTGAGAAGGACTTTCAACAGTTGAAATTGGAGGAGTATCTCTCTGTTGCAATTAACTCCAAACCAAAGGTCCAGATATCTAGCATGCGTCCCTATTCTCTTTCAGTTTTGCATTTAAGGTACATGTATTTTTAATAAGAGGTAGTCCACACATGCAGAAAATTCCTTTAATGCTGCAAAGCCTCCTTGTCTCTTTACCCCCTACCCTCTGTCCCCCAGCAGAACATAGAATGGTGTTGCCTCAGGCATGGTACCATGAAAACATGCCACACCGTGTTTCCTCCTAACGAGCTTTGTTTTAAACATTGGTTTCCATCTAAGACTAAAAGAAAACAAGAGTCATGAAAAGTAACACACACAAATAAATTGGAAGTGTTTGCTAAGTCTTACGTACGTGCATCTTAAGTATAAAACGTGCCCCCGCACCCCGTTTTGTTTGTCCCCCATAACTTTCTCACGTTCAAGTATACTGTATCGTCTTATTCATTATGTTGCTTAACAGCTCTCCTTTACTAAAAGTCCTCTCCAGCGCTGTAAGGATTTGGCCACTTTTCCTCCCAGTTGCATACGTGTAACTAGGACATGTATATAGGGACTCCTGTTGAGTGAAGGACCCGAAACTCACTTTTGTGACCTGGTGGCTCTTTGGCTCCCACATTCTGAGTAGCTGGGCCGCTAACCTTTTTATTCCGTGCCATTCTTCTCTTATTTCTGAGGTTGAAGCTCATTGTCTGGTCTCAGATGTTGGCCAACAATTGGTCCACATGGATAGGGGCATGCGTTTCTCCTGGTGGAAGAGGTGCACGTGCGCACATGTGTGTGTGTGTGTGTGTGTGTGTGTGTGTAGAGGCACAGGGATATGGGGAGCAAATCACAGCAAATCACAGGATGCAGCATTAGGCAGGTGTCACACGGATATATATATATATATATATATATATATATATATATATATATTTTGAAAATGCATATTCAATAAGGTGATCAATTTCTACACGGCAAGATGCCTGCTTCTCTGATGGAAATTCCAAGAAGCAGGAGGTGAGGCTGGTTTACATCGCCGTTTGAGTGAAATTCAGAGAAGCTGGAGCACTTCTGCTCAGTGATCCCATATGAGGGCTCGGGCGCGGGGGGGTCTCATTTGTGATCTGTATGCCAGGAAAGAACTTTCCATGAGGCTCAAAGGGAAGCAGAATATTAATAATCTTGGGACACCCTGACGTGGATTCTAGTAGTGGTTCCTAACTTATCCCAGCTGACTGAAATCGACAGTGTTCTTTGCAGGATGCTATGGGATGTTGATATTTCAACCCCATGCAAAAGTATTTCAGATAAATTATGTCATCAAAACATACGAGCTCGTTTTCTAAGTAGTGTCAAACCTCAGCCACAGGCTCATTTCCCTATAAACAGGCTGCTTCTGAATTTTTCCCCAAGACTGTTTATTTGCTTCCCATGAGGGTGGTGTATCTTTTACGAGCAAATTCTGGGGACTTGAGAAAAGTTTTGGAAGGAAGAACTTCCTTCCTTCCCTCTTTCCTTTTCCTTCCTTCCTTCCTTCCTTCCATCGCTCTGGCTCTTTAGAATAAAGTAGCCAAAAGGGTACCAATAGAGAATGGATTGTAGTTTATTTCCATTAACATACAAATGACACATCCACAGGTAAATGATTTTATCAGAGACAAGATGCTCTCTTAGTAAACCATTTTTATTTTAACCTCCCCAAATACATGATAATCAAATTGTTCCAGACCTTTTGCACATTGGGGAAAAAATAAGGTGTAGATTTAATCCATCTCCATCTGAAAAATATTTCCCTTTGTTTCAACTCAAATGCTTAGTGGGGGGAATAAGAAAGCCTGCAGTCCAATGATGAAATAAATGGAAAAACAGTAGGAATGCAGCTTGTCCACCGGCCACTCTGTGAAACAGTGTGTTTTAAGTCTTAATTCCCACCGACTTGTGAATCCTGTATCATTTCCATGGGTGAACTCGCTACATCAAGCTTAAATTAAAAATAGTTCCAATTCCCCAGTTCTTGATGGACTTTGAAAACTTGGCTTACATTTCCTTCTACTAAGATGAATGTTTGTGCTCATGGAGTCTCATTTTATCTTGGAGCATTGTCAGTCCACAAATGCCACGTGTAACACGTTCTGATCAAGTGTGTGAACACTGGCTTTCGTAGCAGGTGGGCGTTCGGGGGTTTTATATCTGCACACCAAGATGAGAGGAAGGCAGTCTCTCTTACTTAGTTCTGTATATTATGTGAAGCCTTCTGTATACCTTTCCCTGGTCACATTTTCTTCGTCCCCCACTCCAGATACGCGTGCTATCCCAAACTATTTACTGTCCCTATTCATGTCTTTATACTTTCGTAACAGAGATGTGCATTCTAAAATGATACGTTGTTTTCCATATGGAAAATGTTGACAAACATACAGTTATGCCAAAGGTGTTTCCGCAAGGAAGCCTTGGAATTTCATCCTGGAGGCAGTGGGCAGACACTGCAGACATTTCAGCAGGAAAGGTGATGTCTTCTGGCTGGGTCTCCTAGAACTCCATGAAATAGTTCAGCCTAACATAAAGACAATAGGGTGGAGAGCAAGAGAGGTTGATGGATTTCTGGGAGGTCATCTTCCGCAGAATGAGTACAGGAAATGAACGAAGCTCCAAAGCTTTTGCTGGGCTTTGGGGGAGGGCACTCTTGAGAAGAGAAGCAGATGAGGACAACTTCCTGTTGTTCTCAAGTGTCCTGCTGGCTTGTGGGTTACAGCCAAGGAAGCCTGCTCCTCTGCTTGTGTCTGAGTTACTTGGTGACAGCGGCCTTTGGGGGGTGCAGAAAAGGATGGTTGAAGGGACCTTTTCCATCCTAGAAGCCAGGTACGTCAATAACAATTCCTAGAAGATGGAGGGTCGGTCTTCTGCATCTAGAACCTTGTGATATTGGAGTTGGCCCAGGTTGGCACATTCTCCACACGAGCTGCCTTCACCACAGACAAGCTTTTTGCTGTGTGGCTCAGCAGGGTCGCCTTCCTGCCGCCTGTGGAATTTCTCTTCTCTGGGTTTCTGCTGCCTGCTGTGAGGGAGCTGAATGTTTTGCCACAGGGGTTTCCTAGTTTAGAGGTCATGATTGCCAACGCTCAACAAGGTCAAGCAGATGTATTTCCCACTTTGGAGCGGTCTTGCTTAGGATCTCCTGCCTGGACACTCGAAAAACGAAACGCCGTTCTGACAAACCATCACCAACGACCATTGTGAAAATAGGAGGGTGAAAGGATCTTTCCAAATTCAAGCAGCTGCACAAGCTGGAGTACACGCTGACGGTGAAATACTGCGCCGATGGTGAAAGGAGGAGAAAGTGCACTGATGCGTGGGTATGTTCAGACTACAGAAAGCTGTTAAGTGCCAAAAGTGAGGAACGGGAGAGTTCTCACAGTATGCTATTTTTTTTGCTTAAGAAAGGGGAGTAATAATGTATTCTGTATTTGAACGTGGAATCCTTAGGAGGGTTCAGAAGGGGTGCCCAGAAGTGCAGGCGAGGGCACAGTAAGCAGGAACATACTTGACATACGTCTTTTAATATCATTTTTGTTTTGAAACACATGCATTTTTACATATTACAATACGTTTAAACAAATAAGGGCAAGGGTTTGGTTGACGGCCTCCTGGTGTCAATTTCCGCAAGGTCATCATTATTCTGTGGTTACGTAACACGTTCACATTAGGGGGGAGGGCAAAAAGCACTCGTATTTCAGCAACTTTTTCAGCGACTCACACATGAGTTCAAAATAGAACGTTTTGTTTTTTTCTAAAGATGATACACAAGCACATGAAAATGTGTTCTGCTTCGTTAGTTAACCGAGAAATGCAAATGACACCCTCAATGAGACACCATGTAGCAAACAGAGTGGTTAAAATTTTTTTAAAGAAAGCCTGACCAAAAAAAATAAAAAAAACTGACAACAAAACTTTTATGGGAGAAACTGGATCTCTGATATGCAGCAATACTGGATTCAAGTTTGGCAAGTTGTTATACAATGAATATGTATCCACCTTTTGACTCAGAAATTCCAGTCTTAGGCGTTTGTTTACCCATGAGAAGGGATTGTGCAAGAACGATAAGAGCTTTCTTTACAATTTACCGAAACTGGAAACACCCTAAATGTACAACAGGAGAGTGGGTAAATTATTTATTGCAGGAATCCAATGCATATTATTTCTCACATATTTTGTACAATGAAATAGCCGTCAGCAGTGAAAAGGGTCGAATGGCTGGTACATGTAACCACATGCATGAAGCTTGCAGACATAATGAGGAATGAGAGAAACCTGAAGCTAAAGAACTCACATTGTGTGGTTCTATTTATAGGAGCTGCTGGGGGTGGGGGTGGGGGTGAGGGTCGTGGTCCGAACAGCACTTGGAGGATTGACTGGGAAGAGATGGGACTTCCTGAAGCGATAAAAACACCCTATACGGTGTTAGGGTGCTAGATTATAGAGGTGCATCATTGGCCAAAAGTGTGTTGTTCAAATGTGTGTATTTGAATGTACGCATATTTTATCTTAAAAGAAAAAGCACTGTAAAAATAATACCGACATGGGAGTTGGGGATAGGTAGACGTATAGAAGACACAGAATGTCACAGCATTGATAATGGAGTGATGGATTCTGGGTATTTTATTACAGCGTTGCCTTGACTTTTTATATGTTTGATATTTTCCACAAGTAAAACTTAAAAGCAATTTAAAAAGAAAAAACTCAGTTCTGCTTTCAAGGGAAGCAGCAGTTTGGAGCAACAATAGGTGTTTTTTTGGGGGGTGGGGTTGATTTTTTTTTTCCTTATTCAAATAGGAGTTTGATACTGTGTTTTATGGTGATGAGAAGAATCGAGTTCTGGGGGTCGGGGGACCCATGTGGCAGCACAAGATGTGCCCTGACGACACTGAAAATCAAAAGCACATTTAATAATGTGCGACGATACTATCGTAATGAAAGAATGTCAAGAGCCCTGAATCCCAGGCAAATGGAAAATGGAAAAAGGAAATCTTGAAAGTGCTTTAGAGGCTGCTTTGGGGTAAGAAGACCAGGAAAACCCAAGCGCATTTGTGACAGCAGGTGGTATGTTAACAGATATAAACAGAGCCCTGGACTAGTTCAAATACCGATTTCTACACAAGAGGATGGTCTTCAAATTGTAAAGGTTAAAGCAAATAAAGTCGGAAGGGATTTAAGCCTTTGATAAGTGAGGAATCAATGAGAGGACACAGCTTTCTAAAATAAATTCGACCTCGGGTAAATTCTGTCTCAGAGAAAGAGGTTATTTGCTGGGCACTGAATGAATAATCATGGCTAACAAGAGAAGTGCAGAATGGTGACGGATGAGTCAGTGTTGACCCAGTTTTGTTTTTCTTCTTCTAAGGTGAGGATAACATCCTGGAAATTACAGACTGGTAAATTAGACAATAATTATTAATGTTCTAGAAGAGGTCCTCTAACAGACGTCTTGAGAGCCCATTGCAAAGGAATGAGTGTTTTCTGGAGGCGACATGGACTTGCTAAGTGCCAGTCCTTGCCCGACTGGTTTTAGGAAAGTCCGTAAATTGTCCAGTGATCAACAAATCATCTGGCAATTTTCCTCTTGCTGTTGCAGAGAAGACACAGATGTGTAAACGCATGAGGAAGAAGCGGGAGAGGTCGGCAAGCATCTCTTTACAGGACCGGACCTCACCGGTGATCACGTTTACCCCCACTGTAGGGCTGTGTGTCTGAACACCACACATGGAAAAAGATCCTGGGTGTAATGCATGAAAATGATGTGTTTCCATCTGCCTCTGTGCCTATGCTCATATACCCATCTGTATCTATGGGTATCCAGCCACCTATCTCCATCTACAATTAGCCCACCTTGCTCCTTACGTATACACTGAAAATTAGCCACTTGCTATACTCAGAGAATGGAGTGGCCTGTTGATATGAAGGTTGTGTTTAATTTGAGGCTATTGAAACACTCTCTCCTCTTGTTGCAAATAATCCAAGATTCTATCAGCGCACTTTCCCGTCGTAGTAAATGGAGCACGCGGAACAAAAGTTATGTTCTTGGTGATTCATCATCTTACGAAACATCAGAACGTGATTTGAACTTCGGTTATGATTGCAGAGGGGTGGCAACTTCGGTTATGATTGCAGAGGGGTGGCGGGAAGAGGGAGGTAGAGAGACCTGGGGAGGGAGCAGACTTAACATTGTCACCTGGGTGCTGCGGTTCGCGTTTAGATTTCAAGTACTGTCCTGTGCTTTTCATTCTTCTCTGCCCTCAAAGTGAAATTCTGAAAAGTCGTCGTTGGAGGCTTTGGATTGCTGTGTGCAAGAGCCAGCTGTTCTTCATTAAAAGTATTTGTGAGGGCTTAAAATAAATCACAGTTATTAAGGTACTCTTCTAACGGACTACTCGACGACGGGGAGGAAAGAGACGTAACAATGACACGCTCTCCGGTTGGAGTTCCCATCCACACACTGTCATACTTCACATTTGTATTATTACGGGCATGTGATCCTTTACCTAACAAACCCCGTGAATTAGAAAAGCAGGAGATTCGTGGAGACACACCCCCCACTCCCACACCCCGGCACCTTGAGTGAATATTCCCACTGGTTCTGCAAAGATACGTTTGCAGAAAGTTGCTGGGAAAATACTGACATGCTCAGAGCCTATTCATTTATACATTTTTTAAATTAACATTGTGTTACAATTTTAAGGACCATCTGTCTTTAGTTATCAGTGATTTAGTGAGGAAAATCAATGCTGATTTTTTCAATGAAATGTTTTGAGTAACATTGGTTAATAAAATTATGTAGATTTCAAGTGTACAGTTTTATAATACGTCATGTATATATTGCATTGTGTGTTCACCACCCAGAATCAGTTCTCCTTCCATCACCATATATTTGATCCCCTTTACCTTCTTGTACCACCCTCCACCCCCCTTACCCTCTGGTAACCCCTAAACTATTGTCTGTGTCTATGAGTTTTTGATTCTTTGTTTGTTTTGTTCGTTTGTTGCTTTCAGTTGTGTATCCCAAATATGAGTGAAGTCATATGGTTCTCGACTTTTTCTGTCTGACTTATTTCGCTTAGCATGATAATCTCAAGCTCTATCCATGTTGTTGCAAATAGCACTATTTCGTCTTTTCTTACGGACAAAGAATATTCCATTGTGTATATATGCCACATCTTCTTTATCCATTCATCTGTCGAAGGACACTTTGGTTGTTTCTGTGTCTTGGCCACCAAAATAACGCTGCAATGAACATAGTGGCATATGTATCTTTACAGATAAATGCTGTCAGATTTTAAGACATCTTCCCACCTCCTGCTCATCTACCTTCTACTTGCACGGATTGTTTTTGAGTGTGTGATACCAAAGTAAAAATTGTTGGAAGACTTAAAAAAAGATGATAATTTAGCACGTGATTAATGATGGTTTCGAGTGGTTCTCTAAAGGTTTCCTTGATGGTGCAATAACTTTAATAGATTGTTTGTAATAATGATCTCAGTAGTTGGTAGGATGGCGAGAAGTCAGCGTCAGAAGACTTGGGCATTCACCAGCTCTGTGACACTGGGTGAGGGAGGCACTTCTGTCACTTTTCGTGTTTTTTCATCTACACCAGCGGGGAGAAGGCCAATCACTTTGCAGGACTGCTACAAGAATTGTCCAGGCTAATGCATGTTGTCTGCCTCTTGCATGTGGTGACATGGAATGACTCCACGGAAAACCAGCCATGGTGAGGATGTTACTTCTGCACGAGTTGGTATCCTGGAAAGAGGAAGAGGGGAAACAGGAAGAGAGGTGCCAGGAAAGGAGAACTGGCTAGGGATTAATATTGGGTGATGGGGAACTCCCAGACCAGCCACCACCCCCCATAGCCCGATGGCATGGGATAATTAAATTGCGCTTAGTCCAGGTGAATGTCTCTATTGTGCAATGGACATGCTGACAGTGGTCTTCACATTTAGAAGGCGTCCAACTCATTTTCATTTTCGTATTCTTTTTCTTTAACAAAAAACCAAACCGCAAAGTTGTGTTTCAGGAGAGTGTTGGATTTACACAAAACGTACAGAGACGGTACAGAGAGTTGCTGTATACCCCACACCCAGTTTCCGCAGTTGTTTACCTCTGGTGCATGTATCACAATTAAAGAGCTGATGGCAATACGTTGTTGCCAACGTCCATTCTTTTTTTTTTTTTTAATTTATTTTTAATTTATTGGGGTGACAATTGTTAGTAAAATTACATAGATTTCAGGTGTGCAATTCTGTATCACATCATCCATAAAGCCAACGTCCATTCTGATTCACCCTTCCCTTACGTTATTACTTCGTGGCCTTTTTCTTTTCCAGGATTCCATCCATTTAGTGGTCGTGTCTCCTTTTGCCTGTGACACGTTCTCAGACTTCCCTTGTTTTGAATGATCTTGAAAGATTTGGGGACTACTTGTGGGGTATCTGGTAGAACGTCCCTCAGTGGGCATTGGTCCGATGTTTTGGTCATGGTAGGCTGCGGGTTTGAGGGGAAGATCACAGATGTAATGTGCCCTGTTCGTCGCTGTTTCTGCCCTGTGAGTTGCTCTCCACACCCCCATCCTGGTCTCTCTAGAAGGACGTCAGTGTGTCGTAGCCCACACGTAAGGAGTGGGGAGTTATGCTCCACCTCTCTGAAGACCCACAGTCTACATAAACTATTTGGAATCCGTCTGCACAGGAGACTTGTCTGTTCTACCATTTTGTTTACTTCATCAGTTCCTTGTATAATTTGGGTTATGTTCTAATACCACCTTTGTTGTTGCTCAGGTGATTGAAGATTTGGTCACTGGTCATTGGGAATTCTTGCAGTCGGCTCACCCGTCATCACAGCATTTTGTTTGTTTGTTTTGTGTTGCTTTTGAATGAAGCACATCCGTACTTTCTGGCAGCGTGAGATACTCCAGGCTCAGTTTACATATTTCCTTTCCCAGTCCTGGAATCAGCCATTCCTCCCGGGAGCCCTGGTTCCTTTAATTGGGAAACGTTATTAGAAACCAAGATTTCTTCTTGTTCCTCCTGGAGCATTCTTGCTCCCATCTCCTCTCAGCTCTCAGAGCGAAGAAGTGATTGTCTGTATACTGACCATGTATGTCTACATATCTGGACGTATTTCCGTGCGTAACCGTTCGGATGATGTTAAATTCACGTGAGATCAGGCTGATGTCTCCAACTCTCATCCCTGAACTCATCGATCGTTGCAGACGTCTTCTCCTCCTGGTCTGTAACTTTTCATTCCAACAGTGAGAAACCTGGCTCCCCCCATTCCCCATCCATTGATTTAATTGTTGGATTCCAGTCTAAAAGTACAGTAGTTTCAGAAGTGTTACCACGTATCCCCATGGGGAAAAAAAGCCTTATCAAGGGCTTACATACACTTCTTTTTGCTTCTAGTTTTATAGACTCTATTTCCAAAGTTTCTTAGGTCTGCAATTTCCCCCCACCCCTTTGAGTCAGGTTTTGTTCGTCAGGGTTCTCTGGAGAAACAGAACCAATTGGCGATGTATATCCACATATATATAAATATACTTCTCAAGTCTCTTCATGTCCTATCACCTCCTTTCTCTTCCATTTCCTTTCTCTATTTTTTAAATAAGCTTTTCTGCTCTTGTTGCCCTGGGGACAAAAATAATTTCCTCACTTTAGTTTGTGGGCAGTCTTTCAGAATTCAAACCTTGACTGCATAATCCTTAAATCCTTGCCCTTTTTGACCGGCCCCATGCAATTAGGTGTTCCCAAGTATCAGAAAAGCAAGTTAAAGCCGGATACTCTTAAAAACAGTGGAATTTAGAGTTGCACTTTGATTTGCAGTGTCACGTGCAGGTGGAAAGTTTCAGGGAGCAGAAAGAATGAGGAGAGTTTGGGCAGTAGGAAAAAATGGTAATAAAGAATTAATATCACAATGTAAATACAGGAATGATAACAAACAAGCATTTGTAAACATGGCACAATTCATATTTGCAGTGATCATTCCACAGACTGCTTGCTTGAGATTCTGCCAGCCTGCAATCACTTTCTTACAGAAATGTACTTCCAGACCTTTATCTGCAGATTGTTTATCTAAATACAATGTAAATTGAAATTTTTCTTCATCTTGGAAGAGGATGAAATACATTCAGAAAAAGGACGCTAGGCTTATTTGTTTTGTGGGTCTAACCCATAACAGGAATAATGATGTCTGCACCTGGGTGTTTCTTTCTGACACAGTCCAGTACTTTCAACACTGTGAGTGACTTTGTGTACATTAAGGTAGGGAGCGGCCAAAGCCTCCGTTCAAACCTGGCATAGTTGTGGATTGGAATTGTTGAATTTCTAAGTTTAGAAATAATCTCTAAATCTGTAGTTATCCTTGGGTACTGAGAGTATAAATCATTATTTGTTCAGTGATGATAAATACTGGAGGTCAACTTGAATGGTCCATAAAGTGCCTGGATATTTGCTCAGACATTATTCTGGGTGTTTTTGTGAGGGTGTTTAGATGAGATTAGCCTTTAAATTGCTGGACTGAGTAAAGCAGATTGCCCTCCTTAATATGGGTGGGCCTCATCTAATCAGTCGAAGGCCTGGGTAGACCGAAAAGGCTGATCGTCTCTGGCGTCTGAGAGAATTTTCCTGCCTGGTGGTGTTCAAAGTGACACATTGGCTCTTCCTGGTTCTCCAGCAGGTTCTTGCCTCTGAATTTGAACTGGAGAATTGGCTCTGTGGGTTTGGGATTTGCCAGTTTCCACAATCGTGTGGAGTCAGTTGCCTGTAAACAAAAGTGTTTCATACGGTAATAAATATTTAATTAATTTATTAATATGTAATAAATATTGAACATGAACCTATATCATATCTACCGGAGGGGGGGGGCAAAAAATGTACGCAAGTGGACATTTTGGTCAATGTTGCTCAAGCAGTAGTTCACCATCATCAGAAGTGTCTGGACGCTGATGGTAACCACTCTGAGCACTTCTTGTCATTGCAGAAGTCACACGGGACTTGTATTCATCTTTTGTTATTGGTATATATTGAGTATTACAATTTTAATACAGTTTTCCTTTCTTAAAATGTGTATACATTTTTTGGTACCCTCCGTGTGTACACACACATACACACACACACACACATGACATATAAATGTGTGAAAGTCTTTCCCAAACATCTCCCAGGTCATAGGTCAGCACTCTAGCATTCCATTCATATAAATCAATCTCCCAGACCTCGTTTGGAATGGAATGGTAGAGTTCAGACTTTCTGTTATAAACAAAGACCATTGCATCGCTTATCTTCATTTTGTGCTCATTTACTTCCATTTAAATCGGCAAGCCTAAGTTCATACCCAACATCCATGGGGACAGGTTATGATCAGATAAGGTTCTGGTCTAATTGCACTGGGTTGAGAGAGAAAAAACAAAAGACTCTATGGGGGGCTTAGGGGGAGGGTCTGAACTGGAAATATGCAGGAGTCAAGGTCAGAAGCCCGTGGTCTTTTGAGACGCTGCTGAGAACTGAAGCTACACTTTTCATCATGAGAACTAACAAAACCTTCATGGCAATTTTTCTCTGTCCGGTCAGAGCCGCCGTTCAGTGTTGTGGAAAGCACAGCTGGACAGACCCCAGGTCAGACACAGCAGCTTCTGTATTAGGGGTCAACAGACTGTTTTCTGCAAAGGGCCAGATAGGAAACATTTTAGGTTTTGTGGGTCCGTCTCTGTTGCAAATACTCAACTGCAATTTTAGTGCAAAAGTCACCATGGACAATTCATGCACAATTGCACATGGCTGTGCTTCAATAAGAACTGTCTTCATTGACTCTAAAATTTGAATTTCACGTGTTTTTCACATGTCATAAAATAGTCTTTTGATTTTTTTTTTTTTTTGGGTCGGGGGAGTATTTTAAAATGCTACGAACCATTCTTAGCCTGCAGGTTGCACAAAATCAGGCAGCAGCCTGGATCTGGCCCCTAGGGCCGGAGCTACAGAATTTTTGCCTAGCCAGGCGACACAGAATCAGGTTCACATCCCTGCTGACGTGCAGTGGACTCTGAGCTGTCCTTACAGCAAGCGCTTAGCGCTGTCCTCAGAGAAACGCCATTCCCGCCCAGACCAGATATTACAGAAAACGCTCCTAACATGTTATCCACACCTGCATGTGTCTCAGTGACTTGGTATAAAAATAACCAAAAGAATAGTGGATGGAGATATATATTAGCGGTCATAGCCGTTTTTACCCGTCTCTGAAACGCACCAATGAAAGCCAATGATTGTATACAATATTGCAGTTCTAAACACATCTTATTACGATAAGCGCTAGACGGGTGATCTTGGATTTTTTTTTTTTTTTTTTTGGAAGGAGTTTTCTGTCTGGTCTAGGGTGGGTCCCCGAATTGATGGGAACCTCAAGATGTTGATCACTCCATGAGGGGTTTTGTCTAGTTCAGCTGTAGGCAGGCTTTTTCCTAACAGGCCCTACAGTACATGTTTCAGGGTCATGTCATTCCTGTTGGAACTTCTCCCGTCTGTTCTGACATGCTGAAGAGGAGACGTAGGCAAGATGGACCATGTATACATGAATGACTGCGGTTGTCTCCCAATATGAAACTTTATTTACAAAGACAGGCGGGGATCCAGATTTCAGCCATAGTTTGGTGACCTCAGGTGCAGTTGGTCTTAAAATACCTCCAGAGACCTGGCACTCAGGCGGTTGTTACTTCACAGAAGTGGAACAGCGGAGGGAGCTTGACAATGTTTTTCTTCCGTTAACTTTCCAACAAGTCAACGTTGTCTGCATTTCGTAAGTAGGAAAAGCGGTGCATTCGGAGTGTGAGTTTCCGTGTGGTAATTCAGTCAGCGCAGGAGGTTATTTCAACAGTCCCTTCTTTAGTCTCAATTCCTCCATCAGAGAAATCACGATCTCCCCACAGTGTACATGTTTTCATAAAGAGCAGTCACGAACGTGGGGGAAACTTATGGAGAGGAACTACCTACAACTATCCCATGTGTTTCTTTGTTGGAGACGTAGATTTCCTGCACGTTAAGTGGCGTCGGCAGTGCACTTTGTTGGCAACACATTCTGTCTTCTCGCTACAAGGCAGATTTAAGTGTTAAATCTCAGTTAACGAGCCTCACAGACGACAGTTTTCCTCTTGCGGAAGTCTCATTTCTTATTTCATTATTTCTCACATGGACTGTTCTAGGGAAAAATAGCTTCGAGACAGAGTAAATTCAGGCTACGTGAAGCAAGATGTCTGATCTGGAAAAATCTCAGGGAATGTATTTGGAGTCTTTACGCAACAGGGTTCGGGTTCTTTGAACATGCTGAGGGATATGGCTGACCCAACCCACCTTCAGTTTGGGTTGGGTCAAAATTAAATTAAATTACCTCTGCGTCCCCACAATGACAGTTTCCACAGGAAGGCATGCACTCTTTGAGAATACACACGTGGGCTCTGTGTCAAGCGTTTGCTGAGTGGATTGGTGTCTGATCTCTACCGGTCGTCTCTTCCAAGGCAATGCACCATGAAGCGCGCTACTCGTGCAAGAAATGCACCCACACATAGCAAGAGCGCTTCCAGAGCTGCTGAATTAACAAAACTGAACCCGAGAAGAAAACCTGCTATGTGAACGAGCCGCAGTGGGCTGACGACGGTTAATTCTCTATCAGCTTGGCGCGGAGCGTTGTAGGAAATTTCATGGATGGGCCTCCCGGTCCTTCTGACCGTGCGTTTTCTTTAGGAAACAGCTCAGCGCCAATGTGTTCAGACACAGTGCTTCAGGCAGATGCTAGTAGGAAGTCATTCCTCCAGTTACCTCTTCAGGAAAACGGCGCTTGTAAGAAGAGTAGCAGCGCTGCAGTGAACTGGCCAGCAACCTGCAGTATTAGTGTCGATTTTTTCATCCCCAAAGCAGCACATGTTGGTTGATGGCCGTGTCCCTCCAAATGGGGATTTGGAGCTTCCTGACGGGGGGATGAATTTTCTAAGGATCCATGGAAACGTTTAAATTGTTAAAATGAATGAGTGATTTGTGGTACATTTTAACGATCTTAGATTGCTAGAGTATCGGCTCGTGCCCTGAAGCTACAATGAACTGTAGCTGTTAAATATTTCTTTGGTTACTTTGTTTAATTTCTGTATCCTCCACTAGATAAACATGAATTGAAAACTAAGACTTGAGACCCCCAGCATATAATAATAGGTGTTCAATAAATACACGTGGAACGAATGTAAAACTGAATGAATATTCTGTTTCAGTCGTACCTTAAGCTTTCTCTTGTCTTTGTACGATAATCAGCAAATCCATATTTCACGGATGTAATTAGAAATGCTTTCAATTCATACTCTGTTATTTGTAAAGGGCTGCTCGGGACTGTGATCAGATTATATTACCTGAAAACCTACGGTCATTTCAGATACACTAACAATTGGACGTGTAAACCACGTTGACGTCAGCTCCATCTTTTCTTGTCTGGCTTAGGGGGATTCAGGCCAAAGGGATTTAAAACATCAGGGTTCAATTTGGCCCAAGTTCATGAGACCTGAGGTCGGCTTAGGGAATTCTTTTTACTTTGGTGACTTTTTGATCCCTAGACAATGGGTGAGGTGATTGAGCTAGAGAGGGAAATACGTCAATATTTGTCAAGTTCCCAAAGGTCTGGGAGTGAAATGAGATGACCATGAGGCAGGCTTAGAAAGGCTAAACACTGCTCTGGTTTGGGGCATTAGAAAGAAACTTCGAGAGAAAACCAGGACTTAGTCCTGCTAAATCCAAAGAAAGCAACGTAAACCTTGCAAACTCTAATTTCTGTCATTCAAAGTGCCAACTCATATAAGAGAGAATTTCTCTCCTCTGTAATATCAAGCACAGAGTATTTAATTTGTAGTTGGCAAGATTTCTTCAATTTGAGAAATATGGGGAAAAAAACGCAGTGTTCTAACACACCTTAATTTAATCAAATGTGCATCAAAAGCATGATATTTGGACCTACCGGACCGGATAAAGCTAAAAAGAAAAGAAATGCCAAGTGTTGTTGAGAATAGAAGCAACTTTTTCATACGTAGTGGGTGGCAGTGTAAATTGTGATAAAAAAAATCACGTGGCAGTATCAGCTTAGACTGAAAATAGGGCCCACTCTACAAGACAGGAATTGTTCTCCTTGATATGTGTAAATGAGCACATATGAGCACTTTCTTATGAAATGAGCTCGTATTCTCCCCAAAAGACACAGACAACATTGTTTACAGGAACTTTGTTCATAGTAGCCCCAAACCAGATAGAGCCCAAATGCCTGTGGCTAAGATAATAGAATTGTTCTAGATTCTTAAAATGGAATTTTATGTAAGAATAAAAAGGTGAATGAGGGCTTTATGCAAGGGTATGGGTAGATGTGACACATGTACTATTGAACAAAAGAAGCTCGACACGGAAGAGTGTCTGTTACGATTCCACTGGTACAAATATTGACGACGTGGAATACCTTTGAGGGGTTGTTGGAATCATATACGAGGTTTGACAGTTTAAGTTCGCAAACTTGTGGCAACAATGTTACTAGCCTTTTCTGATATCAGAGGGATTATTCATTATGGATTTGTACCAACTGGACAAACAGGTAACCAAGTTGACTATTTGGAAGTGCTGAAAAGGCTGCGTGAGAAAGTTAGACGACCTGAACTCTTCACCAACAATTTCACGGCTCTTGCATCACAACAATGCACCAGCTCACACGGCACTGTCTGTGAGGGAGTTTTTAGCCAGGAAACAAATAACTGTGTTGGAACATCCTCCCTACTCACCTGATCTGGCCCCCAGTGACTTCTTTCTTTACCCGAAGATAAAGGAAATACTGAAAGGAAGACATTTTGATGACATTCAGGACATCAAGGGTAATACGACCACAGCTCTGATGGCCATTCCAGAAAAAGAGTTCCAAAACTGTTTTGAAGGGTGGATTAGGAGCTGGTATCCATGCATAGCTTCCCAAAGTGAGTACTTCGAAGGTGACCGTAGTGATATTCAGCAGTGAGGGATGTAGCACTTTTTCTAGGATGAGTTCCCAGACTTCATTGTCAGTGTTTTCTTCCCCAGTGTGTCCTTCTGCTTCCTGGAGGCCAGTTTAAATGCTGAATGAACAATAACGCAGTTACCACTCAGGGTGTGTGAAGAACAGTTCCTATCCATTCCTGCTGGAACACTATGTCCTTCCTCTCACAGGTTTTTGCCAGTGCAAAGGCTAATACAATCATGCAGGATCGCGGGCAGTTATGGGATTTCTCTGGAGTTTCCTTTTCCTAATGAATACACTCCTTCATCGTAATGGATCGACCTTTGAACACTAATGTAAATCTTATGGCTGGTTGTTTTATTAATTGCTAAGACCTTGCTCACTGGGGTTGTTAATTTGCCCTAAGCAAGGGCCACCTCCAATTAATCTTTTTCTAATTCTTGACACCATGGTTTACAAGTATTGATTCCTTCTTTTAGAACCAATTAGATATTCGAGTCTCTTACAGGCTGACCAAAAAAAAAGAAAAAAGAAAAAAAAGAAAACCAAAAAAACCACCAAAAACCTGCAGGTCCCCTAAATGATTTGAGTGTCAGAAGAAAAGAGTCCTTTGTAACGCATCAAGGTTTGGTGTATAATGTTTAAATTCATTTTTATACAAAGGCAGCTTTAACTCTGCCAGCCAAGTGCATCTTTGCAAGGGGCAGATGTCTCCAAATAGTTCAGTCACCAGAGCTATGTTTGATCGGCCCCAGGTCCTCCTATGCTCACGTGGTGACTGACAACAACAATTCAGACCTGCCTTGTACCTTGTAAATCAGAGCTGACAGACTCAGCCCTGAGTGACTTTCCCGGCATCAGGCTGTTCAGGACCGGGCACCGCAGAGAAAGTACCCAGACACCTTTGCACAGCACCTATTTATATTCTGAGCCACTCTCTGAGACAAAATGGCACATGCCCATGGTCCAAGCCACCGGAGAAAATGATCAAGTATCTCAGTTAGGGCCGTTATTGGTAAATCCCGATGGAGAAGAGCGCAGCGACAGAAACGTTGTGTTCTCAGCATTCCCACCCAAGTGTCTTTTGAACTGTCAGGAGCTTTGCTCTGTGTCTGCGTCGTTTCTGCTAACCCTTCACGTCACCTCTCAGACCTCTTGTGTGTTCCGTTTTGACATCCTGATGTGTTTACTTCGGTAGCTCTCTGCCCTGCGCTTGCTGTGCTGGTGGATTTCTCCTCTCCTGTTCCTGTCTTGGAAGTTCTGGGTGCATCACACTTTTTGAGACTAATGTCTTCTGCGACACCGCCACGGGTCCTCATGTTAAAATATCCGAATAGAAAGTTCTGTCAGTTCTCTGCTCATCTTGCTCCCAGTGTCAGAGAACTGGCCCCTCAACGCTGGCAGAGAAATATTTTTGCCTTTGATGGTGTCTTCTCTGTTACCTGACAATTTAGGGGAAGTATATCTTGAGGAAAACTGCCTTTGGCCTTACAGCCTTTTTTATTTTTCTTCTAAGATTAAAAGTATGTTTCAGCTTGCTTAATGTGCCAATTGCTATTTCTTGATCTTTACTAGAAAATGTGGCTCCACATAATGGGAATATAGAGCATCAACATTTATACCATTTATTTCTTCCAATGCCTGTTGGCTCTTGAACCCGCATTGCTAGAACTCTTGCCACCAACATCCAACAAAACTTCCTTTGTCAAGATGCCCCATGAAATGAACGTGACATGACGATAAGAAGTGCAGCTTGTTTTTAGGGCAGACACGACTCTGTTATTTATGGTAACCGTGAGCAAGAGGAATAAGGGTAAATGATAACCTCTAGATAAGCTCAAGCCTAATTTTATCCCATAGTCTTAAACCCTTTCCATGTCAATATTTGCATAAACATCATTACCAAGTTACCAAATTCGCTGGATTCAGTTGTGATTGCTTTCATCCTCGTTTCTTTCTGGTTAGCAGTATTGCGCATAATTAACTTAATAGCTGTGAAGGCTGCAGATGTTAGCATGCTGGCTAAGAGTATATACTAATGGACGACCAAGAGTGGGCCATGCATGGTTTTTCCACAGGGTTATGATAAAAATAGGAGCACTCTGTGACATCAGTAACCAGTAGACTTGAATGAGAAGCGCAAGGAATCTGAAAGCATTCGGTAATTACTTTGTGCTTGTGTCGCTTGACGGCTACAGCTCAACTGAGAAAAATTAGTCACTCGGCATGCAAATGGTAACAGTTGTCTGGATGCAGTTGCCAAACTCCCAGTAACTTCAAATGCCTCTGCATCTATTCTGTATCTCTTCATCTTTCAACAGGAAGCTTCCAAGTTCTCATCATTTGACTCCTGGAGATTGCCATGGTCAAGGCAGAGCTCTGTCTGGCCAGGATAATCTGGATCCCCCAGCAGAGATGATTTGCCCATCTGGAAGGCTGCAGTGGCTCCATATTGCGTCTCAGAACGTAGCTCTGTCAGGATACGGGCGAAAGCTTCCGTAGCAACGGAAACACGTGAATTGCCAACATGGCTTCTCTTTTGCACCGCCGGTCTTCCTACTGTCTCTGGCTTATATTCCAGTCCCCCACCTAATCGTCATGCCTTTTCTCATATTAGCTTCCCTTGTGGGACATATTTTGCAAGTTCACGATTATTGCTTATTCAGTTCTGCAGCAGCTGGTTCAGATTTCACCCTCTGTGAGAAGCCAACCCTATCTCTTCACCCACCAGCATTCACACACCACACAGTGAGTTTCCATGGACCTTCATTCACTGTTTCTACACCTGCCATAATTGGAAATGTGTCCCTGTTTCAAACATTTGGAGTTGTCAGTAATAGTGGAACCTGTATGAGTATTCATATGAAATGATAAATTTGGAAGTAGAGCTCAGTGGAGAAGTCAGGCATACCATGTTTCCCCCAAAATAAGACCTATTTGGACCATCAGCTCTAAAGGATCTTTTGGAGCAAAAATTAGTATAAGACCCTGTCTTATCTATAAGACCAGGTATAATATAATATAATATAATACAATATAATATAATGTAATACAATGCAATACAATATAATACAATACTGGGTCTTATACTAATTTTTGCTCCAAAAGACACATTAGAGCTGATTGTCCAGCTAGGTCTTATTTTCGGGGAAACAGGGCAGATGCTTACTCAGCAAGCCTTGGGGAGTGTCGAGGAATGTGATTTTATAAAAGCACCTAAGGCAAGTATGATGTAGGTTGTTAAAAGACACACTTCCAGAATCACTGCAATGAAGAGTAGGCTGATTTTAAATTGGCCCAACAAGAGTAGAATAATTATGTAAACAATGGTATATATTCAAGCAGTATTGTACAGTCATAAATTATCTAATATAAATATAGCAACATGTAGATACACTTGTAGAAACAGAAAATATAATGTAACATGTTTGCCTTCCATATTACCAAGCAGTGGTTTAATTGTCATTTTATACTCTATGTACATTGTTACTTTTTGTCCAATCAGAGTATCTAAGAGTAGGTCTCAGCATCAACTGGGAACCTTGGACAGCTCCCACCATTTGTCTGCAAAGAGAAGAGGCCATTCATTCAAAGAGGTCTCTTGAGTTGGGAGCAAGTACGGGGTATGATCAAAAAGTATGGTGAATGTTTACATAAAAAAATTTATTACAGTAAAAGACACATTGCCATTCATCCCCCTCAAAATACTCCCCCTTGCTTCAAACACACTTATCCCATCGTTCTTGCCACTTTCTGAAGCAGTTCTGGAAGTCCTCTTTCATCAGTGTCTTTAGTTGCACTGTTGGGGCTGCCTCAAAATCCTGAATTGATTCAAAACGTTTTCCTTTCATGGTCATTTTGACTTTTGGGGAAGAGCCAGAAGTCACACGGTGCCAAATCCAGTGACTAAGGTGGATGAGGACACACTGTAATGTTTTTATTGGACAGAAATTGCCGTATACCAGAAGCCATGTGTGACATGGAGCGTTGTCCTGATGGAGGATGATTTACGGCACCCTTTAAAACACGCCTTCTCTCAACCGTAGCTCACACCCCACTGACTGCACTGAACAAGCTGAAACTCGTCACACACTGTTACGAAGGTTCAACGCACCACTTCCCGTATGAAGATCCCTGCCTTTCAGCTAGATGTCACTCGGCAGCAGCATTCACCGTATTTTTTTTTAAATCACACCTCGTATATGGTCTTCACATTAACAAAGGGTGACAGTATCATGCACATTTATCTTTCTCCTCCAGTAGTGACAGCGAGAGAATGAAAATGCTAAAGGGAAGAGTGGAGCATATATTTGAATAAATCTCGGAAATTCTGATGATGGAAACATGAAAGAGGAGTGGTAGTTGGTGTGGAAGGACCCCCTTTCCTTAGATGCATGTTGAGAATTATTAGGGCACAACATGAATGACGGCACCCTGGCAGGCTTGTGACCTGATGACACAAAGCACACGCGGGTTATAAGTAAGAAATAGGGGGAAATGGAACTGATTAAATGGGAGTAAATATTAAATACCTGAGCCTCGTCTCCTTCTCCCGTTCCATTGCATGGGATGCTAATTTGGTGTCAGAGATAAGAATGCAGAGGTTTCTTCTCGAAAGGAAGTAAGTGGAACTGCATCACAACAATTAAAACTATCTGTATTAAGAGGACCTCATGAACATATCAAGTAACAAACCGAAGGCTAGGGATACATTTGCACCATACACAGGTGACTGAAGATTTGTATCCGAAATATATAAAGAATTGCTACAATTGCTCTCGATAATTGCTTAATTGTCGAAATAAAGGACAAGCCACCCCAATCTGTTTAAAGTGGGGAGAGGCTACAGACAGGTGAGTGGATAAGAATGAGCCCTTGCTGTACTAAGGAAAACGTAAATTAAAATAATAGTGCATTGTCATATTATTGAAACTGTAAATAAATGGAAGGAAACTACACAAGGACCTTACAAAACTGGTTATCTCTAGGAAGAAAGTAGAGGTGGTAAATAAAAGAAGGGAAAGAGACTAAAGTGTGTGCCAGCTGTGTCTTTCACATTATATTGTCTTATGCAAACCTCTGAAGCCAGGCAAAAAACAAAGAAGGAAGAAAGAGAAGGAAGGAGGTGGGAGAGAGTAAAGGAATGAGAAAGAACTCCTCGGGTAACTATAAAGATTCTCTTGAAGTACTTTGTCTTCTGCCTGTTTTTACATAAAAAAAGGCTCTGCAGAATAACATTGTATGTTTATTGAGGTTATTTCCAATAGAACATGCTAATTCGTATGTTCACTGCACACCCTGTGATTTGAACCTCCCGTTAAAAGATAATTTCCTCTAAACATAGAGACAGCTGTGGAAATGACTGTCTTCCAGCCTAGCTGCGTATTTCCATAAAAGCTAACATTACCTATGTATTGACAGAAATAAAATTACGTGATGTTCCAGGGAGCTTTCTTTCCTTTGCTCATGGAGCCTGATGATACAGCATCCCAAATCTCACCATGCAAAAATGTTTCCAATGGACTAGCAAATACTCCTTCACAAAACTTGCCATAATTCTTCTCAGCAGTGGGGAGTTTGGACAAAAGATTTCATCTTCTCGGGTCATGATTATTCACAAGGAACAGCTCTGAATAATCTAAATTATGTTTGTCCACAAGATAGGTGGCAAGATGCCTGCCTCCCCTTGGTTCTTTCTGGGGTACAGACTAAGAATAGATGTAATCACGAAATACCTGCAAACCTCGAAACAGTGATGGAAGCCCAGTGAGGAATTTGGGGTTCCGGGCATGATGGTCCCCATAGAACTAAGAGAAAATGCAGGCAGGTGTCCTGGAAAAAATTGTGTCAGCGAAGAGCTCTGAAACTGTCCACTTTGTTAATAGAAACCCACTTGAAGAGACAAAGGTTACACCCCAAGTTAAAGAGATTCAATTATTAAACATCCAAATCACCTGTGGTACCTCTTTCATAGGCATTGTTTTTAATTATTATCCACCTGGAGAACCAAAACCAATTTTCTAAATAAAAAAGAAAGAAAGAAAGAAAAAGAAACAGTGTTCTTTTAAGAAGATCTGTTTAATCTATCTTGAAAGTAAGAGTAGATGAAGGAATTACTTTATCCTACCTTACCATTACAGTGTTTCATTAGGCTGCCCAGGGACAATGAGCATTTATGGTCAGCTGCATTCTACAGTGAAGCTCTTACTTCCTGTGGTGCTGGTTGACCACGTTTGTTTATTTATAAGTTCTGCTTGGGAAAGGATTACTGAGGTCTGACTGGGAGTCCTCAGATGTATGTCTGCTCTTCTCCCAGGCTTGGGCAAAACCAGGAGCTGCTGCAGTGTAGCCAGTCTCCAGTGTGCATTCTGCAGCAGCACGTGTCACCGGTCCCCAGGCAGAGCCCTCCCTCCAGAAATAATATTCAGTGGCAGCGATGAGAAGAAGGAAAGTATCCACTGGATTCAGGCATCCTTGAGAGGCAAATCTTGAGCACAGTCCTTGAAAAGTAAGAGTAGTTATCGAGGAGAAAAGCAGCGTTGTGTCTCCTCTCAGTAGAGTATGACTTTAGGCAATGCCACCGTGCTCTCTGCAGCTGAGGTGTCTGCTTCCTGAGCCTTGCTGTCTTAGCTGGGTAAAGAACTGTCAGGGTTCTTCAAAATAATGATAGATAGATACACAGATACATGGATACGTAGACTGATACATAGATGATAGAGAGATGATAGATACATAGACAGATAGATACATAGATACATAGATAGATAGATACATAGATAAATGATAGATACATACATACATACATACATACATACATACATAGATAGATACATAGGGAGACACATACATATAAACACACATAAGTATGTATATAGATAATACTTAAATATGCATATACTATATGAGAGAAACATTTATTTTAGGGAGCTGGTTCATACAGTTACGTGGCTTGGCAAATCCACATTTCATAGGGTAGAGTGGCAGGCTGGAAACTCAGGCAGGAGTTGACGTTGTAGTGTTGAGTCTTCCTGAGTCTGAATTCTGTTTTTTTTTTTGTGTGTGTGTGTGTGTGTTTTTTCTTTTCTTTCTTTTTTTTTTTTTTAAGGGCACTTCCCTCAGTTTGGAAATTCAGGCAGGAATTGAAGTTGTAGTTTTGAGTGTAAAATCTGTAGTTCAGGCTGGCAGGCTGGCAATTCAGGCAGGAAGGATTTTGCTGCTACAGTCTCAGGGAAGAATGCCTTCTCCGGGAAACCACAGTGTTTGTGCAGATATTGTCTTCAACTGATTGGATAAGGCCCACCATGTTATAGAGGGTAACCTTGATTAGTTGACGTCAATTGATGGTAGATTTCTATATTCTCCATCCTGATGCTGGAGCTATGACTCAGCCAGTAGCTTTCACTTTAATCAGCTGGCTGTCAAGGTGCTGCCAATGGGGAAAGCAGAAGATGTTGGAAGGCAGCAAGGAGGGAGCAAGGAGTCTATTTGTATTTTGTGCTGTGACTTTTACAGATTATGACATAGCCATTTAGAATTTTCTGTTAATGTCCTGGGGTCCACCTTGTATTTGACTGGGGACAATGAACAGGACATCTTTCTTTTATAGCTATCTAGCCACCTAAAAGTGTTTGATCACTATTTGTTGGCAACACCCAACAATCTATTATTTTAGGAAGTTTCTTTAAAAGTGCTAGCTTTCAGGAGCTGCAAGATGCATCCAAGATTCAGATTGATAAATACCCCATCCTCTAGCCACCCCCACGCCACACACCCCGACATACACAGTCATCCATTTCTATCTTCAGTTTGGAAACGTAAATCTTTAATGCTGGTTTTAATGGAAAACTTGTCGGCTAATAACCAGAGTTTACAATTGGCCCACTGGTGTTTTGTAGCTAAATATTAGAGGAACTCAATGCATGAGCTTCAAAAGCAGGATGGATAAAAGTGGCTTTAGACATGTGACATTGACTTCCACCATTTCTGTCTGGCTTGGAAACCTTCAGGAAAAATAGGGCAGCTACTTAAACTGCGCAATTATTTTGTTTTATGAAAATAGTCCAATTTATATTTTTAGGTGGACACACAAGACATTCTACCTGTGATTTAGAAATTTTTGATTAAAAGCAAACAGAAAAGGGCAAAACCCTTGATCCTGAGAAACTAATTTTAAATTTAAGAAAAGTTTTAAATTGTAGTAAAATACATTAGATGAAATTTGCCATCGTAAGCATTTTTAAAGCTATAGTTCAGCAGGTTACCTGATCACATGGTTGCATAGCTAACCTCCAGAACGTTTTCTGTTTTGCAAAACTGGAATTTTATATCCATCAAAAAACAACTCCTTGCCCGGCCCCTGGCAGTCACCATTCTACTGTCTGTCTCGATAAATTTGACAACTCTAGGTTACCTCACGTAAGTTGTGGGAATCGAACTGGTGACCTTGGTGTTATTAGCACTGTGCTCTAACTACTGAGCCAACAGGCAGCCCCCCTGCTTCCGATTCTTCGGGGTGTACCCTCGGAGGTGGCATTGCTGGGTCGTATGGTAATGCTACTTTTAACTTTTTTGTGGAATATTCGTCATGTTTTCCACAGTGGCTGCACCATTTTACATTCCCACCAACAGTGCTCAATGGTTCCAGTTTCTCACCTTGCCAACACTTGCTATTTTCTGGTTTTTGACATTAGCCATCGTAATGGGTGTCAGGTGATACTGTGGTTTTGCTTTGTATTTCCCTCATGATTGGTGACGCTGAGCATGTTATATGTGTGTTGGCCATCTGTATGTCTTCTTTGGAGAAATCTATATTCAACTCCTTTGCTCATTTTTTAATTGACTTTTTTTTTTTTGTAGGCGTTCTTTATTTATTCAGGAAATTAATCCCTTATGAGATAGATACATGATTTACAAATACTTGCTCCTCTTCCATAGGTTTCCTTTTCAGTCTGTCGATTGTGTCCTTTGAGACACAGAGTTTTAAATTTTGATGGAGTCCAGTTTATTATCTATTTTTACTTTTGTTGCTGGTGAGAACCTATTTTTAAGTAATCAGAAAACACGTCAAAATGTAGCCATTAGGCCAAGTGGAATAATGGTAAGAAGTTGCATCACTGACTGGATTGCATCATGACACAGTATCCTCTCACTGCGAATGGGTGGTTACATTGTTGGGTTTTGCTCCGCTCAGGCCAAGTTCCATTGTCAAGTTTGATTTAAACACTTGTGTGTAGGAAACAAAATCCCAGATGTGCGTGCTCTAAACTTTTGTTGCTGTAAACTTTTGTTTTGCGATCCACAGTTTCAGTTTGAAATAAAAACTGAACCATGAGTAAGCTTCTTACAATAAGCAAGAAAACTAAACCAGCCATCCCTCACAGTAAGTTAGAGGAGCAGGGACGATTAAGGTAACGATTTTTAAACTGAATATATCACTCCATCATTGTACAGAAGCATGCCAGAAGACTCATTTGGAAGTGGACCAGAGGAAATTTGCAGTGAAGCCAGAAATTTTAATTCAAAAGATCTAAACGGAAACGGTCAAGTGTCATTTAGGCAAGTGGCTTTGGATGCACCGTTGGAATACAGATGGCTGTTTCTGCCACTCAGCCTTAAGCCTGGGTTTGTCTCTAATGTGTCTGGTGTCACCTCTGGAAATCTCTGTACATCCGCTCAAGTTGGATCCCCTGTGCTTGCTTATGAAAGGATTGCTGGCTGATGTGTTTCTCTTCCTCTTCTCTGAGTAACAGGAATCATGAGCTGTCAGTATAAGATCCTAGATGCCACTTAAATTTCCATGGTAATTTCCACAGAATTACACGGTATTGTAACCTGTAAACCTGCTGGGGCCGCCTTGGCTCCCGACTCCCATATTGCACCTTTTGAGTCTAACGCTTGTTTGGTCGCTTGCATTTTACCTATCCGCATGCAGTCCAGGCACATGCATGGTGAGTGTCTGATTTTCAAGGGGATGTGACATCAAATGTTGAGTGTCCTCTAATTGGGGTGGGTGGCTGGGTATTGTATTTTGTGTTGCTCCTTCCATCTGCAGTCTACGTAACTTAAAACAAAAATCAATCCTTTGTGGTCTACACCTGTTCTGTTCTTCATGGTCCTACTTACGCTGTCAGTTCGAAAGGTCAGGGACTGAGCTCAGTCGTACTCCAAGAATGCTTCATTTATGAAAAATGGGTCATCACAAGATTTGGCGCCTGGGTCATAGTATATACCCAGGGGGAGCCCTCCTCTAAAATTACCAGTGCATTGCTCTGATTCTAGCCAATAGTGAGAGAGTTTTTAAAGCCATTATAATCCAAGTGGTATGACCTATCTCTGCTGGGGAGACACAATGTGTGCTATTACGATGTGTATATCTGTCCAATCTCTCCCGTGGAATTTCATGCTTTCCGAGGGTACAGGCAGCATTTTGGTGTTCCTTGTACCTCTCCCAGTGACAACGAGTCCCTTAGAGAAGGTGAGGGTGGCAGAAGTGGTAGCGTTGCCCACAGCCTCCTTCCGGACGAAGCTCCCTGTGCCCGCATCCTTGGAGTTGCATCTGTCTTCCTGGAATTGCCCTCAGCTGAAGAGACCTGCCCCACCCAAGGTGTGCCCCCCACTTCACAGGCAGCCTGCATTTCATAACTGGTCCTGGCAGGGGAATCAAAGCCGATCCTCCATCTCATGTCAAGGGGGGTCACCGGGAAAGGGCATTCCAGTCCCGGAGTTCTCCGACAAATCAGCGAAGGCCTTTTGTATCAACAGATCCCTCTACCTGGTCCTCTCAAGGGCACTCCGTAGTCAGGGGAGATTTGAGTATGAATCCTGGTGGGACAGGTTGTTGAGGGGAGGAGCCAGGAGGTGACACAGAGGAAGGGAGGGGACAGGATGTGATGTAGCAGGGGAGGAGCCAGGAAGTGACATCATGGAAGGAGAGGGGACAGGAAGTGACATCGAGGGGAGCGGGCAGTGCCATTTCCTGAGAGGTCACAGAGGAAGGGTCAGGATCAGAGCAGGAGGTAAAGGTTAACCACATGACAGTCGTTTTCAAGGGTTCCCCCTTTTGACAATTACACAATATCTTACTGAGAAGGTGTGTGTATTTGTACCTGCAGAGGTGTAACACTAAAAACGGAAACAGGTTTGGCCCTGAGAGGTAATGTCCCTTGACTGTCATTATTAAAAGGTGCAAGTGGGGCCAGCAGGGAGTTGCCAACATTGTAACATGAAATCATGAGGTGTATTTAATGACATACTTGCCTTAAAAAGTGGCCATTGGTGGAAGGACGTAGCAATCTCTGCTTACAGCACCATGTTTCCGTCACGATATTTATGTCCTGAGTTTGGAGTGCCATGAAGAAATGCGGACATGGATCAGAGACTCACTTCTGAGGCATTCGTTTCCATCTGGAGGGTGGTGGCTCTCCATTTCTTTTTAATTTTGGCAATGAGTGTTCATCCTTCAGAACCCAAACCATGACGGTAAATATTGAATAAACATCTGTTTATTGACGACACTGAGGTTCAGTCGTGATCTTGACTCTAGGATTTAATTCAAGACGCATCTTGAAGTTTCCATGTGGACCCCATTCTGTCCACGGCTGCCAGAATGGGGGAAGGAATAGTTCAGAACGCCTTTCTAGACATCCACCCCTCTTTTGAGAAACTGTGTTGCATAACCTTCAAGTAGGACGCGTATCCATTTTTTAATCAGTTGAGCACACTCATTGCTTTTTGACAGTGGGGTTGAATCCAAACAGTCAAGAACCCCTTTTCAACTGGAAGAGTTCCTAGAAAAAACTGCCAGTACAAGGCTTGCAATCACCAGAAGCCACGTGCTTTGCTTTGGACTGCAGTCACCTAGAGAGCAAGGATATGGTGTGACTGGACTTTTGGGGAACTATATTTAATCTGCAAGCATCCGAGAATTTCATCGACGAGTCTCTTGTGATTTATGTTCCTGCTTGGATAGCGGAATGCCTCCTTGTCCCTTGAAAAGGGCCGCACCACCTCTTACACTCGTGGGTCTGCTGCGTGCCTGGAGATTTGAAAAGTGAGGTCATTGTAAGAATCTCAGCATATGACTCCATCCTGTGTAATTTCAGTCGTTTAGCCGGGCTTGTCCATGTGCCTCGGGATCTATGGTGGGCTTCTCTCCGTGGGCAATTCCATAAAAACAGCACTTTGGCTGACACAAAATAAATCAAGCAGTGAGGATATTTCGCAGCTACCCAGAAGAGGCAGTGCAGGGGCCGCTTGCAAACCTGCACAGCTGGTGAGGACGTCTGTGCAATGCCGTTGTCGTAAACATTCAAACTCCGAAAATGTTTCTAATTGCAACTCATTTGTGTGGGGTCACCTTTGGCCTCTTCCCACCCCCCCATTGTTTTAGCTCCCCTCATAGATCTGTCATGTGTGAATTTTTCTAGGACTCATTCGCTGTTTTCTATTTTTGCAGCCAGCCTCTGATTTTCTAGGGGATGGTTTCTGCACATCGGGTCATTGGTACACGCTGTGTTTGGTTCTCCTTTTTCTGTCTGTCCTAAATTTCCCTCTTTCTGGGTGTCAGGGAGGGAGCATCATCGTGGCAAACAGGGATTTGATGAGCAAGCCCGTGTTCATCCTGGCTCACGCTTTTAAGAGTTTAGAGACTTGTGTCCTAGCTCCTTGTCAGCTTCCGTCTTTGCAAATGGAATCACGTCAGTTCCTTAAGGCTGTGTGCAGGGGCCAGCGGCTTCGGACTTTTCATCATCCTCTCTCCTCCCTTCACTGGACCTTTTCCTGCTGTTACGTTTTTATGGACATGCAGAGTCCAAGAACAGCACAGGGGGCAGAACTGTTCCTTCTCCTGACCTTAGGAAGAGGGGAAGATTTTAATGAGACCAGAGTGACAAAGTCAAGTCAAGAGGTGACAGAATGCATAGAAAGCCCCCTTCTGGTTCCAGGTTTCCATTTCTTTAAATCCTATTACCCACTGACTTGGTATAATATAAACATAAGTCCTTGTAAAATCACTATGCATTTGTTTTTTGACCTCGGTTTCAAGGGTCATGTCTATGCAGCAATGCTTCTATGGATTGTCTGGTTCCTAATCTCCAACTCTGGCTGATTAGTTTGACCTCAAGAAACCACTGGCTCCCCAATATTTTCCTTTGGAGTAAGCACAAATGATAATATTTAAAGAACCGTGAATACACCTGTAGTGTGATACTAAATGCTTTACCTAGCTTAATGAAAAATCTTTAAAATCCCCATGAACTAGGAAATATGATCCACATGGTACAGAAACTAAACTAAGGATCGGATGTTAAATAACTTTGAGCTGAAACCCCAAACCCAAGCTTTATTTTTACAGGGCCACAGAAATAGCCCTAATATATTTCACTTGTGGAAAAAAGAAAAACCTGTAAGTCCATTGTGCACACGTGCTGGGAGACTCACACTAGCCATATATCCCAGCCTGACCTGATCCTTTTTAGCCCTGAAGGCGGGCTCGTCTTTGAACAGCCGTATCCATTCTGTCTGCATTTTACTTTTAAATTTTTAAACAGCTGTATTGAGGTATAATTGATTTACAAAACCACGACCGATATTTAATGTGTACAGTTTTATGAGTTTGGAAATGCGGCCATTCCTGTGATCTCATCACCACAATCAAGGTAATAGACATCTGCATCAACTCTAAAAGTTTCCTGTGTCGCTTTGGGTTTTTGTTTTGTTTCTTGGCTGTTGTTGCAAGAGCCTACCCTCTGCAGTGTTTATGTACAATGCCCCAGTGTTCACTACACGCTCTCTGATGTCCTGCAGAGCCCTAGAACTTACTCATCTAGGGTGACTCAAAGCTCATACCCATTGAATAACAATGCCCCATTTCCCCTTCCCTTCCCATGCTGGAAACCACCGTTCTGTTCTGTGATTCTGAGCATGACTATTTTAGATTATCTGGTGTAATTGGAAGCGTGCAGCATCTGACTTGTGTCCGGCTGATTTCACTCTGCGCAGTGTCCTTCAGGTTCTTCTGTGGTGTTACAAATGGAAGGGTTTCCTCCTTTTTAAAGACGGAATAGTATTCCATCATATGAATATATCACATAACCCCTGACTGGAAACTAGCATTTGTATATTTTTAAGATTGCAAAACTGGAAAGAGTGCAATGCGGGTGGGGCTGGCTGCTCACGAAGAAAGAGCCTCAGGTGGTTCTGAAATTGGGTGGGGCGGGGCCCCAGAGGGTCACCAGGGTGGAGCGGTCGAGCTCCCCCAGCCAATCAGATCGAGATTTGGCCGTCAGCGTAGGGGGCGGGCTCAACACAGGAAAGATGGTGCTGGGCTGCCAGCTGTAGAGGAGAAGGACCTCCAAACAGGGAAAATGGAGACTGTCCTCCAGCTCTTGCGACAAAGCCACACACCTCAGTCTCTCCCCATATGTCCCCAACACCCCCTGATGCCCTCTCCCTCCGCTGGAGCTCAAGGTGAGTGCCTGCGAGCAAGTGAGTCTGTGTGCAGGCCGTTTAAAAGGACACCTGGGTTTTGGGCTTGTTTCACATCTCTGCTTCTCCTACCAGTCAGTGTGGGTTCTTCTTCTTCTTCTTCCTTTCCATGTTTGTAGGAGAGCTTGGTTTTTTGACTTAACAATATAACATTTTCTTCTGTCATTACTAATCTCTTTTTCTGTTATTTGTACACAATCCGTTGTAAAAACAAAGCATTACATATCTGAGCAAAATGCTGAGAAGTCCACAAGAGAGAGACAACCACTGTTAATTTGGGGGCTGTCTTCTTCCAGACGTTTTTCTGTAAGTTTATGTGTTTCCTTAAAATGTCCACATCTCTTTCAAGATATGCAAATGTATGTTTTTACCTACATGAATTTATACTGCACTATATTATGCTGGTCCTTGCACACACTCTCTCTCTCTTTCTCTCATGTATTTTTTTTTAAATAACCTTAGTTATAAAACTTCTTTTCAGCTAAAATTCAGATGGTTCTCCAGGTTGATTGTTCTATCATGTAGTTGTAATTTTAATGGGTTCTCGGAGGGAAGCAAGCACAGTGTTTATCTTCTCCGCCATCTTGGATCTTGGAATATCGACAAAACTCAAAACTAGCAGTTATTTTGAGCTGTGTTATCAGTAAGGCTCGGTGGATCTCTCAGTCCATCTGGTCTGGGAAAAATGTTCAAAAACCACGTGTCTGAGCTATGTGTATGTTACAGCATCAGTATAATTCCGTTAGTGGATGATACTGGGTTCTCTGCCTTTTTTTTTTTTTTTTTTTCAATTTTGAGTACTTGTGCTTTCTTAATTATTTCCCGTTTTTTACTAGTTGCTCACACTTTCCTTATCTTTCCCCCGGTTATTTGAAAATTACACCACAGAAAACATGCTTGGATATTTAGCTCTAAAATAGCATCACCTGCCCTCCCGCTTTAGTAATGACGTAGAACACTTTTTAGCACCCTTTCATTTCCCTCTGCACAGGTTTTGGGTTAAATGAATTTATTTTTTTAAGATCTAGATTGTTGTAACTATGTTAGTTATAATGTAGTATGTTATATGTTACATTATTTCTCTTCTATTATTTCTGACTCTTGAATTGTACTTCATCACCATGATAAGTGTTTACACGTTAACCGACAATTTCACTGTTTCATTGCTCATTGATATTTTGGTTATACATAAAAGTTGCCTTCATGGGTATATTAATTTGATTTATTTGTCAACTTACTGGAGTTTTTGAAGAGTATTTAAAGAACAGTAGGCATTTGGCATACTTTCAAAGTTCTTGCATGACAGAATACTTTCTTTGTCTAGTGAGTTACAATCTTAAATGCCCAAACCTTCATTTCCGTCTCATAGCTGGAACTTCAGAAGATTCTGAAATTATTGTTTTTTTTTTTTTTTTTTTTTTTGGGGGGGGGGATTATCTGATTTCTTAAAGTATTGAGGGAATAAAGTCTTGAAATTTGTTTGCCATTTTGAATGTAAGCATCTTCTCAGGGTATGTTTAGGCGTGGGTTTCTTTTAACGAATTCAGAGTACCCTCAGACTTGAAAATATATTTTTTATGGTATGACAGTCATTTAGCTGATTCAACCACCGTGTCTACTTTTCTTCTTCTTTACCAAATCTATGAAAGAAATTTGATTTGTCAAACTTCTCTGCAACCAGGAGTGTCCATGTGACATGAGTGGCCGATGAAAGCTAGGTATAATCTATGGTTGGCACTTTTTTCCTTTCCCTTCTCTTTCTGGTTGGAAATTTGGCACCATATCTGTAGGTTCATCAGCCATTGGATGACCAGGCACAGAAAGATCACATGAAATCAAAGATAGAAGGAGCCTCGGTCATGAGTTGTCCCCACAATCCCTATGCTGTTTCTAGAGACGAACCAACTTCGTCACTTTGTCAGTTACCCTCGTCGGCGTTTCCTGAAACTCCCACCCAGAGCATATCCTAACTGACACACAATTTGCCACCCGTGTTTGTAGCCAGGGTAAAACATGAGCTTTGCATCTACTGTTATGTCTAGAAATACAGTTATGGTAGAACTCAGCTCTTCACTTTTAAAGACAAAGTTGAAAGAGCCTACTTGAAAATTGTTGGTTGCTCTTTTTAAGAACCCAGCTACAAAGATATTTGGTAACACACCTGATCAAGTCTGCACCATTCCCTTTAAGAAGGGTTTCTGGGCGGGAATTCCCACCATTCTCAGGAATTTTTTTCGCTTTCCTGTTCCAGAATCCCAAGATACAAATTGTTTTCTGTTCTCCACAATGAATCGTTTCCACAAAGTGAAGGCCAATACTACCCACCACCTGGGTTCAAGGAGCCAATTTTCCCGATTTCCCAACCAATGTTTCTCAGGATTCGGGAATGGGAAAGTGAAAAAAATTCCCAAGAACGGGTGGAATTCCTGCCTGGAAACCCTACCTTTAAGAGTGGTATAGTGGTATAGTGACATGAATTGCTTCACTTTATAAACATATTAATGGGTTTTCAGAGGGTACATTGGCACTTTATTTCTCCTTGATGTCAAGACACATTTGAATGTTTTCAGTTACAGGCATAGCCTTTACTCCAAGTTATTCGAGGAAGAAAATGCAACTTCTGAGGAGGGTTAGGTAAAAAAAATACACCATAAAGATCGTGTTTAAATGGTTTGGTATTGGCCTAGTAATTGAGAGAAAGAACAATGCAGTTAGTTGAATGTCAGAAAAACGCCCAGTTAGACGTAGGAATTTAGTCTATGATAATGTGATACTTCAGAAAGATGGATTTTTTTTTTTTCTTTTTTGGTGGTGATGACACAGAAAAGCTATCTGGAAAAACAGCTGGATTCCTTCCTCACAATTTTCACCAAAATAAATTATATGCAATTCAAGCCTCTAACTATTTTTAAAAACCATGAAAATATGTAAATTGGTTTTTTCCTCCCCTGTGAGAAAGGTCTTTTTCTCCCCCCTGTGAGAAGTCAAAAAGACAATGTCAATTGTAAATTGTAAATGATGTCCCTTGTTAAAAGATAAACTGAGGCATATTAAAAACTCTAAGAGTTCATCTGAGCAAAACTTGATTCGAATCAGGCAGCATCCAATCGATTAGATTGGTGCAGAAGTAATTGCGCTTTAAAAGGTGGAAAACAATTGCAGAAACCACAAGTACTTTTGCACCCACCTACTAGCAGATAGAAAGTAGCTCCGAGGGCCTGTACTAAATGGAAGACTTTTATGGACAGGAGGGAGTGAGAACATGGAAGTTACACTGGGCAAAAGAGCCATGCGTCAGAAAAGTCAAGGTCGCTTTCCTTTCGGGGTGATAAGGGTCTATCAGGCAAGTGATCACCTGCTTTCACATCCTGTTTCTGGGAGTTTGTTGGTGTGAGGCTTCCCCTAAAGTGACTTTATTTGGGATTTTTTGTCTTGTTCTTTAATGCCCTCAAATAACGACATCTGCGTAACACACACACGCACACACACACAAATTTGTAAGCAACGAAAAAGGCAAATGAAAATTCAGGGGAAATAAAAAAGGAAGGACTTACAGCAATGTCTATTTAAGATGCTTCCCCCCCCGTAAATTCAGCTCTTCTACAAAAGAAGAAGATCATACCCCTTTCCAAATACGGGCAAGGATCTGAATAAGAAATGCAAAGAAAATAAAGGGCACGTGGCTGATGTACATAGAAAATATTCAGTTTTGCTTAAGGTGGAAGACAGGACAAACTAAAACCAGATGCTCTCTATGCCTAATGGGTTGGCACCCACCACCATCAAGATTTGGGTTACAACACTCAGTGTTGACCAAGGGGCAGGTAATTACTGGGTTGGTCAGGATGTCTGAAGTCATTGATCCCCTCCCTGGGGACCTCCTTTCTGGTCACTGACAATCCAACTACTGGCTTAGGCAAGAACTGAGTTTGCTGTAAACCTGGCCACCCATCAGAAAAGTCGATACAAGTCAGTGTTGCTGTTCATTTAGCAACCCAAGTGCTTACAACGTAACACAATGCTCGTGGCCAGGACTGTTGTTAAAACTGAGTAAAGGGCAATTGGTTTGTTTTCAGGTTGTTGAACACAATAGCTACTCACAAGGTGTTAAGATGAGTATAGGACACACCAGCCGCTCCGCTCATTTTCAAAGATAATTTTTATATATGGCTCACAAAGTACCTCCCGTATTCGGCAATAAGCAAAATGCCATGGAATGGGAGCATGTGGGCCACAGTGTGACAGATGGTTGGGGCTCGTTTCCTGATGCGTTTGGTAATGGAAACTTAATGGAGAAAACACTAATAATAATCCTGTCAGTAGAGTGTCTTTCCCCTCAGAGGTTTGAACCCTCGACAAACGTGACATAATTAATGCTTAAACGTTATACAAACACCCAGAGGAAGTGGGAAAGAAGAAAGGATTGGTGGGCTCGTCCCGTGTGTGGTTGCAAACATGCGTATACACTCAGAGTGTGAAAAGAAGTTAACTTGTCTAAACGTTGTTTCCAGAAGTTTCTGAACATTCGCATGGCTGGGGGAAGGAGGGAAAAGGAGATTTGGCTGCAGCGAGAGGAGAGGAAGAGAGTACAGTAAGCAGCAGGGTGAGGAGAAAGGAGTGGAGAGGGCGGGAAAGGCTGGAGGGAGAGGCTGAGAGAGGGAGGGGGTCAGCGTTCTAATCTCCTCCCCACACATACACCTTGATTTCGTTCCTATTGGTTGGGGGATGTGGATCCTTTTCTTAAAAACTGCCCCCCATTTCTCCCCTACCCGTGGTAATTCCAACGTGCACAGTTTGTCAATCCTTGTGCTCAAATACTCCACCCTAACTTAGCAAGTCTGTGACAGACCTTAACACACTCTCGCTGCATTTTTTTTAGCTTGCCTGCTGCTTGCTTTCTCTCTCTGTCTCTCTGTCTCTCTGTCTCTCTGTCTCTGTCTCTCTCTCTCTTTCTCTCTGTCTCTCTCTGTCTCTCTCTCTCTCTCTCTCTCTCTCTCTTTCTTTCTTTCTTAGTAGTTTCAGGTGTACAAAACAATGTAATAGTTAGACATTTACACCCCTCACAAAGTGATAACCCGCCTCCCGCAATCTGCTACCCCTCTGACATCATATATAGTTGTTACAATCCCATTGAGCGCTGGTTGTCTTTCTTCACACAGAGAATGGTTTGCGGTGTGTGAAATTGAGAGTTAGGACAACCTCCGGGCCTGGCTGGTGGCCTCTCTGATTTTGCGTTTTGTCTTGCTGGTTGTAGCTGGAGCGTTGCCTTGGGAGGGATAACGTCAGCCTGATAATTTCTTGGGCAAAGGCATCTCCCGGGAGTGCAGGGAATCAGGGAAAAACACCTAGAAAGAAGGGTGGTTTCCCCCAGGGGGTGTTTTTCATTCAAAATGCTGAAGTGAGCCTGCAGGATATTGAGTGGTGGTTTGCCGAGAGACTCACTTTGTGTGAGGATTAAGAGATAAATAAGAAGTTTATTAACTGGAAAAGTACGTTTTGTCTGGTAAGCCATAAATGGCTCTTGTGGGTGTTGGAGGCTGGAATGAAGCTCCAGGAACCTGAAATTTCTCTAATAAATCAATATGTAATTGATGCCTCCATGACGGCAGGAAATTACTGGGTGGAACAGCGTGGAGCAGCTTTATTTCCAAGTCCTTGTGTTTGAAGCACAATCGATCCACTTCATTCAATGGCCAGGCCAGGCCACCTCGCCTGAACACGAAAACCTCCACAGCTGAGCAGCTTCTGAACAGGAATCCCTAAAGAGAGCTTAATTACTGTCTCGTGGCCAAGGGCAGCTTGCAAATGAGTCTCTTTGATCAGGTTCCACCTTTGTAGCAGCAATTAAAAAAAATCTGTTTATTTCCTCTCGGGGACCTCTTTTCGGAGGTGGGTTTGAACGGCCCCACGATCCAACGTAGCACT
This sequence comes from Rhinolophus ferrumequinum, assembly GCF_004115265.2. Lineage (NCBI taxonomy): Eukaryota > Metazoa > Chordata > Mammalia > Chiroptera > Rhinolophidae > Rhinolophus > Rhinolophus ferrumequinum. The sequence goes on along the minus strand of NC_046284.1, from coordinate 121,062,115 downwards.
TTGCGCCAAACGCCTTGATGCCTAACCTCATAAGGGTGACAGTCTCCCCAGCCTGGGACATTGTGGTACTCTGGTAGCCCCGTCATTCTCCACAAACTAATCTTTTCCTGAAAGAGACGTTGAAATGATATTCCCGTGTGATGATTCGGGCGTATGTTTGCAGACTTCTAATACGTTGCCTCAATGATGCTAAGAAAATATACGATGGACATTTGCCTGGTTAAGTGAGCCTCCGAAGGTTATTTTTGTGAGGCTCGGGAAGTTCTCTGTGGCCTCAGGATAAAGCAGGTTTTCTCCAGCTGGGAGTGGTTGACATTCGGGACGGGATAACTCTGTAGTGGGGGGCGACCATGTGAATTGTGGGCTGCTTAGAGAAGTCCCTAGCTTCCATATGCGAGTGGCACCTTCGCCTCCCGTAGTGAAAACAAAACCACCACAAAAATACGTCTCCGTGTATTGCCAGCTGTTCTCCACAAATGGGTTGTGTGTGTGTGTGTCTGTGTGTGTGTGTGTGTAAAATTGCCCCAGTTCAGAATGACTGATGAAAATGACACTTCCTGTGATTCTCTGTGTGGAATCTTTTCTTTACCGAGGAACTATCGATATCCTTGAAATGAAATACAGTTTTACCAGTGCTCATCATAAATGTGGCCCCATTGTCAGGCTGCTCACCTTTGTTATCAAACAAGCTCGGGCATTTTTCAAGTGTTTTAACAAAAACCATGTTGCACGATGTCCTCCAGCAGT